>NC_053435.1:69264563-69591052 GCF_007990345.1 Gossypium hirsutum
AACGTGATGTTCGAAGATCGATTCATGATGATGATTGTTGAGTCAAGTCGTGGTGTTCCAAGGAGTTCGAACTCATTTCGATGATTCTGAACGAAGCCATTGTAGCCGAATGTCAAGTCACCCGGGGAGTACGAAAATGTACAACGATTGAAACGTTGTTTTGGTGCATGGTATGAAATGAACATCTCTGACCTTGTTTCGAGATGTTTAATATGTCAACAAGTGAAAGCGGAACATCAAGTGCCTTCAGGATTACTTAAGCCGATCATGATACCCGAGTGGAAATGGGATCGAGTCACAATGGACTTTGTGTCCGGACTGCCATTGTCAACAAGTAAGAAGGATACGATTTGGGTTGTTGTCGATAGACTGACTAAGTCGGCTCACTTTCTCCCCGTGTGTATGGATTTTTCATTGGATAGACTAGTTGAATTGTACGTTTCTCAGATTGTGAGATTACACGGGGTACCTATTTCTATCGTGTCGGATAGAGATCCGAGATTCACCTCGCGATTTTGGAGGAAATTGCAAGAAGCTTGGGTACCAAGCTGCATTTTAGCACTGCTTTTCATCCCCAAACCGATGGTCAATCTGAGCGGATAATTCAGATACTTGAGGATATGTTGAGATGTTGCATCCTCGAGTTCAGTGGTTCATGGGAACGGTATTTACCTTTGATTGAATTCGCTTACAATAATAGTTTTCAATCAAGTATTAAGATGGCACCTTACGAGGCTTTGTACGGTCGTAAATGCCATACACCATTGTTTTGGACCGAGCTCGGTGAAAGTAAAATTTTCGGAGTTGATTTGATTAAGGATGCTGAACAGAAAGTAAAGGTAATCCGTGAAAGTCTGAAAGCAGCCACAGATCGTCAAAAATCGTATGCGGATTTGAAACGAAAGGACATTGAATATCAGGTGGGAGATAAAGTATTCCTTAAAGTTTCGCCTTGGAAAAAGGTACTCAGGTTGCCATAAGGCAAGTTGAGCCCGAGATTCATTGGGCCGTACGAAATCTCCGAACGAGTTGGTCCGGTTGCGTATAGATTGATTTGCCCCCTGAGCTTGAAAAGATCACGACGTCTTTCATGTTCGATGCTTCGACGCTATCGATCTGATCCATCGCACATAATTAGCCCATCAGAGGTTGAAATTCAAGCCGATATGAGTTATGAAGAAGAGCCGATGCATATCCTAGATCGTGAAGTGAAGGATTTGCGAAACAAAAGGGTTCCGTTAGTGAAGGTGTTATGGCTCAAACACGGGATCGAGGAAGCTACTTGGGAAACCGAGAGCTCGATGAAAGAACGATACCCAAACCTATTTACCGGTAAGATTTTCGGGGACGAAAATTTCTTAAGTGGGGGAGAGTTGTGACAGCCCAAAATTGACCCTAGTCGGGAAGTGGTTTCGGGACCACAAAACCGAGTCATAAAAATAATTGATTTCCATATTCTATGCTTATTATGTGTGTACATGAGTATGTGGAAGTTTCATTCTCCAATTTTGCCTATTGCATGAGAAATTATTAAATAGGGATTGATATGAGACATGGTGAAAATATGATAGGCTAATTTAAAATGGTCTATTAATGCATGTTGTGAAAATGATGGGTTTGCATGTCAAATTACCCAAAATTTGAGCTAGTGGTTGGCCATGCTATGGGTGGAAACATGTTGGGAACATGTTGGCCTAGTGAGGTATGTAGGAAAAAAATAAAATAAGGGGCATGGGCATAAAATAATGAAAAGGAGTATGATGAATACAAAAAAAAATGTGTGTAGTTGTTTCCCCCCCCCATTGCCGTGAGCTAAAGAAAAGAAAGGAGAAAATTTTTGTTCATCCTTTCTCATCTTCATTTAGCCGAAACTAGAAAGAAAAAAAACAAAGAAAAAAAAATGCTCATCCTTTGGTTCATCCTTGGCCAAAAATTTTAAGGAGGAAGGAAGAAGAAAGGTTGAAGAGGTTCGGCCATGCATGTAGCTAGGCTAAGGTATGTTTGATGATGTTCCATGAGATGCATGCATGTTTTAGTTGTTAGCTTGAGTTCTACCTAGCCCATGGTCTAAATCTTGCTATGTGATGGAAATGACACTCGGCCATGGATGCATCATTCTTGGTTGATGTTTGATGTTGTGGTGATGAGGCATGAAGATGAGTTAAGATTCGGCCTAGGTGGAGTTTGTGTTAATGCCATTGCATGCTAAATATGAAGCTTGTTAATGATGCATGTGATGGTGGCTTGATGATTCTTGAACCTCCTTTTTAGCATTTTTGAGTGAGCACATCTGTGCATTGGTTGCTAAATGGAGAAGAATCGGCTAGCAAGTTGTGTGCTAAGGCCGAATATAACTTTTGCATGTTAATGAGCAATGCATGTGTTAAATTGATGGAAAGGGAGAGGATGCTTTACTAGTGTGTATATGTGTGTATTAGCCAAGTTTTGAACTTGAAACAAAAGGGTGTTTAGTCAATACAAGTGACCATACTTGTAGAATGTATTAAGTGTTGAAATCGGCCCCAAAATAGACATGCATATTCGGCCAAGGGGGAAAAATTAGCTAAAATGTTGAGTTTGATTCATGATTCCGTACATATGTGACTTTAATGTCTAATGTATAAATATGGGCTAAGTGCCTTGTGTTCCTCTTTTCGATGATCAAATGATTAAATCAATTTATTTGTTTAATTAAGCTCAAGAGCAAAGGGAACTAAATCCGATAAAGGGAAGGAAAAAGTGGTCGAATAGCTATCGGAATCGTTCGACAACACCCGAGGTAAGTTCTTGAGTAAGAAAGCTTAAATTATGATGTGATTAGATCATGTTTTAAGCAAATTAAAATCATGCTCTTTGTGTGGCTATTGAGCCGAATTTGCAAGAATGATAAATGTCTTGTGTTTGAGTTTTGCTAACGAAAATGAAATACGAATGGGACATGATTTATTGTTAAATGTGCATGGTTATTTGAATGATGTCCGGCTAAGTCCGAAGGCTTGTGCTAAGTGATAATATCCGGACTAAGATCCGAAGGCATTTGTGCGAGATACTAATTCCGGGCTAAGCCGAAGGCATTTGTGCGAGATACTAATTCCGGGCTAAGCCCGAAGGCATTTGTGCGAGATACAAATTCCGGGCTAAGCCCGAAGGCATTGTGCGAGATACTAATTCCGGGCTAAGCCCGAAGGCATTTGTGCGAGTTACTAAATCTGGGTTAAGTCCCGAAGGCATTTGTGCGAATTACTATAACCGGGCTATGTCCCGAAGGCATTTGAACGAGGAGCTATATCCGGTTAAATTCCGAAGGTACGTGATTTGGGAATGAATGAACTTGCTGTAAAATTCCAGTTAATACTCTCGAAACATCCCAACATTGAGGTATGTTTCGTATGTGCTTGAATTTAGTTGTGCCCTTACAAATAAGTATTCGCTCAGTTGATAAACGAGCTACCGGCCTTTGGCTGAGTTGATCTTTTGTGTATGTACATAAGGGTTGATAATGTGAAGCAAGTACGATATCGTAAATTTGTGCATATGAAATTATCCGTTTAGCTATATGAATGCTATACTTTTGTTGTGCTGGAATTCCTTGCTCAAAACTTACTAAGCATAAATTGCTTACTCCGTTTCATTGCTCCTCTGTTTTATAGATTTGGTTCTCCAGCTATCGGACTCGGGATCTTGAAGTCAAAGTCGCCCACACTATCAAAGCCCCCCCTTTTGGTACAATTTTGGTTGAACTTCGAAATGGCATGTATAGGACTACCCGTTTGTTGTGGGTCGTGGACCCTTTGGACTTGTATAAATTTTGGATAGCCATGCGAAAATGGCTTATATGTGTTTGAGTATAATGTTATAATCATTTGGTGTGGATATGCTTGACAAGGATTGGCCACGGGGATAGTTAATCACTTTCATAAATTGTGCTATTTATGCAAAAGGGCTAGTTGAATCATGGAAACCATGAAATAGGTAAAGTCTACCTTAAAGGCAGATGCTGACAGCAGCAGTGATGTAGATTTGGAAAATCACTAAAAATAATAGGAATGGAATTAAATAGTGAATAAATTATTTAAACAAACCTTGATGAATCTACTTTCATAGGAAAGTAACGAAACAATCATACGGACAGTATGTTAAGAGATATTCAGGTTCTCGTGAGACAGGGCCAGAACGGTTTCTGGATTCCCTGTTCCGACTTTGGAAATTCATTATAAATTAACCAGAGATAATTAGGAGTCATACCATATATGTATAGATTCCTCTCTGAGTCTAGTTTCTATAGAAACAAACGGCATCAGTATTGGAGCTCTGTACAAAGAGATATCCAAGTCGTAATGCGCAAAGGTCAGGGTAGTCGATCCCTGTAACATGGGAGACTTTGACTAATAAACTGTACTAATTGGCCCGACCAAAAATTCTAGAAAAAAATATGTAGATGGGCATATGAGTCTAGTTTCAGGGAAAAATCACGAAACTGATTTTCGAGTTGTGAAACTCAAGATATGATTTTTAAAGCGACTAGTATGCAGATTGGCAGTGTCTGGGAAATTTTTTTTTATAAGGGGCTTAAAGTCTGTTAACACCTCGTGTTCGACTCCGGTGTCGGTCTCGGGTTCGGGGTGTTACACTTAAAATAGTCGTTGTCCTTAACCCTAGGTTAGCTTTCGTTCCCGAGCTTAAAGTTGGATTGTGTGGACCAAAACAACCCTGGATCGTAGTAATTTCTCGTACAAAGGCGATGTTGCAACACACCATGTCCTGTGTCATGACACAGAGGGCAGTATGCTCAACTTCAGGGTGTCTTCTAGGCATGTCGCGACATCCTCAGGTTGTGTTCTGCTCTCTATGTTGCAACATCTCATGCTCCGTGTTGCAACCTAGCGACCAATATCAAGTTAATGTGCCTTCTAATGGTCTCCTTGAATTATATGATGAGTTAATTAGTCTATACGTATGACGGGTAGCCGTATGTGCATAGAGATCGTGTCATAAAGCAAACTAAACCATGCTGTTTGTATGTGGCTAGTGAGCCGAAAATGGGAGTGCTTAATACGTGACTTGTGTTTGAACTCTAATTATGAAAATGAGATATAAATGTGTCATGATTTATTGATATGTGCATGAATATTCGGATGATAACCGGGCTAAGTCCCGAAGGCATTTGTGCGAGTTATTACATCCGGGCTAAGTCTCGAGGGCATTTGTGCGAGCTGCTATATCTGGGCTAAGTCCCGAAGGCATTGGTGCGAGTTACTATATCCGGGCTATGTCCCGAAGGCATTGAGCGAGTAGCTATATCCGGTTAAATCCTGAAGGTACTTGGCTTGGGAATGAACGACCTTGCTGTAATAGTTTCAATTAATATGCTCGTAAAATCCCAGCAATGAGGTATGTCTCGTACATGCATCGATTTAGTTGATCCCTTACAGTTAGTATTCGCTCAGTCGATAAATGAGCTACCGGCCTTTGGCTAAGTTGATCTTTTGTGTATGAATATAAGGGTTGGTAATGTGAAGTAAGTGTGATATTGAGAATTTGTGCATATGAAATTGTCCGTTTAGCCATATGAATGCTATGCTTTAGTTGTGTCTAATTTCATGGCTCAAAACTTACTAAGCATTTAATGCTTACTCCGTTTCTTTGATTCTCTGTTTTATAGATTTTGGTTCGTCAGCTATCGAACTCGGGATTATTGAAGTCGAAGTCTCCCACACTATCAAAGCCCCTTTTGGTACACTTTTGGTTGAACTTTGAAATGGCATGTATAGGACTACCCTTTTGTTGTGGGTCATGTACCCTTTGGTTTTGTATAAATTTAGATAGCCATGCGAAAATGGCTTATATATATTTTTGAGCATAATGTTATAATCATTTTGTATGTATATGGTTATTGAGAGGTGTGGATATGCTTGGCAAAGATTGGCCATTGGAATGGTTAATCACGATCATACTTTGTGCTATATGCTAAAGGGTTAGTTGAATCATGGAAACTATGTAATAGGTAAAGTCTACCTTAAAGGCAGATGCTGACAGCAGCAGTGGTGTGAATTTGAAAAATCACTAAAAATAATAGGAATGGAATTAAATAGTGAATAAATTATGTAATATAACCTTGATGAATCTACTTCCATATGGAAGAAACGAAACAGTCATATGAGTCGTATTTTAAGAGATATTTAAGTTTTCGCGGGACAGGGCCAGAGCGATTTCTGGATCCCCTGATCTGACTTTGGAAATTCATTATAAACTAACCAGAGATAATTAGAAGTCATTCCATATATGTATAGATTCTTTTTTGAGTCTAGTTTCATTAGAAACAAACGGCATAAGTATTGAAGCCCTGTATAAGGAGTTATCTAAGTCGCAATGCAGGAACGTCAGTGTAGTCGAACCCTGTAACAGGGGAGACTTTAACTAATAAACTGTACTATTTGGCTCAACCAAAAATTCTAGAAAAATGTTTTTGGATGGATATATGAGTCTAGTTTCAGGAAAAAATTACGAAACTGATTTTCGAGTTTTGGAACTCAAGATATTATTTTTAAGGTGACAGTGACGCAGTTAGCCAGCTGTCTGGAAAATTTTTAAAATGGACTGTGAACATACATGAATTATGTCTGTTAGCACCTCGTGGTCGCTTCCGACAACGGTCTCGGGTACGGGGTGTTACAATACCTTATGGCCATTTACAAAATGAATCAATTACCATTACAAGCCAACACATTTGGCCAAATCAATAATAACACATGTCACAAAAAGACCAAGTCCCTATACATGCCATACTCAAAATGTGAAATCATAAATACCCAAAGGATTAATTTGATAGTGTGAATCGAGCTCCGACTTCCTTCGATTCCTGAGCTAGCTTGGCGATACTATAAGAAAATAGAAAGGAAAGGGGAGTAAGCATAAAGCTTAGTAAGTTCACATGAAATAATAAAAAATATTAAGCAACATTTAGCATGAACATCATACAATTTAACTTAACATAAATCACATATTTATCATCATGGTTTCAAAAGCATAACTTTATCATTCTTAATCTTACCAAAAGCTTATCACTTAACCAGCTCATTCTTATGAGTTTTTCATACATACTTGTACCAACTCGTGACTTAACATACTCTTTCTCGTTTTTGACATACCCGCTGAACACTTAGAATACTAAATGGATACACGAAAGGTCTTTGAACACAAGTGCTACATATGTAGCCAAACTATCTCATATTTCATATCACATAAAGGCTCGCTCTCGACCTAATCACAGGTCTGCTTACACAAGCTGATGGTCAAGACATAGCTAAAGGGCTACTCACACAAGCTATTAGGTATCTGCAACACATGTCGGACTACCTAGCCACCGGTAGGATGTACATGACTAGCACCCAGAATCACATAATCATATATATCACATGGGGTCCTAGTGACATGTCACTCGTATCCTATTCTATTCCTAAGGTTCAAACGGGATTTTCTCTTTCTTGTCAGAACTTGTTGAATGTTTTAATTGAATCAATTATACAATTCATTCAATATTAAGGCATTAAAAATATGATCATAATATTGCATTATTTACACATGAACTTACCTCATACAAAATATGGCTAACTAATTAGATTTAGTCCACAGCCTTGTTCTTTTCCCGGTCTAGGTCCAGACTCTGTTTTTCTTGATCTATAATAGCAAATTTAGCTCATTTAATTACCACATTGTTCAAATCATCCCAAAAACCATACTTTGGCAAAATTATAATTTTGCCCCTAAACTTTCACATATTTACAAATTAGTCCTTAGGCTCGTAAAATGAAATGCATTCAATTTGTTTGTCACACAAGCCTAGCCAACCCCTACACATGCTAATATTAGCCCACAATTTTCATCAAATCAGATTTTTACTACCCATTTTACAACTTTTACAAATAGGTCCCTTTTAGGTATTTTCATGAAAATTCACTTAGTAAAAGTTGTTTATTACACATCAAACTTTCATTTTCTACCATTAAACATCAAAAAACATGCATGTCACACATGGGTAAATTTTTAAACATGAAACCTACTTCAAAATAATGGTAGAAATGGAAAGATCGAGTGAATACGACTTCAAAAATGTAAAAAGCATTAAAAACGGGGCTAGGATACACTTACTATCAAGCTTGAAAGTTGAAGAAACCCTAGGTATGGTGTCTTGAAAATTTCAGCTAAGGGAAGAAGAAGAAGATGGACACAATTTTGACTTGTTTTTCCCTTTTTATTCTTTTATTTACCAAATGACCAAAATGCCCTTTTAGGCTTTCTTTGAAATTTTATCTCTCCATGCCCATTTTTGTCCAATAACTTAAAAAATGGTATAATTTCCATCTAAGGACCTCTAATTTAAAATCTCATGTCAATTGGACACCTTTAACATGTAGAACTCAAATTTTACACTTTTTACTATTTAATCCTTTTGACTAAACTGAGTGCCCAAACATTAGAATTTTCGAACGAAATTTTCACGAAATCATTTTGTGAAATTGTAGACCATCAAAATATAATAAAAATAAGATTTACTACGTCAGATTTGGGGTCCCAAAACTACTGTTCCGACTAGGCCCAAAATTGGGATGTTACAACTCTCCCCATTTAGGGATTTTCGTCCCCAAAAATCCTACCGGTAAAAATGTTTGGGTATTGTTTTCTCATGGTTTCCTCGGATTCCCATGTAGCCTCTTCTACCCCATGTCTTTTACATAAAATTTTCACAAGGGCAATACTTTTATTCCTCAATTGTTTGACTTCTCGAGCCAAAATCTTAACCGGCTCTTCGCCAAAAGTCATATCGGGTCGAATCTCAACCTATATCGGTGAAATCACATGTGAAGTGTCTGATCAGTATCTGCGCAACATAGACACATGGAACACATCATGAATCCTTTCCAACTTAGATGGCAAAGCTAATCGATATGCTACTGGCCCTATCCTTTCAGTAATCTCATACGGTCCAATAAAACTAGGACTCAACTTGCCCTTCCGGCCAAATCTAAGAACTTTATTCCACAGGGACACTTTCAGGAATACCTTATCACTGACTTGAAACTCAATCTCTTTCCGTTTCAAGTCCCCATAGGATTTCTGTCTATCCGAAGCTACTTTTAAACAATCACGAATTGTCTTCAATTTTTCTTCAGTTTCTCTGACTAAATCGACTTCGTGAATCTGATTCTCAATGAGTTCAGTCCAATACAACAGTGTCCGACACTTATGACCATACAATGCCTTATAAGGTGCCATCTTCAAACTCGACTGAAAACTATTGTTGTACGCAAATTCTATCAAAGGTAGATATTTTTCCCAACTACCCTCGAATTCAAGAGCACAACACCAGAGCATATCCTCAAGAATTTGAATTACTCGTTCAGATTGATCATCAACTTGTGGATGAAAAGTGGTACTAAAGTTTAACTTTGTACCTAAAGCTTCTTGTAACTGTTCCAAAATTGTAAAGTGAACCTCAGATCTCTATCTAATATAATCGAGATAAGCACTCCATGCAATCTAACAATTTCACCAATGTACAAATCAACTAACTCATCAACTGAGTAATCAGTACGTACCAGAATAAAATGAGCCAACTTCGTTAGCCTATCAATCACAACCCAAATGGCATCTTTCTTTTTCGGTGACAAGGTCAAACCCGTCACAAAGTCCATAGTAATTCTGCCCCATTTCCACTCGAGGACCACCACAGGCTGAAGTAAACCCAAAGGTACTTGGTGTTCAGCCTTTACTTGTTGACAAACAAAACATCTTGATACAAACTCTGAAATGTCTCTTTTCATTCCCAACCACGAATACATTTCCTTCAAGTCATTATACATATTTGTATTGCCTGGATGAACAGATAAACATCCACTATGTGCCTCGTGAAATTTTTTTTGAATAAGCTTGTCATTTTTCAGTACACAGACCCTATCTTGAAACATCAAACATCCATCAGAACTAATCCAAAAATCTAATTCCATACCCGATTCACATTGGGCTTGTAACATTCCGGTTTAGACCCTAGTCAGAATAGTGGTTTCGAGACCACAAATCTGAGTAAAAAAATATTTTAATATTATTTTTCATGCTTATAATATGTGAATTGATATCTGTGAAAATTTTGTGATTTAATTTTACCATTTGTGTGCTTAATTTGCAAAAAGGACCTAATTGTAGAAAATACAAAAGTTGTGTGCAATTTGATTAAGTGCCGAATTGATGTGTCTCTTTAAATGTGAAGTCCTTATGATGAAATTAGACCATTGACAAGGTTAATGGACATTAATGACCATCCATTAGGTGATTTTTATATGGTTTAATTAAGGGCAAAATTGGTATTTGATTATTAAAGTTAATATTAATAAAACAAACATGAAATTTGCCATTAATTCATGCATGTTATCAAAATCATCAAAAGGAAAAGAAAGAAATACAAGCTAGGGTTCGACTTTGGTTTTCATTGATTGAGGTATGAATTTTGTACTATTTTCGATAATTTCTACGTTTCTGTGATCGTTGCTGAGCAATCTATCAAAGCCATGTCTCAATTTCTGATTTTATTGATGATTTTGAGTTATGCCATTGTTGATAATATGAGCTTTATGAAGTTTGATGATAGTAAGTGAAAGATATGTTATGGGTTAACATATTTTGTATTTGAATTTTTGATGAATTTGAGTAATTTGGACTAAATTGTGAAATTTGTAAATTGAGGGACTAAAATGTGAAATAAATGAAACATATGGGCTTATATGGATACTATGAGAATTCGACCTAACATGTGTATATGCAAATTTTGTGTATTTTGTGATTTTTGTGATTAGGGACTAAATTGTTAAAATGTGAAATGTAAGGGCTAATTTGAAAAATACCCTAAATATGTGTATATGGATTAAATTGAATGATTTGTTTTTGAATTTATATAGATCAAGAACTAAAGAAAATGGAATTAGATCGGGGAAAGTTTAAAGTCATCGAGTAGCCAATTCTATCTATCCGAATCTGCACTAGGTAAGTCTATATACAAATAAATGTATTTAAAATGGTTTATTTATACTTATATGCTATTGAACAATGATGAATGGCTTTATGCCTTGAATATGAGATATCTAAGAAAGTATCGACAAATTTCCAATGTCCGAAAAGCCTCGTACGAACCTTAGGAATAGTTAGGATACATATGTTATGACATAGGATCCGATATGTGTTTTCGTGTAAAACCACGTCTGGGATATTGGCATTGACTTATGATTTACATGTAAGACCACTTCTGGGATGTTGGCATCGTATTTGATTTTGTGAAAGACCCTGTCTGGGACAGTGGCATCTATATTTGATTACATGTAAGATCACGTCTGGGAAATTGGCATTGTAGAAGCTTTCTGAGTTATCCGCACATCTTTTTGATTCTGAATGGTTCAACAACCATTCCGAGAAATGAATGATTATATGAGATGTGTATCCGATTCAGGTACGTTTGAAATGTATACTATGTTTAAAAATAAAAGGTAAGTATATGTACAAGTGATGATATGTAATATAAGTATGAGAAAGTATGCTATATGTGCAAATGATTTGAGTATATGGGAAATGTATATGAATTATGTGGTTTGTGATAGTATTTGAAAATGGAGTATATGTAATTAGATGATGCTTATATGCTTTATTTGATAAGTTTATTTGTATATGGCTTACTGAGCTTTTGAAAGCTTACTTTGTGTGTTTGCACTGTTTTATAGATATCGTAGCTATCGGAAGCTCGGGGATCGTCGAGGATCGTCACCAAAGTATCGAACCTTATTTTGGTACCTTTTGACATTGTGAATATAAAAGTATGGCATGTATAGGCTAGAAGTATTTGGATATATTTTGTAATGTATATATCATGCCATGTGATATGGCTAGTTTGTGGTTGAACTTATGGTTTGATTTTGGTATATGATAGGTGATGTAAATTATGCTTATGTGATGTGTTTATGAATGACCAAATGACATGGTCAATTTTGGTAAGTTTTGGAATGTGCATATTTGAGAAATTGGTAAGTTTATAGCATGTGATTGAATGAAGTAAAATGAGATTATGAAACAAATGTATAAATATGATTTTTCCTTATGTTTTGGCATAATTTGGTATGACTATAAAGCATGAAATTGGTTGATAATGTTATGGAATGGTTGGTGTATGTATTGGTTTAGAAATGGATGAACATTTGGTATGCAGCTGATGTTTATTTATTGCTTGTAGGGAGGACCCTTATTGGGTGGCATTTTGCCCTTGTAAATGGCCTATTTTTGCCCACACGGGCAGAGACACGGGCGTATGTCTCAGCTGTGTTGCTCGAGGGCCATTTCAGAATGAGCCTGAGCAGACTACACAGTCGCACACACAGGCATGTGCTAGGCCATGTGGCCAAGTCAGTTTTGAGCAAGGTCTAGACACACGGGCGTGTGACTAGCCATGTGACACAAGTCAGTAGCCTCCCTAATTTACACACGGCCTAACACACAGGCGTGTCTTGTGGCCGTGTGGAAAGTCAGTATGTATGCCCTGTTTTGACACGGCCTAAACACATGGGTGTGTCTAAGGTCGTGTGAGGCACATGGCCTGTTCACACGGGCATGTGACCTGTACAACTTTTAAAATTATTTAAGTTTCAAAAATTTTTGTATGAACTCGGTTTAGTCCAGACTCCTTTCTAAAGCGTGTTTAAAGTCTCGTTGACCTATGTAAGGGACTCTATAACGATTTATGATTATGTGTGAACGATGTTTGTTAATTTTTTGTGAAATGTTTCGATTTGTCTGGTAATGCCTTTAACCCTAGTCCGGCGACGGATACGGGTTAGGGGTGTTACAGGGCTCTTTTGGCTTACAAATCATTGTCACGTTTCTGAGCTTCGTAAATCTCTTGGAGACATATCGGTCTAGCTCTCAATTCAGCTAGAATCAAACCATTATTGGATAAGGTCAATTGAGTGTTCATAGCTTTCAAAGAAAACAACGACTTCTGGCTCAAAGCATCAGCAACCATATTCACCTTTCCCGGATGGTAGTCAATCACTAACTCGTAATCTTTTAACAACTACAACCACCTCATTTTCCGTAAATTCAAATCCTTCTGAGTTATTAAGTACTTTAAACTTTTATGATCAGTATAAACATGACATTTCTCGCCATACAAATTATGTCTCCAAATCTTCAACGCAAACACAATGGCGGCTAGCTCCAAATCATGTCTCGGATAATTTTTCTCATGCAGTTTCAATTGCCTCGAGGCATAAGCTATCACTTTGCCTTCTTGCATAAGCACACAATCTAATCTATTCAAGGATGTATCACTATGGATCAGAAATTCGTTTCCTCACACAGGTAGTAGTAAAATCGGTGCCTCAATCAACAATGCCTTTAACTTATCAAAACTCTATTGACACCTTTCTGACCATTCGAACTTGACGTCCTTTTGTAGCAACTTTATCATCGAAGTAGCAATCATGGAAAATCATTTAACAAATCGTCTGTAATAACTGGCTAAGCCTAGAAAGCTTCTAACCTCAGATACATTGCTCGGCAGTTTCCAATCAATAATTGCAGAAATCTTACTCGGGTTAACTCGAATACCATCACCCGAAACAATGTGCCCCAAAAATCCGACTTCTTGAAGCCAAAACTCAGTTTTACTAACCTTAGCATACAACTTTTTATCTCTCAAAGTTTGTAAAATAGTTCTCAAATGCTCAGCATGCAATAAATCAAAATATCATCGATAAACACAACCACAAACTTATCTAAGTATTTTCTAAAAATCCAATTCATTAAGTCCATAAGGCATAACCAAAAATTCATAGTGACCATACCTCATCTGAAATGCAATTTTTGGCACATCCGAATCTTTAACTCTCAATTGATAGTAACTAGACCTCAAGCCTATCTTTGAAAACCATGTGGCCCCTTTCAATTGGTCAAAAAAATCATCTATTCTCGGCAAAGGGTACTTATTCTTTATGGTCACCTTATTGAATTGTCGATAATCAATGTAACTCATAGAGCCATCATTCTTTTTCACAAATAATACCGATACACCCCATAGAGAAAAACTAGGACTCATAAAACCTTTATCCGTCAACTCTTGCAACTAAACTTTCAACTCTTTTAATTCTGTTAGAGCCATTATACATGGAGCAATCGAAATAGGTGCAGTGCCAGGGACTAACTCAATACCAAATTCAACTTCTTTAACTAAAGGCAATCCGGGCAACTCTTCTGAAAACACATCCAAATACTCACATACTACCGACACTATAACACCCCTAACCCGTATCCGTCGCCGGAATAAGGTTACGAGGCATTACCGAACAATACAACATCTATCAAACATTCAATAACACATATCATTCATTCATACACAAAGTCCCTTAAATAGGTCTATGTGGCCTTAAAACATACTAAAAAGTGGTTTGGGACTAAACCAATCACATATAGAAATTTTGAACACTTAGCAAAAAATTTCATGAAATCGTAGGTCACACGCCCGTGTGAACAAACCGTGTGCCTCACACGACCACCAAACATGCTCGTGGTGCAGGCCGTGTGAAAACAGGGCATACATACTAACTTGTACCACACGGCTGAAGACACGCCCGTGTGCCATAGCCGTGGGCAAACTAGAGAGGTTACTGACTTGGGTCACACGGTCGACCACACGCCTGCCTGTCTAGCCCGTGTACCCTTCGAAATGGCCACATACGTCCGTGTGCTAGGCCATGTGCCATTTAGGAGGTATATTGACTTATGTCACACGATCAGTCACACATCCGTTTGTGAGTCCGTGTGACATACATGGCCAGTAGACACTCCCGTGTGTCTAGGCCATTTCAAACCTATAGGGTATACTGTCTTAATTCGAAAGGGTACCCCAAGGGACACAAGGCCCTGTGTCTCTACCAGTGTGGAAAAAAATAGGCCATTTGCGAAGCCATTTTGCCACCTTTGTCTCATGCTCACCTAGCCATCAAAATGGTAACATTTCAACATATATATAGGCAACCAAAACATGCCAATTATCATCAACCATTTCAACTACTCAATTCCATAATAAAAAACATACCAAATCTATATACCAAAATCATCACAACTTGCATGAATTTCAAATGCATTAACTCTTCATTTTACTAACTATTTCAAATCATATAACATACCATGTCATCATCTCAAATCAAACCAACACATAAAGCATTATATACATCACATATAACACTTACCAAACACATAATTCAAGCCAACTTAAATGGCTATACATACCACATTTACAAGCCAAATCTCATGACTAATATAATAACTCAAAACATACCAAAATGACACTAGCCTATACATGCCCTATACCATATATACAATTCTTCAAAAGTACCAACGAGTTAATCGATAATGTGACGACATTTCCTGACGATCCTCGTGTCCGAGCTAGCTTTGATTATCTCTAAAACATAGACAAATTAGACACAGTAAGCTTCATAGCTTAGTAAGTTCGTAGTTAAGCAATTCAATTCGTTAAATAATATAATTCAAGCATTTGCACATTGCCAAATCAACATTACATTATTACAAACCTTGTTCATGTCTCAGACATGATTAAATACCATTTCATTAAACTTTCTCAATATAGTACTTGAATAGCTTCCGTACATACCCGTATCACCTCGTACTAACCTCTTTCTCAACTACAACATTCATTTATTCGTTGAGCCATTAAGGGTAGAAATCAGATACTCATGAATCACAATCAATAAGTACCTATATCATGGCCCGTAGCCAAATCAAGGTAACTCCTTTAAAAATACCTATATCATGGCTCGTAGCCAAATCAAGGTATTATTTGGACCCGAAGTGCCGTTATCATGGCCCAAAGCCAATGTATTAATTTAATGACATTACATTATCATCATCACTGTACTTAAGGTTTAACCGAGAAGTTTTGCTTGTCGATTTCATCATTGAATACTTTCGTATAGTCGTATTCACAATTAAAACATTATTCGCTATCTCATAAACACTTTTTATGCAATATCAAAGCATATAACATTCATTTATAATGAAATTAACACCTATGAACTTACCTTGGTCGTAGAAACAACGAAATTAGCCGATTAATCGAGTACTGTGTTGTTGCCTCAATCTAAGTCCGAGTTCCTCTTTTCTTGATCTATATTTATTCAAAATTAACTCATTTAATGACCTATTCATTCAATTTCATCCAAAAATATGCATTTGGGCATTTTTACACTTTAGCCCCTAAACCTTCACATCTATTCAATTTAGTCCCTATTTCACAAATACATGAAATTCAAAAAATTCAATTTAACCTATGCTTGGCCAAATTACCATAGTGCCCCTAGCAGCCCATATTTTTCATTTATTTCACATTTCAACCCCTCAATTTACACATTTCACAATTTAATCCTTATTTGACATTTTTGTCAAAAATCACTTTACAAAACATTAAAATCTACCAATAATTATTCATATTTCATCATCAAACAATCAAAAGCTCAAGCTTTCATCAATGGTATTTTACAAAATCACCAAAAAACTCAAAAATTAGGGCATGGGCTAGCTAATATTCAAAACAACGATCACAAAAACGTAGAAATCATCAAAAACTGAACAAATTTCATACCTCAATCAATATGAACAGTGGATGAATAGATGAAAGCTCAAAGCCCTATCACTTTTGCTGATTTTTGACAATGAATAATGATAACATGACTTATGTTCACTTTGTTTTAATTTAATTAACCTTATTTCATTAATTACTATTTTAACCTTATATTATAACATTAAAAATCAATTAACGGATGACTATATTTGTCCATCCCATTAACCAAAGGTCAAATAACCACATAAGGGCTTACACATTTAAATTTCATAGCAATTAAGGCACTTTAACAAGTAAAATGCAACTTTTGCATTTTACGTGATTTAGTACTTTTTATCAAATTGAGCCATTAAACGATAAAATAAGCTCACAAAATTTTCACATATATAGATTCACATACAATAAACACCAACAATAATATTAAAATAATTTTACGACCTCAAATTTGTGGTTCTGAAACCACTATTTCGATTTAAGCTAAAATCGGCCTGTTACAACTCTCCCCCCTTAGGGATTTTCGTCCCTGAAAATCTTACCATCGAATAGATTTGGATATTGCTTTCTCATAGTATCCTTGGGTTCCCACATAGCTTCTTCAACCCCGTGTTGATGCCACAATACTTTCACTAATGCGATTTTCTTATTTCTCAACTCTTTGATCTCACGAGCTAGAATTCGGATCAGTTCTTCACTATACGATAAGTCTGACTGAATCTCAACTTTAGTTGGGGAAATAACATGTGAAGGATTAAATCGGTATTGTAACACCCCTTACCTGTATCCGTCGCCGGAACAGGGTACGAGGTATTAACAAATTATAGTATATACTATTAAACAAAACCCAACAAAAATATGGCGTGCAATTTGATCATTATAACATATGCCATTAACAATACAAACCAACTTCAAAAGCTTCGTACAAAATGATTAGTTTGATACTATAAGTAGTAATCTGAACCTAGACAATTATGACACGTAACAAAATAACTAAGTCTGCTATACATGCCATATTTCAAAATGTTGAGTTTAGATACCAAGAGTATTGATAGTGCGGGCGGATCTTCTACGATCTCTGACTCCTGTGCTAGCTGGATGACACTATAAGACAAAGGAGAGAAAGGAAAGTAAGCTTATAGCTTATTAAGTAAGTATATAAATAACAAATAAGAAATCTAATATGTTTACAACATAACTCAATTATGTCATATTTTTAATTTTATTGTTTACTCCTGTGACAGCCCAAAATTGACCCTAGCCGGGAAGTGGTTTCGGGACCGCTAAACCGAGTCACCGAAAGGTTTGAATGTGATGTTTATTGTCTAGAATATGTAATCATGAATGTGTAAAAATTTCAAGCTTCGATTTAGTCGATTGCATGTGAATTTAGTCAATAGGACTTATATGAGAAAATTTTAAAATGTGATAGGTCAATGCATGAGGACCTATTAGTGCATGTGGAAGAAAAAGGGGACTTGCATGTCAAATTCCCCCTCCCTAATATGTAGTGGCCGGCCATGCTATAGGTGGAAACATGTCTCCAACATGTTATGCTAGTGATGCATGTTAAGAATAATAAAATAATAAGCATGGTGATTAAATAATGAAAGAAGGGTGATGGAGAAAAAAAAAAGTACATGGTCTCACCCCCCCCCCTTGTTGCCGTGAATTGAAGAAAGAAAACAAAAAAAAAAAAAAAAGAGTTCATTCTTGAACATCCTTGGCCGAATAGAGGAAAGAAAGGAAGGGGAAAAAGGCTTGAGAAAAATCGGCTATGGTGGTGGTTAGACTAAGGTATGTTTGATGTTGTCTTTGAGATGCATGCATGTTTTAAATAGCCCATGTTTAAACTTTGAATCTTGTTGATAACATGAGCAATCGGTCATGAGAAAGTGTTCAAGGAAAAGGTTGTTGATGAAAGAAATTAATGTGTTAAGGGATTATATGAAACTTATTCATGTTTATATATGTTATATGCAACGAAAATGGTTGATGATTTTGGAGGTGATTAGCTTGAATCGGCCACGGTATATCCATAAACACGATCTATGCTTGTTATGTTACTCATGGTTAAAACAATTCGGCTAGGACATTCGGCCATGGATGGTTGTATTTCTTTGATGTTGTTTTTGATGCCTTAGGGCATTGAGAGTTGATTATAGATGAGGTGAGCTTCTTGATTTAAAAATTTGATGGATGTTAAGCTAATTGGGCAACCAAAGGTTCAATATTTTTGTTATGAGGTCATATGTGCATTCGGCCATGGTCTTTGCTTGAATATGAGAATTGTAATGTGATTTTCCTAAATTGTCTATGAATTTGGTTGTTGATTTCATGGTAATGGTATATTGAATCCATGAGAATTTAGTAAGGTTGCATTCGGCAACTTACTTGAAATTAAAAATCGATGTCTAAGCTTAGGTGATTTCGATGATGATATATGTGTGTATACATAAGTATATTTAGTTGATTCGGCTTTGGTAGTTGCATGAGATTATTAGCCGAATATACTAACATACATATACATGTGAGATTGGATTGTAAATATTTAGCAAGGTGGTTAAACTAGTTAAATTATTGATATAGCTCAAGGAGCTAAAGGAGGTGAATCGAGCAAAGGCAAAGAAAAGGTTATCGAGTAGCCGAGTTGGAACCGTCTTACCCAACACGAGGTAAGTCATTAAGCATGTAGTTGGTATTATTTCAATGGTCATAATGTTGTGTATTGATGCTGAATGGAAAGAATAAATGTACATATATATATGCATGTACGTATGTGATGATGAAATTGTTGAATGAAATAAATGAGGTGAGATGTAATGAGTTGTTGATCTCGGCACTAAATGTGCGGGATAACCATTTATGACCATGAGATTGGTGCTAAGTGCGCGGGATTAAATTGTACAGCACTAAGTGTGCGATTCTACTTTGTTGCACTAAGTGTGCGAAATGAATATGATGCACTAAGTGTGCGAATTGACCATGCGGCACTAAGTGTGCGGGTTTGACTATGTAGCACTAAGTGTGCGATTTGATTACGTGGCACTAAATGTGCGAGTTGATTATATAGCACTGAGTGTGCGGGCTCAATATACATTCGTGAATCATTATGGACACTATGTGTGCGACACTATTGAGCTGATCGCGGACAGCGGATCGGGTAAGTGTCTTGAGGACATGGCTAATATGTGCTATGCGTATACTTGGTGTTGAGCTCGGTAAGTTGAACCTATGTGACAACTATACTTGAAGTCACGTACATAAAAATTTATCGTAGGATGGGTGAAAGGCCGTTTTGTGGTTTGATTGTAACGAAAATAAATTGATTTATGAAAATGCTTCAATGTCCTATTGATGAGTATATGAATTGTGAAGGCATGAATTGATATGAAATTGAATCGGTAGGTTGGTGGAACTATGGTATGGTTCGGTATGGATGGAGTAAATTGTCTCATTCCATTTTATTCCTCTTGTGATAATGTTATTGATGTATAGTAGAGCATTGCTTATGACTTACTGAGTTATAAACTCACCCGGTGTTTCCTTGTCACCCATTATAGGTTGCTTGGACTCATCAATCTTTGCGGGGTCGGGCCGTCAACGAAGTCATCACACCAGATAGCTAGTTTTGGTACTTTCTTCTTAGTGTGCTTAGAAGATCATTTTGGCATGTATAAGCTAGTACGTTGTGTTTGAATTATGGCATGTAAACTTTAAGCCATGCGAAAATGGCACGAATGTTCGATTGAGTTGGATCGAGGGTAGGCATGAAATGGACCTAGTTACTTTCGTAACAGATGCTGGCAGCAGCAGTGTCATGAGATTGAAAAATCACTAAAAATAGTAGGAGTGGAATTAATTGATGAATAAATTATGTAATCGAAGCTCGATGAGTCTGTTTTCATGAGGAAGTAACGAAAAGATCATATGGGCAGTATATTAAGAGATAATCAGATTTTAGTGGGACAGGGCCAGAACGGTTTCTGGATTCCCTGCTCCAACTTTGGAAATTCATTATAAATTAACCAGAGATAATTAGGGGTCGTACCATATATGTGCAGATTCCTCTCTGAGTCTAGTTTCCATAGAAACAAACGGCAACAGTATTGAAGCCCCGTGCAGGGAGATATCCCAGTCGTAATGGGCAAAGGTCAGTGTAGTCGACCCCTGCAACTTGGGGAACTTTGACTAATAAACTGTACTAATTGGCCCAACCAAAAATTCTAGAAAAAAATACATAGATGGGCACATGAGTCTAGTTTCTGGGAAAAATTACGAAACTGATTTTCGAGTTACGAAACTCAAGATATGAATTTTAAAACGACTAGTACACAGATTGGGCAGTGTCTGGAAAATAAATTTTGTAAGAGGGTAAAGCCAGTCAACACCTCGTGTTCGACCCCGATGACGGTTTCGGGTTCGGGGTGTTACATTTTATTGGTATCAGAGCTATGGTTTAGTCGGTTCTAGGACTTCCATAGCACGTATGAGTCTAGCTATACATGCCATAATGTTAATGTTTAAAAGGGTGATGACTTCTGACGGTTGAAATGTTTTTGTCTTGATTAGTAAATGGATCCCGGTGAAGAAAGAACCCTAGCGGATGACGTTGAGAGCGTAGCGGCTGCTCCTGCACAAGGGACGCCGCCTGTTGAACCCCAGTCATCTGCGAATAATCAAGGTGAGGGGGCTAAACAAGCCTTCTTTACCATGATGAATGAGTGGTTCGCGCAATATGCCCGAGCCAACCCGGCTGTCCAACAATTCCCAAATTTGAATAACCCACCCCAAGAGCCTGTAAGGCCGTCAGTCGCTGATCCTGTGAGGCTGAGTAAGCTACCTGTAGACTTGATTAGGAAGCGTGGGGCCGAGGAGTTCAAGGCCATAGTAACTGATGATGCCGAAAGGGCCGAGTTCTGGCTTGATAACACCATTCGGGTGTTCGATGAATTGTCATGCACACCCGATGAATGTCTAAAATGTGCTGTATCTTTGTTGCGAGACTCAGCCTACTATTGGTGGAGGACATTGATTTCCATAGTCCCGAACGAGCGAGTAACTTGGGACTTCTTTCAAACGGAATTTCGGAAGAAATTTATTAGCCAACGGTTCATTGACCAGAAGCGTAAGGAGTTCTTGGAACTCAAGCAAGGCCGTATGACTGTATCTGAATACGAACATGAATTCGTAAGACTTAGTAGGTATGCCCGGGAGTGCGTAGCTGATGAGGTTGCTATGTGCAAAAGATTTGAGGAAGGATTGAACGAAGATTTAAAGCTACTAATGGGTATTCTGGAAATAAAGGAATTCGTAACACTAGTCGAACGAGCCTGCAAGGCGGAGGAACTTGGAAAGGAGAAGAGGAAGGCTGAATTTGAAGCTAGAGATTATCGTAAAAGATCGACGGGTAAAGCTCCGTTCTCAGCTGTGAAGAAGTTCAGGGAGGACATTAGTAAGTCGAGGGCGACTACGGGAATTTCCATCAGGGCAAGACCATCGATGGGCTCCCGAGCTACTTCGGTAGCTAGTGTGGGCAATAATCGGCACGAGAAACCTGAATGTCCCCAATGTGGAAGACGACACCTAGGTGAATGTTGGGGCAAGTCTACTAACAGGGCCTGTTACGGATGCGGTTCGAAGGACCACTTCATTAGAGATTGCACGGAGCTGGATGAGAAGAATAAGATTCAAGGTGCAAGACCTAGTGGAGTGACATCTAGAGGTAGACCACCGAGAATTTTTGGAGGCAGGGGTGGTAGTCAGAGGGGGGCTTCTGATACGGCCGATCGCGCCGAGAACCGTGCTCCTGCTAGAGCATATGCCATTCGCGCACGAGAGGAGGCATCCTCCCCCGACGTCATCACTGGTACCTTCACTCTCTTTGATACTAATGTGATTGCATTGATTGACCCTGGTTCTACTCATTCATATGTATGCGAAACCTTAGCAACCAGTAAGACTCTACCTGTTGAGTCTACTGAGCTCGTAATTCGAGTATCAAACCCTTTGGGTCAATGCGTACTTGTTGATAAAGTGTGTAAGAGATGCCCTCTATTAATCCGAGAATCCTGTTTTCCGGCTGATTTGATGCTTTTGCCGTTCGACGAGTTTGATGTTATTCTTGGTTTGGATTGGTTAACCGCGCATGATGCGGTTGTGAATTGCAAAAGCAAGACTATCGATTTGAGGTGCGCAAATAACGAAATAATCCGAGTTGAGTCTGCGGACTTAAGGGGGTTGCCAGCTGTAATATCAGCAATGTTGGCCCAGAAATATGTAAGGAAAGGGTGCGAAGCATACCTCGCGTATGTACTTGATGACAAGGAGTTAGAAAAGAAACCCGAATCGGTGCCGGTGGTTTGTGAATACCCGGATGTTTTTCCTGAAGAGTTACCGGGTTTGCCACCTGTTCGGGAAGTAGAGTTTGGAATTGAGCTTGTACCTGGAACTACGCCAATTTCGATCGCTCCGTATCGTATGGCACTAACTGAGTTAAAAGAGTTGAAAGCTCAGTTGCAAGAATTGACGGATAGAGGTTTCGCTCGACCGAGTTTCTCGCCTTGGGGTGCACCAGTATTGTTCGTGAAAAAGAAGGACGGAACCCTGAGGTTGTGCATTGACTATCGTCAACTGAATAAAGTGACGATAAAGAATAAGTATCCGTTACCGCGTATAGATGATCTGTTCGATCAATTAAAGGGAGCATCGGTGTTTTCAAAGATAGATTTGAGATCGGGTTATTATCAGTTACGGATTCGAGATTCGGACGTACCCAAAACTGCTTTCAGAACGAGGTACGGTCACTATGAGTTCTTAGTGATGCCGTTTGGGCTCACTAATGCCCCTGCGGTGTTTATGGATTTGATGAATCGGATCTTTAGGCCGTACTTGGATCGGTTCGTAGTTGTGTTTATTGATGACATCTTGGTCTATTCAAGAGATGAGGCCGAACATGCTGAGCATCTGAGGCTAGTGATGCAAATTTTGCGGGATAAGCAGTTATATGCTAAGTTCAGTAAGTGTGAGTTCTGGCTAAGAGAGGTTAGCTTCTTGGGTCATGTGGTATCCGCATCGGGTATTCGGGTTGACCCGAGCAAAATTTCAGCCATACTTAACTGGAAGCCTCCGAGAAACGTTACCGAAGTCCGGAGCTTTCTAGGGCTCGCCGGTTATTACCGACGATTTGTCAAAGGTTTCTCGATGATAGCCACACCAATGACGAAGCTACTTCAGAAGGATGTTAAGTTCGAATGGACGGAGAAATGTCAGAAAAGCTTCGATCAACTGAAAACTCATCTGACTAAAGCTCCAATTTTGGTGCAACCCGAATCGGGTAAAGAGTTTGTCGTTTATAGTGACGCATCCCTACTCGGGTTGGGTTGTGTATTGATGCAAGAAGGTCGAGTTGTGGCCTATGCGTCGAGACAATTGAAGCCACACGAGAGAAATTATCCGACCCATGATCTCGAACTAGCCGCCATTGTGTTTGCATTGAAAATATGGCGACATTATTTGTTTGGTGAGAAGTGCCATGTGTTTTCGGATCACAAAAGTCTCAAATATTTGATGACTCAACGGGACTTGAATCTGCGACAAAGACGTTGGCTTGAATTGTTGAAGGATTATGAGCTTGTCATTGATTACCACCCGGGAAAGGCTAATGTGGTTGCGGACGCCTTAAGCCGGAAATCACTGTTTGCTTTGCGAGCGATGAATGTACACTTGTCTGTTCTACCTGACAATGTGTTAGTAGCTGAATTAAAAGCCAAACCATTATTGACTCATCAAATTCATGAAGCTCAGAAAGTCGATGATGAATTAGTTGCAAAACGAGCTGAGTGTGTTCCAAACAAGGAATCGGAGTTTCAGATTGATGATGATGGTTGTTTGAGGTTTAGAAGTCGTTTGTGCGTTCCAAGGAATTCGGAACTCATTCCGATGATCCTGAACGAAGCCCATTGTAGCCGAATGTCAATTCACCCGGGGAGCACGAAAATGTACAACGACTTGAAACGTCGATTTTGGTGGCATGGTATGAAGCGAGACATCTCCGACTTTGTTTCGAGATGTTTAATATGTCAGCAAGTGAAAGCGGAACATCAAGTGCCTTCAGGGTTACTTCAGCCGATCATGATACCCGAGTGGAAATGGGACCGAGTCACAATGGACTTTGTGTCCGGACTGCCATTGTCCGCAAGTAAGAAGGATGCGATTTGGGTTGTTGTTGATAGGCTAACTAAGTCGGCTCACTTTATCCCCGTGCGTACGGATTTCTCATTGGATAAACTAGCCGAGTTGTATGTTTCTCAGATTGTGAGATTACATGGAGTACCTATTTCTATCGTGTCGGATAGAGATCCGAGATTCACCTCGCGATTTTGGAAGAAATTGCAAGAAGCTTTGGGTACCCAGCTGCATTTTAGCACCGCTTTTCATCCCCAAACCGATGGTCAATCCGAGCGGATAATTCAGATACTCGAGGATATGCTGAGATGCTGCATCCTTGAGTTTAGTGGTTCATGGGAACGGTATGTACCTTTGATTGAATTCGCTTACAACAATAGTTTTCAATCAAGTATTAAGATGGCACCTTACGAGGCTTTGTACGGTCGTAAATGCCGTACACCATTGTTTTGGACCGAGCTTGGTGAAAGTAAAATTTTCGGAGTTGATTTGATTAAAGATGCTGAACAGAAAGTAAAAGTAATCCGTGAAAGTTTGAAGGCAGCCACAGATCGTCAGAAATCGTATGCGGATCTGAAACGGAAGGACATTGAATATCAGGTGGGAGATAAAGTGTTCCTTAAAGTTTCGCCTTGGAAAAAGGTACTTAGGTTTGGCCGTAAGGGCAAGTTGAGCCCGAGATTCATTGGGCCGTACGAAATCTCCGAACGAGTGGGGCCAGTTGCGTATAGATTGATTTTGCCCCCTGAGCTTGAAAAGATTCACGATGTCTTTCATGTTTCGATGCTTCGACGCTATCGATCTGATCCGTCGCATATAATTAGCCCATCAGAGGTTGAAATTCAAGCCGATATGAGTTATGAAGAAGAACCGATACGTATCCTAGCTCGTGAGGTGAAAGAGTTGCGAAACAAAAGGGTTCCGTTGGTTAAGGTGTTGTGGCTCAAACACGGGATCGAGGAAGCAACCTGGGAACCCGAGAGCTCGATGAAGGAACGATATCCAAACCTATTTACTGGTAAGATTTTCGAGGACGAAAATTTCTTAAGTGAGGGAGAGTTGTGACAGCCCAAAATTGACCCTAGCCGGGAAGTGGTTTCGGGACCGCTAAACCGAGTCACCGAAAGGTTTGAATGTGATGTTTATTGTCTAGAATATGTAATCATGAATGTGTAAAAATTTCAAGCTTCGATTTAGTCGATTGCATGTGAATTTAGTCAATAGGACTTATATGAGAAAATTTTAAAATGTGATAGGTCAATGCATGAGGACCTATTAGTGCATGTGGAAGAAAAAGGGGACTTGCATGTCAAATTCCCCCTCCCTAATATGTAGTGGCCGGCCATGCTATAGGTGGAAACATGTCTCCAACATGTTATGCTAGTGATGCATGTTAAGAATAATAAAATAATAAGCATGGTGATTAAATAATGAAAGAAGGGTGATGGAGAAAAAAAAAAAAAAGTACATGGTCTCACCCCCCCCTTGTTGCCGTGAATTGAAGAAAGAAAACAAAAAAAAAAAAAAAAAAAGAGTTCATTCTTGAACATCCTTGGCCGAATAGAGGAAAGAAAGGAAGGGGAAAAAGGCTTGAGAAAAATCGGCTATGGTGGTGGTTAGACTAAGGTATGTTTGATGTTGTCTTTGAGATGCATGCATGTTTTAAATAGCCCATGTTTAAACTTTGAATCTTGTTGATAACATGAGCAATCGGTCATGAGAAAGTGTTCAAGGAAAAGGTTGTTGATGAAAGAAATTAATGTGTTAAGGGATTATATGAAACTTATTCATGTTTATATATGTTATATGCAACGAAAATGGTTGATGATTTTGGAGGTGATTAGCTTGAATCGGCCACGGTATATCCATAAACACGATCTATGCTTGTTATGTTACTCATGGTTAAAACAATTCGGCTAGGACATTCGGCCATGGATGGTTGTATTTCTTTGATGTTGTTTTTGATGCCTTAGGGCATTGAGAGTTGATTATAGATGAGGTGAGCTTCTTGATTTAAAAATTTGATGGATGTTAAGCTAATTGGGCAACCAAAGGTTCAATATTTTTGTTATGAGGTCATATGTGCATTCGGCCATGGTCTTTGCTTGAATATGAGAATTGTAATGTGATTTTCCTAAATTGTCTATGAATTTGGTTGTTGATTTCATGGTAATGGTATATTGAATCCATGAGAATTTAGTAAGGTTGCATTCGGCAACTTACTTGAAATTAAAAATCGATGTCTAAGCTTAGGTGATTTCGATGATGATATATGTGTGTATACATAAGTATATTTAGTTGATTCGGCTTTGGTAGTTGCATGAGATTATTAGCCGAATATACTAACATACATATACATGTGAGATTGGATTGTAAATATTTAGCAAGGTGGTTAAACTAGTTAAATTATTGATATAGCTCAAGGAGCTAAAGGAGGTGAATCGAGCAAAGGCAAAGAAAAGGTTATCGAGTAGCCGAGTTGGAACCGTCTTACCCAACACGAGGTAAGTCATTAAGCATGTAGTTGGTATTATTTCAATGGTCATAATGTTGTGTATTGATGCTGAATGGAAAGAATAAATGTACATATATATATGCATGTACGTATGTGATGATGAAATTGTTGAATGAAATAAATGAGGTGAGATGTAATGAGTTGTTGATCTCGGCACTAAATGTGCGGGATAACCATTTATGACCATGAGATTGGTGCTAAGTGCGCGGGATTAAATTGTACAGCACTAAGTGTGCGATTCTACTTTGTTGCACTAAGTGTGCGAAATGAATATGATGCACTAAGTGTGCGAATTGACCATGCGGCACTAAGTGTGCGGGTTTGACTATGTAGCACTAAGTGTGCGATTTGATTACGTGGCACTAAATGTGCGAGTTGATTATATAGCACTGAGTGTGCGGGCTCAATATACATTCGTGAATCATTATGGACACTATGTGTGCGACACTATTGAGCTGATCGCGGACAGCGGATCGGGTAAGTGTCTTGAGGACATTGCTAATATGTGCTATGCGTATACTTGGTGTTGAGCTCGGTAAGTTGAACCTATGTGACAACTATACTTGAAGTCACGTACATAAAAATTTATCGTAGGATGGGTGAAAGGCCGTTTTGTGGTTTGATTGTAACGAAAATAAATTGATTTATGAAAATGCTTCAATGTCCTATTGATGAGTATATGAATTGTGAAGGCATGAATTGATATGAAATTGAATCGGTAGGTTGGTGGAACTATGGTATGGTTCGGTATGGATGGAGTAAATTGTCTCATTCCATTTTATTCCTCTTGTGATAATGTTATTGATGTATAGTAGAGCATTGCTTATGACTTACTGAGTTATAAACTCACCCGGTGTTTCCTTGTCACCCATTATAGGTTGCTTGGACTCATCAATCTTTGCGGGGTCGGGCCGTCAACGAAGTCATCACACCAGATAGCTAGTTTTGGTACTTTCTTCTTAGTGTGCTTAGAAGATCATTTTGGCATGTATAAGCTAGTACGTTGTGTTTGAATTATGGCATGTAAACTTTAAGCCATGCGAAAATGGCACGAATGTTCGATTGAGTTGGATCGAGGGTAGGCATGAAATGGACCTAGTTACTTTCGTAACAGATGCTGGCAGCAGCAGTGTCATGAGATTGAAAAATCACTAAAAATAGTAGGAGTGGAATTAATTGATGAATAAATTATGTAATCGAAGCTCGATGAGTCTGTTTTCATGAGGAAGTAACGAAAAGATCATATGGGCAGTATATTAAGAGATAATCAGATTTTAGTGGGACAGGGCCAGAACGGTTTCTGGATTCCCTGCTCCAACTTTGGAAATTCATTATAAATTAACCAGAGATAATTAGGGGTCGTACCATATATGTGCAGATTCCTCTCTGAGTCTAGTTTCCATAGAAACAAACGGCAACAGTATTGAAGCCCCGTGCAGGGAGATATCCCAGTCGTAATGGGCAAAGGTCAGTGTAGTCGACCCCTGCAACTTGGGGAACTTTGACTAATAAACTGTACTAATTGGCCCAACCAAAAATTCTAGAAAAAAATACATAGATGGGCACATGAGTCTAGTTTCTGGGAAAAATTACGAAACTGATTTTCGAGTTACGAAACTCAAGATATGAATTTTAAAACGACTAGTACACAGATTGGGCAGTGTCTGGAAAATAAATTTTGTAAGAGGGTAAAGCCAGTCAACACCTCGTGTTCGACCCCGATGACGGTTTCGGGTTCGGGGTGTTACAGCGATTTAGTCCTTTTTATCAAATTAAGCATGTAAACGGTAAAATTTCTTAACGAAATTTTTCTACGATAATACTATCATGCTATAGGAAATAAAATAGTAATAAAATAAATTTTTTGACATCAGATTTACGGTCCCGAAACCACTTTTTTGATTTCACTGAAAATGGGTTGTTATAACTTTCCCTCTAGAGAGATTTTCGTCCCCGAAAATCTTACCATAAAAGAGGTTCGGATATTGCTTTCTCATAGCTTAATCAGGTTCCCAGGTGGCTTCCTCTAATCCGTATAATTTCCAAAAAACTTTTACTAAAGCTATGTTCTTGTTTCTTAATTTTTTCACATCTCGTGCCAGAATTTTGATCGGCTCCTCACTGTATGACATGTCAAACTGAATCTCGACATCCTTCGGGGAAATAACATATGAAGGGTTAGATTACTACTGTAGTAACATAGAAACATGAAAGAAATTATGAATTCTTTCAAGCTCTGATGCTAAAGCTAATTGGTATGCAGCAAGTCCGAATCTTTTGAGTAACCTTGTACGAGCTGATAAATCGCGGACTCAACTTTCCTTTGCGACCAAACTGAAGAACTTTTTTCCAGGGCAATACTTTCAAGAATACTCTGTCCTTGACTTGAAATTCAATATCTTTACGTTTAAGATCCGCATACGATTTTTGACGATCTGAAGTTGCTTTCAAGCTATCTTGGATTACTTTCACTTTTTTTTCAGTCTCATGAATCAAATCAACCCGGTGTATCTTTTTCTCACTGAGCTCGATCCAGTATAATGGAGTTCAAAATTTACGACCATACAGAGCCTCATACGGTGCAATTTTTATACTCGACTGAAAATTGTTATTATATGCGAATTCGACTAACGGTAAATATTTCTCATAGTTGCCTTTGAACTCTAATACATAACAACAAAACATATCTTCAAGATTCTGAATCACACGTTTGGACTGACCATCGGTCTGATGGTGAAATGCAGTGCTAAAATGCAACTGTGTACCAAGAGCTTCCTATAACTTTCTCCAAAATCGCGATGTAAACCATGGATCTCTATTCGAAATAATAGAGACCGACACTCAGTGTAATCTGAAAATCTCAGAGACATATACCTCAATCAATCTATCAAGGGAGAAATCTGTACGTACCAGAATAAAATGTTCAAACTTCGTCAAACGGTCAACAATAACCCAAATGACATCTTTCTTTCTCAGATATAAGGGTAAACCCGTTACAAAGTATATAGTAACTCGATCCCATTTTCACTCGATATCATTATTGACTATAATAATCTAGAAGGTACTTGATTTTCAGCTTTAACTTGCTGACATACTAAGCATTTAGATATAAAGTAAGATATCTTATGTTTCATTCCCAACCACCATTACATCTATTTCAAATCACCATACATCTTACTAATTCTTGGGTGAACAGACAAGCTACCACTATGAGCTTCATATAAGATTCTCTGAATAAGCTCTGGATTCTTCGGTACACAAACTCTACCTCTGAATAGTCAACAATCATCAAGTCCTATTTGAAATTTTGAATAAGAAGTCGATTCACATTGTACCTGTTTAGTTAGCAACTCACTATCACACTTCTAAGCGTCGCAGACCTGTTGTAAAAATATCGGTTTAGCTTTTAACTCGGATAAGATCGAACCATCATTAGATAATGTTAGTCGTGTATTCATCGCTCATAGAGAAAACAAGGACTTTCTACTCAAAGCATTAGCAACTATGTTTGCTTTTCCCGAATGATAATGAATGATCAATTCGTAATCGTTTAACAGTTTGAGCCATCTGCACTGTCTCAAATTCAGATCTTTCTAGGACATTAGATACTTTAAACTCTTGTGATCAGTAAATATGTGACATTTTACATTGAAAAAATGGTGTCACCAAATTTTCAATGCAAACACAATAGTTGCCAAATCTAAGTCATGCGTCGGATAGTTCTTTTCATACGGCTTTAACTATCTAGAAGCATAAGCTATTACTTTTCCTTCCTACATTAAAACAAAACCTAATCCATTTAAAGATGCATCGCTGAAAATCACAAAATTTTTACCCGATTCAGGCTAAACTAGAACTAGTGCTTCGATCAACAGTGCTTTCAATTGATTGAAATTTTGCTGACATTTATCACACCATTCAAACTTCACATCTTTCTATAATTTCCGTGTCATTGGTGTAGCTATTATTGTGAACCTTTTGATGAATCTTCAGTAATGACCAGCTAATCCCAAAAAAATTCTGACTTCAGATACGTTTCTCAGTGGTTTCTAGTCAACAACTGCAAAAATTTTACTCGGGTCAACTCTGAAGCCTTCAGGCGATACTATATGTCTAAGAAAACTGACTTTTCGGAGCCAAAACTCACATTTTTTAAATTTAGCAAACAATTGTTTATCTTGTAAGGTTTGCAAAAAAACTCTCAAATGCTCAGCATGTTCAGATTCATCTCGGGAATATATTAGAATATCATCAATAAATACCATAACAAATCTGTCGAAATATGGTCTGAAAATTTTGTTCATGAAATCCATAAATACTGCAAGTGCAATAGTTAAACCAAACAGCATCACAAGAAATTTATAGTGTCCGTACCTGGTTCTAAATGCAGTTTTTTACACATCCAAATCTTTTACTCGTAGTTGATAGTAGCTAGATCGAAGATCAATCTTCAAGAATACTGTAGCACCTTTCAACTGATCGAATAAATCGTCAATACGGGGTAGTGGATATTTGTTCTTGATTGTAACTTTGTTGAGCTAAAGGTAATCTATACGCAATCTCATCGATCCGTCCTTTTCTTAACAAATAGAACCGGTGCACCCAAAGGTAAAAAACTAGGTCGAGCAAAACCCCTATCTGTCAACTCTTGCAGTTGTGCTTTCAACTCTTTTAAGTCGGTAGGAGCCATTCCGTAAGGTGCTATTGGTATCGGTGATGTTCCCGGTACAATTTCTATAGTAAACTCAACCTTTCTAACCAGCGGTAATCCAAGTAACTCCTCTGGAAACACATCGAAATACTCGCAAACCACTGTCACTGATTCAAGCTTCGATTCAGACACTTTAGCATCCAATACATAAGCAAGGTAAGTATTCCAACCTTTTCTCACATAGTTCTGCACTGACATAGCTGATATAACCACAGGAAACCCACTCGGATTATCTGATTCAATACGAAGCGTCTCATTGTTCTGACATTTTAATACGATCAGCTTTCGTTTATAGTTTACAATAGCATCATGCAGAGTTAGCCAATCCATACCTAGAATTACATCAAATTCATCAAACGGTAATAACATCAAATCAGTCAGAAAACTGTAACTCTGTGTCATCAAAGGACAGTTCTTGCAAACTTTATCAACTAGCACATACTGACCTAGAGGGTTCAATACTTTAACCACGAATTTAGTGGGCTCAACATGTAAATTTTTACTAGATACTAAATTCGTGCAAACATACGAATGGGTTGATCCCGGATCAATCAAAGCAGTGACATCAGTATCATAAATAGAGAAAGTACCGATAATAACATCTAGTGCAGAAACATCGTCACGTGTGTGAATAGCATAAGCCCTAACTGGTGCTCGTGCCTCGAATCTCACAGCAGAGTTTTTCGTCATGTCACGGCTACCACTCCCATTTTCGAGAATGCGAGGTGGTCTACCTCTCCCAGCTGTGTTGCTCAGTCTCGTAGTTTAAACTTTCTATTTCTCAGATTTCTCTGGGCAATCTCTAAGATAGTGGTCGAAGGAATCACATCTGAAACACACTCTATTCTTCACTCGACATTCACCATAATATGGTCTGTTACACTACTTACACTCAGATCTATCATATTTGATACTACCCATACTCGCTATAAATGTAGCCTGAGGTTTAGGACTGGAGCGTCAGGTACCTCTGTCTCTACTAGAATATCCCACATAAGCAGTATAACAGTTGTGGTGTTCTTTTGACCTCTTTGATGCTGACTGGTATGACTTTCCCATCAATCTCTTTCTTGAATCTCTAGCTTTAAATTCAGCGTTTCTTTTCTCTTTACTCAGTTCTTTAGCTTTATGTGCCTGATAAACCAGTACAACGAATTCTTTCAACTTAAGAATTCCAACTAGAAGCTTTATGTCTTCGTTTAACTCATCTTTGAATCTCTTACACACAACAGTCTCAGTCAGAATACACTTCCGAGCATATTTGCTCAATCTGACAAATTTTTGCTCGTATTTTGATACAGTCATACGACCCTATTTAAGCTCTAAAAATTATTTTCGTTTCTCATTCAGAAACCTCTGACTGATATATTTCTTTCGGAACTTGGTTTGGAAAAATTCCCAGGTGATCTACTCTCTCGGCATAACTGAAATCAACGTGTTCCACCACTGATACGCTAAATCTTTTAGTAACGATACTACACATTTAACACATTCAGCCGGTGTATAGGAAAGCTCATCAAAAACCCTGATCGTATTCTTTAAGCAAAATTCAGCTTTCTTGGGGTCATCCTCGGCTGTAGCTTAGAATTCTTTGGCCCCGTACTTACGTATCTTATCAACAAGAGGCTTACTAACTCGGACGAATTCCATACCTTGAGGAATAATGGGAACTGGTTGGGGAATAGGATGGGATGGAGGTTTTTGAGCAGCTGGGTTCGTCCATACGAACCCCGTGAACCATTCATTCATCATTTGGAAGAAGTCTTCCTTAGCCTCTCCTCCCCGACACTCAGATACGGGCCTTGTACCGCTCGAAGCTACTCCGTGAGTAGAGGCTTGAGTGTTGCTCTCAACTTCATCGGAATCAACTCGGTTGGATGTCATTGCTATATAAAAGCATGTTTTAAAACGGTCAAGAGATAGCACACTATCACAGGTTATATAATTGCATGTATAGCTAGACTCGTACACGCAACATTCAGTTCGAGAATCGACTAAACCTGGCTTTGATACCAATAAATGTAACACCCTTAACTCGTATCCGTCACCAAAATAGAGTTACGGAGTATTATCGAAGTTTACAGTACAAACAAACAGAATTTCGAGCATTTCATAATATATCAATTTTCATATAAAAAAATAATCAAAATTAATCATATTGTCCCATATACGAGCCCTCAAAGCCCAAAATATGCATTAGAAACAAGTTGGGACTAAATCAGAAACTCAAAGAATTTTTCGAAAAACATTGAAAAATTTCAAAACTACAAGGGTCACACGGCCGTGTGGCCAGGTCGTGTGACTCACATGGTAAAGAAACATGCCCGTCTCTTAGTCCATGTGCGCATTCAAAATAGGGACACACAGCCATATCCCAACCTGTGTCCATGCCTGTATGACTCACTGACTTGAGCCACATGGCCAAGCTACATACCTGTGTGCCAGGCCGTGTAACAACCTGACTTGCAACCCTTTGAAAGCTCCAGGAGACACACGACCGTGTCACCTGGTCGTGTGTCACACACAGCTAAGACACACGCCTGTGTCTCTGCTATGTGGATGAAAATATGTCATTTTACAAGCCATATTTCTCACCCAATTTGGCATAAACCTACACCCAACATTATGTATATAAGCAAGCCATAATAAGGTACCAAAACCATGCATTTTCTAGCCTTATAGAAATGGTATGATCACATACAACCAATATGCCCTTAGGCACCTCAAATGACAATTTATAAACATGACTAACCATGTGTTCAATATAACCAATTTATTAACTAACATATATGCATATTTACACCAAAACTTACCATGTAGATAATTTAACAAAACATACCATTCGGTGCCAAAACTCCATTCTAAAACTAGCATAAAATGACCATATAAATCATTTCACCAAAACACCAATTTACCACAATTACATCCTATCATAAAGCACATATACAATATGCATATTCATACCACAACTTTTATCTTCCATAATTCAACTATACCAAGTTATTCATCAACCATTAGAGAGAAAATATTTACATACCATACACTAGACTTATACTATCATCAAAGTGCCAAAACACTAACCAAACAAACGGCCAAATTATCAACAAAGCAGAAAGGCTAGCATTAGCCAAAATAACCTATACATGCCATTATAACCAAACTTAAACTAATCGAAAGAACCAAGTGAGCCAATGGATAGTGTGATATAGCTCCGACAAGATTCCAACCCGAACGAGTTTCCGATTCACTAAAAACATGAAAAAATACACCAAGTAAGCATTTAAGTTTAGTAAGTTTGTATAACATAGAATTTAACTTACCATTTAGTCACAATTTAGGTAAGTAAACATAGCATATCCCAACTCAATTTGACCAAATGAATAAGTACATATTCACCAACATGTTAGCCATGTAACAAATATAATAGCCAATAAATATGGATGAACATAACCACTAAGCAAGTTTTATATACAAGGATACTCCATTTCATGTTTCAATATATCATGTAATATCATTTCCATGTATTTCATGTATATACTTGTTATAGTTTGTATCAAACTCATATCATCTCATAACAGAAGAATGCCCGTTGAACCATTTAGAATATTGTTGGATACTTGGGATAGCCCACACATAGTGTGCTAAACTGTAATCCATCAATGCCTGTACATGTATGCTCATACGAGCTATGAATCGATATGCTCTTACGAGCTGTAAATCGATAAGCTTATACGAGTTGAGAATCTGTAAACTCTCACGAGCTGCAATCAGTATGTTCATACGAGCTGTAATCGGTAATCCCTAATGACATGTCATTTGTATCCTACAAATTTCTAAGGTTCAAACGGGACTCAGTAATTGTCGTACGTCGTCAGATAAGTAATCGGTATTTATACATGACAATTATACAAATCACATACATATAATTCAATTACAGCATGTAAATACACAATTTAATTACACGAACTTACCTCGACGAGTATACGTAGATATGGAGGTGATTAATATGAGATTTTCTCTTTGCTTCGATCTAACTTCGTACAAGGTCTGACTAGATCTATACGGATAAATTTAAATTAATTTAATATATATTTCATTTAATTTAGTCCAAAACATATTTTTGGCAAAATTACCATTTTGCCCTTATACTTTTAAATTATTTTCAATTTAGTCCTAGCTCATAAAATGAAAATTCATGTTTAACCCACTATAGTTGAATTTCATATAGGTCCCTAGCAAACCCTATATTTCATTTATTTCACAAATTTACCATGTATAATTTCTATTTTTCAATTTAATCCTTATTTGACAATTTCATTAAAAATTACTTAACAAAAGTTGTTTATCTAACAACAACCATTCATTTTCTAACATCAAACTTCAAACTCATATACATGCATCAATGGTAAAACCCTAATAATTTAACAGTTTCACAAATTAGTCCCCGGTCTAGCTAGATTAAGCTACAACAATCTCGGAAACATAGAAATCATAAAAAAATAGGACAAAAATGCATACCTAATTGAGCATTCAAAGTGGTCGAACCCTAGCTCAACAATTGCTTCTTTTTCTCCTTAAAAATCGGTTGAAGATAGAAGTGGAAGATGAAAGCTTTATTTTGTTTTATTATTATATCATTTAATTACCTATTTACTTATTTAGCCTTTAAAATTAATCCAAATTTCAAAATTGCCAAGACATCATGTTCCACTATCTCATTAATGATTTAATTACCATATAAGGACCTCCACTTTAAAGTTCTATAGACTTTAGCTATTAGAACTCAACTTTTGCACTTTACGCGATTTAGTCATTTTTATCAAATTAAGGATGTAAACGGTAAAATTTCTTAACGAAATTTTTATACGGTAATACTATCATGTTGTAGATAATAAAATAGTAATAAAATAATTTTTTTGACTTCAGATTTTTGGTACCAAAAACATTGTTCCGATTTCATTGAAAACAGACTGTTACAAGATTTAACCTTGTGAAAGTTCACCCCGTTCTTGATTCTATATCGCTTCACTGCGGTAACAAAACCATCTTTAGTTGAAAACTCTTTCCCCACTTCTAAATCACCCGAATCCAATGAAGAACTCGCGTGGCATGACCTTCTATGTGGTAGTTTTGCAAACTCCAACTCATCATTTGCCGACAAGTCTACATTATGCATATGCACGGGAGGTGAGTACGACATGAACTATGGATCTTCTTTGTCATCATCGCCAAGACCTTCATCTTCTGGTTCAGTCAGAACTAACTCTAGTTCAGAAAATAATGCAACTTCTGAACCATCGACACTGGGCTCCCAAGTTGGATCAACATGGGATTCAGTCTCTTTTTCATTCTCGACTCCAACATTTTTCGTGTTGGATGCCCCCTCCCAGGTGGACATCGTAGGGAGTACATCATTCCTTCTTGTATTGTTTTCAAAACATCCAAAATCACCTGTTGAATGCCAACCGTTGGAAGTTGATTCCATTCCCCTATAACCAAAGTTTAAATCAAAACCACTAACTGAGTGTCGTGTAGCGGTCTTACCACCATACTCCGATTGTTCAGAATTTTGGCTATCACGGTTGAAATCTAAGACAAGAATAGATGAGTTCCTTCCATTGATGATTCTGGAATATCATAATAAGAACTTTCTAACATAGCGGAAAGCCCTCAACACAACTGTGTGGTTGGACTCTCTGCTTGTTCTTTCGTTCTGCCCTGTCGAACATGAACATATGTCGACCTCCAAGGGCCTTCATTTGTCCTTGGAAACTTTGCATATAACTCTAGATATGGTGATCCACTACCAATATGCATCTATACCATCGCCTCCAACCACCTCGCACCTCTGATTTTGAAAGCGTCATATCTGACGGGGTCAATCGAAGCACAAATTCGATATTTAAAGGACGACACTCTTATTTGGTTGGATTCGTCGATCTTCCGCCTAGTTCTTTTCTGAAGTTCTGGAAATTCAATGTTCTGGTTAAAAGCCATCTATGTTGTGTTCTGATAAAAAATGACACCGTTCTCGGTATCACGTACTTCACTGTTGTAGTAAACAATAACATTAATTCGTGCACACATTTCAATTCTGGATAAACCATTCCACATGTTTGAAAGAAAAAAATCATGCAGAGAAATAGTGCTGTAATTAAATATGAACAACAAAAATCAATGCTTACTTTAAGCAAATAGGTTGCTTCAACTTATGGCTTATGTGCAAACTTCTCCTCTTCTAATCTTCCTACGATTTTTCTTTGCTTGTAAATGGATTATGCCATTCGATGCTGAATTAAGTTGGTTTTATAGACCAGAGGTGACTCACAATTGGTTCAGAGAATTCCCCAAGCCTCGTGGGGAGTTGAAAATCGTAAAGAGAAAACGCTTCAAGCAGGCAACACTACCAGCAAAAGCACTATAAGAGCATCCAACTAGAAGCATTTTCAGTACCATGTTAGTTGAAAGTGTTTCCAGGTGGATGCATTTTCAATGCTTCTGATGACATTGCGTCCTTCTTGGAGTGTTTTCTCTCTATAAATTTCAACCTCAACCTTACTCCAAAAAGCCCATCATATATCTCGAGATTCCCGAAATATTTTTCTTGAACATGACTATTTGAAAATAATAGATAAAAGAATAAATAATTTTCTGGAAAATCGATCACTACTCTAATATTAAGAAGGCGAAAAATTAATAACTAATATTTCATCCCTGTATAGTAGACATAGTTTCGATAATGAATCCAATTCAAATTTTCGGGATTCGAATATATGATTAGTGTAAAAATACGATATATATTTTGTAAAATTTTGAATTAAACTATTATTATTTAACATCTCAAATAATTATTACAAAATAATTAATTAAAAATCTAAAAAAACCCTAAACCCTACTTTAAATAAATAAAACCTGAACCCTAAATCCTAATTTCAATAAACAAAACCCTAACCCTATTAAAAACGAAACTAAAAAAATCAGGATAAAAGAGCTTCCTACGAGAAGCACTTTTGCTGACTTGGCAAAAAGAGCTTTCAGCCGGAAGCACTTTTTTACATATCACCTAAAAAAACTTCCAGCTGGAAGCGTTTTTCAAAAATTGGTCTATTTCCATTATTTTTCTTTCAGTCAGCCTAGTCGCGTCAATATTTTATTTTATTGGCATTTGATGAAAAGTTAGTCCAATTTACAACTATTATAACACTATCTATAATGAAAATGTCCAACATCGGTCTGTGTAGTTCCAAATAACATGTCATGAAGTTCAGTGAAGCAGCTCAAAAACAGAGTTGAAACCGTAGATCACTTCAAACCAGCTCAAATCAGTAGCACAAAGCTCAAATGAGAAGAAATCGCCGTTTCGTAGACAACAAAGACCGAACAGTTGAAAAGCAATTGAAAGATAAATGTTGAAGAGCAACTGAAGACAAATTAATGAGCTTAAACCAGCAGCAAAAAATGCATCCATGTGCCGCTCAATAGCTGATCACGATAAGAAAATCAAATCAGATCTGAACTTCCATTTGATCGAACCGAAACAAGAAACAACTATAGAAGTTGAGAATAATTGCAGCAATAAGAAATAGATCTCGAGTCAATAACTCAAACCAGAGAACCCAAAATGGTGAAAACAGAGTTAACGAACAGGATTCAGTGATCAGCTGAACCAGAAAACACCGGTCAACTTGCCGTAAGGCTCAAGGTGGCTTTTATTCCATGTAACAATTCATCAATGACGATGGATTCTTGTAGAGAAAGTGGCAGAAAGCAATGTAAAAAATTTTACCGAGTTAAAAACTGAAAAAAATTAGTCTGACCTGTTCATCATTCAAGCTTCGGTTTACATTTGCAGTTAAAGTTAACTGCTCACAACAACTTTTTGACTACTTCATAACAGCTACAACGGTAATGAACTGACTGAATAGAAGCCAACCAACTCTGAAATGTTCCTGATCTCGAATGCCTTAAGAACATCAAGGCATTGAAACATGGAATGGATGATTATGTCGGTAATGCAAAGAAATTTCACGTTAATTTTGTAGGGTTAATGAAAGGGTTTAAGTATAGTCTTATTCTTTATCCTTATCGAGTAATTGAGCTAAAGGCTTAATGCATACGTGTTATTGTTGTTTGGCTCAATTCGTGTTTTTATTTATGACACGTATCAAGTATATTTATTTTTGGATAAACTTCTGTATTATTTTTTAGAAAATAAATTTTTTTTTGATAAACAAAAAAATATTTTCTTGAACTATTTTTAGAAGATCTATCAATTTTACCTTTTTACCCTTGCATTTTTACTATTTTTCTATTCAGTTAATAGTATAAATAGGAGGCTATCTTCCTCATATTTCACACAACAAAAAAGCATAGTTTCTATCATTCTTCTCATCTCCCTCATTCTTCTTTCTCTAAAAAGCTTTGTTATTCTACTAAAAATTACATTAGAGAAAGTTATATTTAAAAGTGAAGGTTTTAAGTAGGACCGTCTGTGACTAATCTCAACTTTCCTGAGAATTGATCATATTGTAGTTTTTCCGACCAAATTTCCCGACCACCTTTAAACTTATGTTGATCTTATTTCCTGTAAATTTAAAAAAGAGAAATACCAATTGAGTTCCATTTTTCTCATTCGGATGTATGAATTTAGAAGCACTGTGTTAACTTTGGGAAATGACATCCATTTTCAACTACACTGATCAGGGCGAAATTGCTTCTAAGACAATGATTCTCCATAACATAGTAATTATTTATTATTTGTACTTGTCAGTATTAACATCTTTATTTTGCAATAATAATTTTCCAATGGATTATAGTATTTCGTCCTAGCATTTGCTCGCGATAAGTAATAAAACTATATGATAAGTTGCTAGCTAATATATATACACACATACATACATACATACATACATACATACATACATACATACATACATACATACATACATGCATGCATATATATATATGCAGGATTGCGTTTTGTGCACAGGGTGATGAATGATGCGTGCCTTACCTCTAATGAATGCTTCCACTGGTTATATATATTAGTTTGAATATATATAAGCTTATGGATAGAATTTGCAATAATGCATGCATAATTAGTAATTAACTGTAGCAAATACTAAGGGCTGCAGGTGAGCAGAGAGCATGAATATTACTGCATGATAAAGTAGGAGCATGTTAAAAATTGGCCAACCATGCTGCTGTGATGTTTTTGGTTAAGTGCATGCAGCTTGTAAACATATTGCAGCACGTATGCTTGCTGTAACAACAAGGTTTTCTCTTTAGTTTTATTCTAATTAAACTAGTTGAAAATGAACAAGTTGATGACAACTTGATGCATTAGGTGTTGAATGACTAGTTTAGGTGTCTTGTTTATGTGTACAAGCAATGTTTATCAAGTTACTAGGCTACTTAGTGGTAGTAGGTAGTATTTTGTGATGTATTTGACTATAAAATGTATTGTTTTTTTAGTTGAATGAATGAGCTGAATGAGCTATCAGCCATAAGCTCCCTTGTTGCACATTTGTGAGCAAGTAAAAATACTTCTTGCATCTTGCTTCATTGTTTTGTGCTCTCCGTTCTCTTATTTTGTTGTTGCCAATGTTCCAAAAAATGGTATATCATGAGCCTAAGTCTTAGAAGACCATTGATTTTACTTCCACTGTTTGTTAAAAAGAAAGAAAATGTCAAAACACAAGCATGTCATTGAGGACTGCTTGTAGAGAAGACAACAACAGCAAGAAAGAAGCTGTCAAAACACAAGCATGTCATTAAGGACTGCTTGTAGAAAAGACAGCATCAACTCAACCTTGTGAGACTCCCAAACAAGCTTGAATAAGCTGAAAGAGGAGTTTCAAGGAAAGTATGTGAGCTTTCCAATGTGCAAGCTGCAAGCTCAGCAAAAATGTGCAAGCTGCAAGCTTAGCAAGATGTCAAAGCTGCAAGCTTAGCGAGAAGTGAGAGCTATGAGCTCAGCAATGAGAGCCCTATATAGTTGCGAACCTGTTGAAGACACCAGCTAAAGACAGTATGCAAATATGCGAGTCTATCAAAGGTGTGAGCTCAGCAACATGTGGAAGCTCAATGCGAGTTGTAAAGTTGCGAGCCTGTTGAAGACAGTAAGCAAAGTGCGAGCCTGTCAAAGTGTGAGCCTGTCGAATTGCAAGCCTAAGTGGCGAACGGTTTAAATGCAAGCTCAAGTAGGTGCAAGCCAAAATGGCAGATTGAAGGCAAGCAAACTATACTCATGAACTGTTTGTGCAAGAAGGAACAGGACTATAATGAACAATGAAATAAGGCAAGATGTGTTTGAAGGCAAGTTATCAACCAAGGCTGTGAAGGAGGAGAATACTCCATTTGATGAACAAATATTTGGCACAAAAGGCTAGGATAGTCAAGTGTGTAAGTCAGATTTGGTTGAGAATGAAGCCAAGGTTGAAAATGAATTGCTTGAGCAGAGCTAGCTTGAAACAAAGCATCAAGGACTGCCAAGTTCAAAAACTTGATGAATAATTGGTATTTGCAGCATGGAGTCCAAGGAGTGTTGAAAATTGGCCAACCATGCTGCTGTGATGTTTTTGGTTAAGTGCATGCAGCTTGTAAACATACTGCAGCACGTATGCTTGCTGTAACAGCAAGGTTTTCTCTTTAGTTTCATTCTAATTAAACTAGTTGAAAATGAACAAGTTGATGACAACTTGATGCATTAGGTGTTGAATGACTAGTTTAGGTGTCTTGTTTATGTGTACAAGCAATGTTTATCAAGTTACTAGGCTACTTAGTGATAGTAGGTAGTATTTGGTGATGTATTTGACTATAAATGTATTGTTCTTTTAGTTGAATGAATGAGCTGAATGAGCTATCAACCATAAGCTCCCTTACTGCACATTTGTGAGCAAGTAAAAATACTTCTTGCATCTTGCTTCATTGTTCTGTGCTCTCTGTTCTCTTATTTTGCTGCTGCCAATGTTCCAACAGAGTATGCTAAAAAAAAAGGTGACATGAAAATGGTAAATTAAGTGGGGGGACTGAGACAAATGAAAATCGTGTCATCCCGCATATATCTAGGCTTGGATATTGCGTCTATATATTAAACATATATAATAGTCATCATGTTATGACAATAATTGAAGAGAAAAAGAGAAGAAAACTTCTTTTCATATATATCCTCAAAATTGAAAAAAGTAGTAACGGCAGTAGGTGGTTTGTTTAGTGATATTGAATAGCGCATTCTAACACGTCCAAATACATCAAAAGCTACAATACACATATGTTGGTGAACCTCAACTTCCCTAGAAATGTTATAAATAGCAGGTATGGGCAAGGTTTTTATAATGAGAAATAAGAGAGAGATGGAGTGGAGGTCATGTTATTTGGACATGATTTTGGTGCCACTTGGTTTTTTGACCATCATATTTTATCATTGTTGGTTATGGTATAAGGTTAAGACTCAGCCCCTCTCTACCATCTTTGGAACTAATGCTGGCGGACGTCGCTTCTGGGTCTCTGACATGATTAAGGTATCTCCATCTCTATCCATTGCTATTCTTATACCTTAATTTCCACCGGTAATAAATTTATGAATACATTTTTATTTAACTAAAAAAAAGTTATAATTTGATCATTGAATTATTTGAAAATTTTCATTTAAGTTACTAACCTATTTTAAAAAATTTATATAAGTCACTAGGCAGTTAAGTTATTTTTTTTCAAAGTTCCGCCAAATAATTTTAAGTGACGATTTGATGATCAGTATGGTTAGTACTCATGGACAAGTAGAATAACATACATTAAATCTAAACCAATTTGATAGTTAGTGTTAGATATTGGAGAAAAATATTATTTGAATTTTGGTTCGCAGATTTATAACATCCAAAGTTGTTTCATAAAAATAAAAATTGAACTATAAAAGAAAAGGAGAAAAGGGTTTTCGGTTGGTGCATGCAATGCGAATAGAAAAAGACATATAATCAGTGACTTAAATAAAAGTTTTTAAATAATTTAGTGATGAAATGATGTGATTTACCCTTACGGAAAGGAAAATAAAAAATGAACTTAATTGTTAATCGATGTGGTGGTCTACGGTGATGTATTTTCCCATTTTTCTGGACTGATGTGGATGCTCTGTTCTATTATGAGTACACTGATAGACTAGTACTTTAGTTGATCAACGGTGTCTATAAACTTTTGCCGATGAAAAAAGGAATCTGTTAAGGTGGCCGGAGATATATATAAAAAATGTAAAAACGCAGCCAAAGCTGAGTGATGAGAGTTGAGAGGATATGAATAGGATAATTGGAGAAGAAAGATTTATGATCCAAATACCAATCCATATCCATGCTTTCCGGAGTGCTTAATTAAGGGCTTGTGTTTCATGCTTTTCTGCACATGCACAGAATATAGAAGATGCTAGTGTTAATGTCCCTATACGTCCTTTTAGGTGAATGTTAGTTCTTAATTAGTTGTTTTATCTTCTTGAGCTTATCACTTTATTTTGGATGATTTATTTTAGTTTTTTCCTTGGGTAATATAACACGGCAAGTTGAGCTGATGAATATTTGGACCATGCATGTATAATTTGGTTAGATATGCATATAAATATTATAACTCATCCACTCGGTTATATAATTATTAAAAGCATAAAACAACATTTCATTTTAATTAAAATCATATTTAATTTTATATCAATATTTTTATAATTTTATTATATAAATTTTCCCATTTATATTTTCTTTTATAGTTTTATAATATAAATTCTTTTACTCACTGTATATATGAATGGACAAGAATTAGCGGTGGTGTCGTGGTTGGGAAACAGCTGATAGGACTATAAAGGTTAAGTGCCATTCACAATCACACCCAATTAATTAAAAAGTGGCGACTATTGCCACAATATTTGCTTCTTACTTGTTTCACTAAATATACCATTTCACGTGGGGCCGAAGTAGAAAGTTATTATTAAAGGGATAAAGAAGAAATTCTAAAAGAGATTTTCCAATGATGCTATAAATTGCATTGCAATGGGTGCAGGACAACGAAAAAAAGAACATCGTGGCAGTCCAAACCCTTCGAAACACAATTATGGGATCGACCCTGATGGCCACAACCTCCATCCTTTTGTGTGCTGGTCTAGCAGCGGTTATCAGCAGCACATACAGCGTGAAAAAGCCGCTCAACGATTCCATATTCGGGGCTCACGGGGAACTCATGGTGTCACTCAAATATGTCACCATCTTATGCATTTTCCTCTTCTCATTCTTCTGCCACTCTTCATCCATCAGGTTCCTAAACCAAGTGGGCATCCTTATCACCTCTCCCCCACACCCCTCCTCCTCTGTCACTCCTCACTACGTCTGGGAGCTGCTGGAAAAAGGATTCCTCTTGAACACCGTCGGCAACAGGCTTTTCTACTCTGCGCTTCCTCTCATGCTTTGGATCTTTGGCCCACTGCTTGCTTTCTTGTGCTCCCTCACCATGGTTCCTGTGCTTTACAACCTTGACTTTGTATTTGGGTTTAACAAGCAGCTGGCTCTGGGGAAGGATTATCAACACAATGGATGCAGGGACTGTGAGTCTGTGTAACCATAATATCATCTATATATATAGTGGCCCCAGGTGTGGCGTGTGCAGTTGTTGTATTAACACAGTCCAATGAATAATATGATTTATATATGGTGTCTTATTAATCATTTACTAAATCCAATTTCTTGTTTGTTTCTAGGTCCAAGAGTGCCGAGAATTTGAGTGTTTAGTTTCAAAACGGAAAAACATTAATGTACTAACATGTAACACCTCCCATCCAAATTCCTTTTCACGAGAAAGAGTCCCATGCCCAATTCCCATGCATGCTTTCTTTTGTTTATTTAACACACAAAATCAACTATTTATCTTTCACCCAATTATTACAGATTAAGCAAGAAGATAAAGATAATGGACATTTCTGTTTATGAAAGATTGATGTCAAATTCAATAAAATAAAATGTTAATATTTCTACTTTTGTCTATTGAGTTTTAGCTTGATTGATATGAGTATTGTTGTCAATGTAAAAAGACCTAAGTTCAAGTGTACTGATTGACATGGGCATTGTTGTCGATGTAAAAAGACCTGAGTTTAAGTGTGCTAAAGCATATTATTCTCCTATTTATGGTTGAGGAGGGACTAAGGATAATTTTAGGCATTATGTCAAAAAGAGCATATATAATGAGAAACTAAAATGAGATTGTTCAAATATATATATACACTAATAAATTAGTAAATTTGGATTGCGGGAAAATAAAAAGTTAATAAAAGTAAAATAAACTAATGTATAATATTATTCTTGATAAAACAATGTATAATATGATTAGATGTAAGACTATTACATAATTTTTATACTAAGAAGTTGGAAATTTTCAATCCACTCTCGCAATTGTTTCAGGAAAATTATGATTGTGAGATTGACAAGATACTTTTTGCAAACATGCATGTGGTATATTATTTCTATCATTTTGATGATAATTTGTAATTTTAGCCCTCAATATTGGATCGGCCAAAAAGCTTTAAAGGCTAAATTTGACTCTTTTGACCTTTTTTTCATATTGGTCTTTTTCTACTTCCCTTGTAGACTTTCTTTTAAAATATTTCTCCATTCATGTTAAACATTTAGAATAAATAAATCTAAGCATTAAACACAACTTTTCACGAAGCCAACATACAATTAGTAATTTTTTAACAACAATAAAAGTTTCTTGGTGTCATGAGTATTGTGTCAATTTTCAAACACAAGATTTACAATAACCACACTAGCAATACCAATTTCTAAATAAAAAATACTAAATCTCTAATCAATATTAAAGAAATTTAATATTATAAATACAATCAATCCCAATTTCTTCAAGGATTTATATTAATTAACCTTAAAAAATTATTACCCAATCAATATGTAGGCATTTATATCAAAATCTATATCCCAAAAATATTTAATAACAATAAAAATTAAATCTTGCATAAAAATCTTAATCTATCCTAAGAAAAACCTCAATCCTAATTTTCTAAAAACTAATCAATAAAGCTTGGAAAGAAAAGAAGACTTGTTATTAATTAGGAAGATTCATTTGAAAGTATTAAAAGATCAACCACCTTTCTTGTAAAAATACTAGAGCATATGTGAGAGAGAATAAAAGAAATTTAAGAGTAAAATAATGAGTGCTAAAGAAAATAAAAGGATTATGAATTTTTAAATTTTAGGAGAGAAAGATTCATTTATTTTCATATTAAATAATTTTTTTATAAAATAATTCTTTTTCAAAAATTTTGATGAATAAGTTTAAATTTTTATGAGCTTAATTCATTAACAGGAATTTTATCGCACACATATGAATGTGGAAACTATGCATTTAATAGATAAAAACTAAAATTTGCTTTACTTCAAATGGTAAAGAAAAAGTTTTATATGCATGGTGCCGTTGGTTCAAATCTCATTATGTGCAATATTTTATTGATTTATAAAATATAAAAAAGTAAAAAAAGAAACCCATATAATCATATAACTTACTTTGCGACTAAAATAATTTTTTGATAATCCCTTAATTGAGTTAGGACCCAATTAATGGGTGACACTGCTTTATAAATAGTATAGTTTATATAATTTTTTTAAAAAAATTATAAATAAAATATTCTTTTAATTTTTTCTTTGCGAAGTTAAATAACTCCACAATCACCCATGTGGTTGACAATATCAATGGTTCACTACATTTTTTTGCCTTGCTTACCTACACTAATTGTGAGTAACCAAAGGGTTTTTTCCTCTCTCCTCATCTCTTCTGTTGTTATTGTTAGTATGGAATTTCAGTGAGAAAAATCTCAAACACATGAAAGGATCATGTACAAAAACTCGAATAGGAAAACCAAAAAATAGGATAAGGATTCAGGGTATGTATCAAGCCAGTATATTTAAGGTTCTATTTGCCTTTACCTATACTCAATGTGCAAATGAGTTTCAAGAAAATTAACCTCGATGATACAATGAAAGTATAAAAAAATTCTATTTATTTAAAGAATTTTCGTAATAATTATTTGTTGAACAATCTAAGAATAGTCAAATATGGAGGAAGAAAAGAAAGAACTTTTGAGAACTTTTTTGGTATATTTTCCAAATGAAATCTCACTCCTATTTATAGGATTTCTCATGTCTCTTCATAGGGACATAACTTTCAATAGGTGTGGAGACATAACATTCAATAGGTATCTTTTCTGAATAATCACATTGATAAGTGCTAAAAGTAACATGTTTTAACCTCATTCTTAACGCATTTTGGGTGATTATCTGATGTTAATTGTGAATTTTATTCTCCTAATCCTTTAAAAATCATGTTTTAATGCTTAATAGAGCATTTTGGAGCAAAATGAGCGAAAAACGAGTGAAAACCAGAGCGTCGGAGCAAGCTAAAGGAGCCACATGGTCTACACCTTTTCACATGGCCATGTGAACCACACGAGCGTGTTGTGGGCCGTATCAATTTCACGGGATTGCACACTGAATAGTGAAAAATCATGATTTTTAGGTTTTTCAGACATTCTAAGATGTATATATGAAAAAAATAAAAAGATAGGATTGAGTTGTCAAATAGGATTGAGTTGTCAAAGAACACTCAAGAAAACGACTGAAAACACACCATCGAAGCTGACTCTGAAGTAGAGTTCCGTCAAGATTGAAGATTCTCAGTTGATTTCTTAGGAAGTTATCATGAGTTTCTTTTATTCTTTCGGTTATACTGTATCTTTGATTTTTCTCTTTTCAAGCATGAACTAATTTTCTAAAAACCTAAGGGAGATGAACCCTACGATAAATTTTGTCGTTTGATTTCAATTTTAAATAAATACTTAGTTTCTTTGTTCTCAATTATGTGTGCTTAGTTCTTGGTTTGATATTTCTAGAGTATTACTCCATGTTCGATGTTCTTAAATCGGTGGTTGAATAGACCCTGTTTAAGATTAGGTCTTGCGTAATTGGGTGGAGTTGCATACAATCCTAAAAACAGGACGACATAAATCTACCGGATTAGAGTCAAATCTAATAGAGAAATCCATAGCATGAGTTAATGTGATAATAGGGGTTTGAATGAAAAAATAAATCAATTAATTAACCTAGATTTACTTCCTCTTATGATCGAAAGAGATATTAGCATAATTTAGGAATTTCTACGGATGAATGTGCTAAGCAAAGAAATTGCATAATTTAGATTGATAGTGACAGATGAAATATAGACGGATTCTTAGGTATTGTTTCATTTCTTGGTTTTGATTTGATTTTTTTTTGGTTTGATCTTTGTCACACTCGTTAGTTAATTGAATTAGTTAATTTTAGTTTTAACCGATCATTTGAATTATTCAGTTAAATAATAGAAAGACCGTAATTACCAGTACTTGTAGTCCTCGTGGGAACGATATATTTACTCAACGTAACTATACTATTAATTGATAAGTGTACTTACCTTAGTCAAATTTTTTGTTAGTTTCTTGACCTTCGAGTTTCTGGCGTTATTTCTGGGACTAGATATTAGGAAAATCTTATTTCTATTAATTTACCATTTTTTTTATTGTTATTTTTTTAATTTTAATTTTGAAATACTGATTCAATTTTATTTGGTTTTTGACAGGTTCTTTTGGTTTATGACTAGAGGCAACCCGTTGAAGCCATTATTCTTTTATAGTGAAATTGAAAAGGTTGCTCGTAGAAATTGAAAAGAGGTCAGAGAAGCAATGTAAGGTCAACAATAGATTTTCATAGACGATCAATAGCAAAAGGACATTACTGTGGAGATGAATATTAATCATGGTAATTCGCAACTTCCTGCACATCCTGCTTCTTAGGCTATGTATGACTATGCTAAGCCCACTCTGATTGAGGCTGAATCGAGTATTGTCAGAACGATTGTCGATACAAATAATTTTGAGATTAAGCCGAACATAATTCAAATGGTGCAGCAGTATGTTCAGTTTGATGTGTTGCAAGATGAAGATTTGAATGCTCATTTAGCTAAGTTTCTGGAGATCTATGACACTTTTAAGATTAATGGTGTTACTGATGATGCCATACGCATACAGTTGTTCCTATTTGTTTAAAGGAACAAAGCAAAGCAGTGGTTGAATTCACTTCCACGGGGTTACATCACTACTTGGGCTCAGATGATTGAAAGATTTCTATTGAAATATTTTCCACTAGCCAAAACAACCAAGTTGAAAAATGATATGTGTAATACTCCGAAAATTACTACAGTAAGAAAGTACGCATCCTTGATAGTAAAATAAGGAAATAAAGTGACAAAAAAGGGAAATTTTGAGTTATGGCAACATTGGGAATTATATTATGACATATTAATTCAAGAAAGGATTAAATCGCAAAAGTGAGAAAAGTTTTGTTGCTCAAGAGTAAATACTCAAAATTTGAGGGATTAAAGTGTAAATACGAAAAAGTTAAAGGACCAATAGTGTAAATATTTTAAGGGTGGAATGATCTAGAAACTAAGGAAAATGGATGCATTAGGACCAAATTGAAAAGGTAAAGAATTTTGAGGGACTAAATCACAATTTTACCAAATTAAGTGATGACTCAAGGATGGAATTTTTAAAGATTGTAAAGGGCAAAATGGTCAATTAGAAGAGAGAGAAATCTAGAAGGTAATGATGATGTTGGAGATATTTTATATTAATTAATTAATTAAATATTAGTTTAGTAATATATTAATTTGATTTTTAAATGATATTTTATTATTTTATTAGTATTTTATCTAGTATATATAAGAAAAGGAAGATGAAGAATCATCTATTCCACCATATTTCCATGCAACTAACGTGAGAAGACAGGAGAAGAAAGAAAGTTTTGCTTCCTTTACAGTTTGGTCCTTCCACAAAAAATTTACCATTTTCACCTAGAACTCAAAAGAATTTCCATAGCTTCCAAGAGAGAAGAATAACAAGGAGACAATGGGGAGTTAGAATATCAAGTTAGATTCAAGAAATATAAGCTAGAGGAGAGAGAAAATCAAGTTAAAGATTGAAATCAATAGCACAAGGTAAGAACATCAAGATTTCAATATATTTTTAAGTTTGATATTATTGAAAAAACATGGAAATAATGTTATAGTAGAGTTTTCTTATGTAAGGTCTTATGTTATTGATATATTAGTGAAGATAAATACGTGAAAGTGATGAGAAATATTACAGAGAAAGGGAATAAGAGAGTTCTACACCTAGTAATCAACATTTTGCACTAAAACAGTTTTGGACAGCAACAGTAGGTTAACTTTGAAAACTCACCACAAATTTTGGAAATAGAATTAGAGTATGAATAAAATATGGAAATAAATCTTATTGAGTCTAGTTTCTCATAGAAGAAACGGTGTAAGTAATGGAATTGTAAATCATGAAATATAATAAATTTTGTGAGACAAGGTCAGAATGAATTTTGGTTCCTCTATTCTGAATTGGAAAAATCATTAAAAATTGTAAAAAAATAATTATGGGTTATAATTTATATGTTTAAAATTATTAGTGAGTATATTTTCAATATAAAAAAATAGGAACATCACCCAAATTCTGTACAAAGAGATAATTAATTTTTAGTGAAGAGGAGTCGGAACTATCAAATAGTGAAACAGGGGAAACTTTAAAGAATAAACTGTACTTATTGGCTGAACCAAAAATTCTAAAAATTTTATGGTAAGAATATATGTGCATCTAGTTTTAGAGAAAATTTGGAAATCCCAATTCAGAGCTTTTTATCTTAAGATATAATTAATTTAGTGACTATGAGTCAAGTGAACAACTTGTTATGAGTAAACAAGTTAATAGTGGTATTATGTATATATCAAGGATGTGGAATGGAGTGGAGGAGGAGGAAAAATATATGTGAATATTCAGCTAAAATGAGTTTATTTTAAAATAGCTAAGTTACATGTTTTAGGTTCAGGGACTAAATTGAATAAAAGTAAAATTTTAAGGGTAATTTTGTAAAAATGTCAAAAAGTGACCAAATTGCATGAAACGAATTGTTTTATTATTTAAATTAATAAATTGAATGAAATATTAATTTATATCAAGATTGGGTGGAAATTCGAGGAAAATAGAAAATTACTAAAATGTCCCTAAATTTTAGTATTTCTGCAATTTAGCCTGGTAAGTTCATGTAACTTGAATTATATTCTTAGATGATTGAAATATATATATTGGATTGAGAAATTGATTTGAATTGTGAACATGAGAAATTGTGAATTGAATGAAATGGAAATGAAGCTTTGAATTACATGAGTAAATATCGGGTCTCTTAGGCCCTATTTGTTATGAATATAATATTTTGAGCATATGTTGTAAAGAATTATAAAAGCACGTTAAAAATTTGAAAATTTTAATTCAGATGAAATTTTGTAACTTGGTTTAATACGTATGCAAATTTATGTCTTCTAGTAATACCTCGTACCCTATTCCAGCGTCGAATACAGGTAAGGGGTGTTACAATGTGACAACGCTAGATTTGCTCATAACGTTTAGACCGGGTTTGGGGTGTTATAATTATTGGTATCAGAACTATGGTTTAGTCAGTTCTCGGACAAACATAGCGTATGTGAGTTTAGCTATACATGCCATAATGTTAATGTTTAAAAGGGTGATGACTTCTGACGGTTGAAATGTTTTGTCTTGATTAGTAAATGGATCCCGGTGAAGAAAGAACCCTAGCGGATGACGTTGAGAGCGTAGCGGCTGCTCCTGCACAAGGGACGCCGCCTGTTGAACCCCAGTCATCTGCGAATAATCAAGGTGAGGGGGCTAAACAAGCCTTCTTTACCATGATGAATGAGTGGTTCGCGCAATATGCCCGAGCCAACCCGGCTGTCCAACAATTCCCAAATTTGAATAACCCACCCCAAGAGCCTGTAAGGCCGTCAGTCGCTGATCCTGTGAGGCTGAGTAAGCTACCTGTAGACTTGATTAGGAAGCGTGGGGCCGAGGAGTTCAAGGCCATAGTAACTGATGATGCCGAAAGGGCCGAGTTCTGGCTTGATAACACCATTCGGGTGTTCGATGAATTGTCATGCACACCCGATGAATGTCTAAAATGTGCTGTATCTTTGTTGCGAGACTCAGCCTACTATTGGTGGAGGACATTGATTTCCATAGTCCCGAACGAGCGAGTAACTTGGGACTTCTTTCAAACGGAATTTCGGAAGAAATTTATTAGCCAACGGTTCATTGACCAGAAGCGTAAGGAGTTCTTGGAACTCAAGCAAGGCCGTATGACTGTATCTGAATACGAACATGAATTCGTAAGACTTAGTAGGTATGCCCGGGAGTGCGTAGCTGATGAGGTTGCTATGTGCAAAAGATTTGAGGAAGGATTGAACGAAGATTTAAAGCTACTAATGGGTATTCTGGAAATAAAGGAATTCGTAACACTAGTCGAACGAGCCTGCAAGGCGGAGGAACTTGGAAAGGAGAAGAGGAAGGCTGAATTTGAAGCTAGAGATTATCGTAAAAGATCGACGGGTAAAGCTCCGTTCTCAGCTGTGAAGAAGTTCAGGGAGGACATTAGTAAGTCGAGGGCGACTACGGGAATTTCCATCAGGGCAAGACCATCGATGGGCTCCCGAGCTACTTCGGTAGCTAGTGTGGGCAATAATCGGCACGAGAAACCTGAATGTCCCCAATGTGGAAGACGACACCTAGGTGAATGTTGGGGCAAGTCTACTAACAGGGCCTGTTACGGATGCGGTTCGAAGGACCACTTCATTAGAGATTGCACGGAGCTGGATGAGAAGAATAAGATTCAAGGTGCAAGACCTAGTGGAGTGACATCTAGAGGTAGACCACCGAGAATTTTTGGAGGCAGGGGTGGTAGTCAGAGGGGGCTTCTGATACGGCCGATCGCGCCGAGAACCGTGCTCCTGCTAGAGCATATGCCATTCGCGCACGAGAGGAGGCATCCTCCCCCGACGTCATCACTGGTACCTTCACTCTCTTTGATACTAATGTGATTGCATTGATTGACCCTGGTTCTACTCATTCATATGTATGCGAAACCTTAGCAACCAGTAAGACTCTACCTGTTGAGTCTACTGAGCTCGTAATTCGAGTATCAAACCCTTTGGGTCAATGCGTACTTGTTGATAAAGTGTGTAAGAGATGCCCTCTATTAATCCGAGAATCCTGTTTTCCGGCTGATTTGATGCTTTTGCCGTTCGACGAGTTTGATGTTATTCTTGGTTTGGATTGGTTAACCGCGCATGATGCGGTTGTGAATTGCAAAAGCAAGACTATCGATTTGAGGTGCGCAAATAACGAAATAATCCGAGTTGAGTCTGCGGACTTAAGGGGTTGCCAGCTGTAATATCAGCAATGTTGGCCCAGAAATATGTAAGGAAAGGGTGCGAAGCATACCTCGCGTATGTACTTGATGACAAGGAGTTAGAAAAGAAACCCGAATCGGTGCCGGTGGTTTGTGAATACCCGGATGTTTTTCCTGAAGAGTTACCGGGTTTGCCACCTGTTCGGGAAGTAGAGTTTGGAATTGAGCTTGTACCTGGAACTACGCCAATTTCGATCGCTCCGTATCGTATGGCACTAACTGAGTTAAAAGAGTTGAAAGCTCAGTTGCAAGAATTGACGGATAGAGGTTTCGCTCGACCGAGTTTCTCGCCTTGGGGTGCACCAGTATTGTTCGTGAAAAAGAAGGACGGAACCATGAGGTTGTGCATTGACTATCGTCAACTGAATAAAGTGACGATAAAGAATAAGTATCCGTTACCGCGTATAGATGATCTGTTCGATCAATTAAAGGAGCATCGGTGTTTTCAAAGATAGATTTGAGATCGAGTTATTATCAGTTACGGATTCGAGATTCGGACGTACCCAAAACTGCTTTCAGAACGAGGTACGGTCACTATGAGTTCTTAGTGATGCCGTTTGGGCTCACTAATGCCCCTGCGGTGTTTATGGATTTGATGAATCGGATCTTTAGGCCGTACTTGGATCGGTTCGTAGTTGTGTTTATTGATGACATCTTGGTCTATTCAAGAGATGAGGCCGAACATGCTGAGCATCTGAGGCTAGTGATGCAAATTTTGCGGGATAAGCAGTTATATGCTAAGTTCAGTAAGTGTGAGTTCTGGCTAAGAGAGGTTAGCTTCTTGGGTCATGTGGTATCCGCATCGGGTATTCGGGTTGACCCGAGCAAAATTTCAGCCATACTTAACTGGAAGCCTCCGAGAAACGTTACCGAAGTCCGGAGCTTTCTAGGGCTCGCCGGTTATTACCGACGATTTGTCAAAGGTTTCTCGATGATAGCCACACCAATGACGAAGCTACTTCAGAAGGATGTTAAGTTCGAATGGACGGAGAAATGTCAGAAAAGCTTCGATCAACTGAAAACTCATCTGACTAAAGCTCCAATTTTGGTGCAACCCGAATCGGGTAAAGAGTTTGTCGTTTATAGTGACGCATCCCTACTCGGGTTGGGTTGTGTATTGATGCAAGAAGGTCGAGTTGTGGCCTATGCGTCGAGACAATTGAAGCCACACGAGAGAAATTATCCGACCCATGATCTCGAACTAGCCGCCATTGTGTTTGCATTGAAAATATGGCGACATTATTTGTTTGGTGAGAAGTGCCATGTGTTTTCGGATCACAAAAGTCTCAAATATTTGATGACTCAACGGGACTTGAATCTGCGACAAAGACGTTGGCTTGAATTGTTGAAGGATTATGAGCTTGTCATTGATTACCACCCGGGAAAGGCTAATGTGGTTGCGGACGCCTTAAGCCGGAAATCACTGTTTGCTTTGCGAGCGATGAATGTACACTTGTCTGTTCTACCTGACAATGTGTTAGTAGCTGAATTAAAAGCCAAACCATTATTGACTCATCAAATTCATGAAGCTCAGAAAGTCGATGATGAATTAGTTGCAAAACGAGCTGAGTGTGTTCCAAACAAGGAATCGGAGTTTCAGATTGATGATGATGGTTGTTTGAGGTTTAGAAGTCGTTTGTGCGTTCCAAGGAATTCGGAACTCATTCCGATGATCCTGAACGAAGCCCATTGTAGCCGAATGTCAATTCACCCGGGGAGCACGAAAATGTACAACGACTTGAAACGTCGATTTTGGTGGCATGGTATGAAGCGAGACATCTCCGACTTTGTTTCGAGATGTTTAATATGTCAGCAAGTGAAAGCGGAACATCAAGTGCCTTCAGGGTTACTTCAGCCGATCATGATACCCGAGTGGAAATGGGACCGAGTCACAATGGACTTTGTGTCCGGACTGCCATTGTCCGCAAGTAAGAAGGATGCGATTTGGGTTGTTGTTGATAGGCTGACTAAGTCGGCTCACTTTATCCCCGTGCGTACGGATTTCTCATTGGATAAACTAGCCGAGTTGTATGTTTCTCAGATTGTGAGATTACATGGAGTACCTATTTCTATCGTGTCGGATAGAGATCCGAGATTCACCTCGCGATTTTGGAAGAAATTGCAAGAAGCTTTGGGTACCCAGCTGCATTTTAGCACCGCTTTTCATCCCCAAACCGATGGTCAATCCGAGCGGATAATTCAGATACTCGAGGATATGCTGAGATGCTGCATCCTTGAGTTTAGTGGTTCATGGGAACGGTATGTACCTTTGATTGAATTCGCTTACAACAATAGTTTTCAATCAAGTATTAAGATGGCACCTTACGAGGCTTTGTACGGTCGTAAATGCCGTACACCATTGTTTTGGACCGAGCTTGGTGAAAGTAAAATTTTCGGAGTTGATTTGATTAAAGATGCTGAACAGAAAGTAAAAGTAATCCGTGAAAGTTTGAAGGCAGCCACAGATCGTCAGAAATCGTATGCGGATCTGAAACGGAAGGACATTGAATATCAGGTGGGAGATAAAGTGTTCCTTAAAGTTTCGCCTTGGAAAAAGGTACTTAGGTTTGGCCGTAAGGGCAAGTTGAGCCCGAGATTCATTGGGCCGTACGAAATCTCCGAACGAGTGGGGCCAGTTGCGTATAGATTGATTTTGCCCCCTGAGCTTGAAAAGATTCACGATGTCTTTCATGTTTCGATGCTTCGACGCTATCGATCTGATCCGTCGCATATAATTAGCCCATCAGAGGTTGAAATTCAAGCCGATATGAGTTATGAAGAAGAACCGATACGTATCCTAGCTCGTGAGGTGAAAGAGTTGCGAAACAAAAGGGTTCCGTTGGTTAAGGTGTTGTGGCTCAAACACGGGATCGAGGAAGCAACCTGGGAACCCGAGAGCTCGATGAAGGAACGATATCCAAACCTATTTACTGGTAAGATTTTCGAGGACGAAAATTTCTTAAGTGAGGGAGAGTTGTGACAGCCCAAAATTGACCCTAGCCGGGAAGTGGTTTCGGGACCGCTAAACCGAGTCACCGAAAGGTTTGAATGTGATGTTTATTGTCTAGAATATGTAATCATGAATGTGTAAAAATTTCAAGCTTCGATTTAGTCGATTGCATGTGAATTTAGTCAATAGGACTTATATGAGAAAATTTTAAAATGTGATAGGTCAATGCATGAGGACCTATTAGTGCATGTGGAAGAAAAAGGGGACTTGCATGTCAAATTCCCCCTCCCTAATATGTAGTGGCCGGCCATGCTATAGGTGGAAACATGTCTCCAACATGTTATGCTAGTGATGCATGTTAAGAATAATAAAATAATAAGCATGGTGATTAAATAATGAAAGAAGGGTGATGGAGAAAAAAAAAAGTACATGGTCTCACCCCCCCCCCCTTGTTGCCGTGAATTGAAGAAAGAAAACAAAAAAAAAAAAAAGAGTTCATTCTTGAACATCCTTGGCCGAATAGAGGAAAGAAAGGAAGGGGAAAAAGGCTTGAGAAAAATCGGCTATGGTGGTGGTTAGACTAAGGTATGTTTGATGTTGTCTTTGAGATGCATGCATGTTTTAAATAGCCCATGTTTAAACTTTGAATCTTGTTGATAACATGAGCAATCGGTCATGAGAAAGTGTTCAAGGAAAAGGTTGTTGATGAAAGAAATTAATGTGTTAAGGGATTATATGAAACTTATTCATGTTTATATATGTTATATGCAACGAAAATGGTTGATGATTTTGGAGGTGATTAGCTTGAATCGGCCACGGTATATCCATAAACACGATCTATGCTTGTTATGTTACTCATGGTTAAAACAATTCGGCTAGGACATTCGGCCATGGATGGTTGTATTTCTTTGATGTTGTTTTTGATGCCTTAGGGCATTGAGAGTTGATTATAGATGAGGTGAGCTTCTTGATTTAAAAATTTGATGGATGTTAAGCTAATTGGGCAACCAAAGGTTCAATATTTTTGTTATGAGGTCATATGTGCATTCGGCCATGGTCTTTGCTTGAATATGAGAATTGTAATGTGATTTTCCTAAATTGTCTATGAATTTGGTTGTTGATTTCATGGTAATGGTATATTGAATCCATGAGAATTTAGTAAGGTTGCATTCGGCAACTTACTTGAAATTAAAAATCGATGTCTAAGCTTAGGTGATTTCGATGATGATATATGTGTGTATACATAAGTATATTTAGTTGATTCGGCTTTGGTAGTTGCATGAGATTATTAGCCGAATATACTAACATACATATACATGTGAGATTGGATTGTAAATATTTAGCAAGGTGGTTAAACTAGTTAAATTATTGATATAGCTCAAGGAGCTAAAGGAGGTGAATCGAGCAAAGGCAAAGAAAAGGTTATCGAGTAGCCGAGTTGGAACCGTCTTACCCAACACGAGGTAAGTCATTAAGCATGTAGTTGGTATTATTTCAATGGTCATAATGTTGTGTATTGATGCTGAATGGAAAGAATAAATGTACATATATATATGCATGTACGTATGTGATGATGAAATTGTTGAATGAAATAAATGAGGTGAGATGTAATGAGTTGTTGATCTCGGCACTAAATGTGCGGGATAACCATTTATGACCATGAGATTGGTGCTAAGTGCGCGGGATTAAATTGTACAGCACTAAGTGTGCGATTCTACTTTGTTGCACTAAGTGTGCGAAATGAATATGATGCACTAAGTGTGCGAATTGACCATGCGGCACTAAGTGTGCGGGTTTGACTATGTAGCACTAAGTGTGCGATTTGATTACGTGGCACTAAATGTGCGAGTTGATTATATAGCACTGAGTGTGCGGGCTCAATATACATTCGTGAATCATTATGGACACTATGTGTGCGACACTATTGAGCTGATCGCGGACAGCGGATCGGGTAAGTGTCTTGAGGACATGGCTAATATGTGCTATGCGTATACTTGGTGTTGAGCTCGGTAAGTTGAACCTATGTGACAACTATACTTGAAGTCACGTACATAAAAATTTATCGTAGGATGGGTGAAAGGCCGTTTTGTGGTTTGATTGTAACGAAAATAAATTGATTTATGAAAATGCTTCAATGTCCTATTGATGAGTATATGAATTGTGAAGGCATGAATTGATATGAAATTGAATCGGTAGGTTGGTGGAACTATGGTATGGTTCGGTATGGATGGAGTAAATTGTCTCATTCCATTTTATTCCTCTTGTGATAATGTTATTGATGTATAGTAGAGCATTGCTTATGACTTACTGAGTTATAAACTCACCCGGTGTTTCCTTGTCACCCATTATAGGTTGCTTGGACTCATCAATCTTTGCGGGGTCGGGCCGTCAACGAAGTCATCACACCAGATAGCTAGTTTTGGTACTTTCTTCTTAGTGTGCTTAGAAGATCATTTTGGCATGTATAAGCTAGTACGTTGTGTTTGAATTATGGCATGTAAACTTTAAGCCATGCGAAAATGGCACGAATGTTCGATTGAGTTGGATCGAGGGTAGGCATGAAATGGACCTAGTTACTTTCGTAACAGATGCTGGCAGCAGCAGTGTCATGAGATTGAAAAATCACTAAAAATAGTAGGAGTGGAATTAATTGATGAATAAATTATGTAATCGAAGCTCGATGAGTCTGTTTTCATGAGGAAGTAACGAAAAGATCATATGGGCAGTATATTAAGAGATAATCAGATTTTAGTGGGACAGGGCCAGAACGGTTTCTGGATTCCCTGCTCCAACTTTGGAAATTCATTATAAATTAACCAGAGATAATTAGGGGTCGTACCATATATGTGCAGATTCCTCTCTGAGTCTAGTTTCCATAGAAACAAACGGCAACAGTATTGAAGCCCCGTGCAGGGAGATATCCCAGTCGTAATGGGCAAAGGTCAGTGTAGTCGACCCCTGCAACTTGGGGAACTTTGACTAATAAACTGTACTAATTGGCCCAACCAAAAATTCTAGAAAAAATACATAGATGGGCACATGAGTCTAGTTTCTGGGAAAAATTACGAAACTGATTTTCGAGTTACGAAACTCAAGATATGAATTTTAAAACGACTAGTACACAGATTGGGCAGTGTCTGGAAAATAAATTTTGTAAGAGGGTAAAGCCAGTCAACACCTCGTGTTCGACCCCGATGACGGTTTCGGGTTCGGGGTGTTACAACTCCAATTTGATCAAGCTGTCCCTCCTGCGTCATGATCACTAAATAAATTATAACTCGAGTTAAAAAACTCGAAATTCAAATCCGTAAAATTTCCCTGAATCTAGACTCATTAAAATTCTTACTAATTTTTTTATAGAATTTTTAGTTCATCCAATTAGTACAGTTTATTAGTTAAATTTTCCCCTGTTACACAGCTCAACTGATCTGACCTCTGTTCATTACGAATTGAATTTCTCTCAGTAAACAATTCAAATAACCATGAAACCTGTTTCATTTAAAACTAGACTAAATAAGGAATATAGGAATATAAACTATATTTCTTAATTTGTTTTGTACTATTTTTAATGATTTGTCAAAGTTGAAACAGGGGATTACATAGTCATCCTGAGCAAGTCTCACACAATTGTAAATATCTCAAAATATAGAATTCCTTTGCTTTCTCTGTTTCTTTTATATGAAAATAGACTCATTAATATTTAATTTCACATCTCATTCAACCTCTAATTAAATTCCTTATATTTTTGGTGAATTTTCAAAATCACGTCACTGCTACTGTCCAAAACAGTTTTAATGCTAATTTCATTCTTTCACACATTCTTTATACTAACCTCATTTTAACTTACATATATATATATACCACAAATCATTTTCACCACATTTCATACATCACAAGTGTAGGTCCATGACTACAATGTCACCACAAAACCATCCCGTTGAACAATTCGAATTAATCCTCGATACTTGATGGTTTCAGCACACAGCCCCACCATCATATTTCATTTAATTCGGCTCTCTTGTACACATGGTGAACACTTAGTACCACTCATGCGACCTAGCCAATTTGTCTCGTAGCTCTCTTGTCTACATGGTGTCCTTCACTTGGAATCACGTATGCGACCTAGCTACATTTATCTCTCACGTAGCTCTCTTGTCTACATGGGATACATCCCGTATCACACATGTGACCTAGCTACTATATAGTATCTCGTAGCCTTCTTGTACACATGATGTGCACTCGGCACCATACATGTGACCTAGCTACTCTCCCTCTATTTTATTCGATTTTTCCGAATGTTCAACCGGGATCTCTCTCTCTATTACTTATTTCTATTCTTTCAATAGTCGATTTATACTTCAACATCAGCTAATATATATGTAATAGGCTGAAATATAAAAATGTAAATGAAATTAATGTATTATTTACATACAAACTTACCTCGGTGCAAAATATGGGAATTTTGCAATTTAGTCCAAAACTTTCTCCTTTCCCCGTTCGAGGTCGATTCCACGCCTTTCTTGATCTATAACAACATATTTAGCTCATTTAACACTCAAACTATTTATTTTAATCCAAAAATCACATTATACAAAAATTACATTTTTGCCCCCTAACTTTTACAAAATTACGATTTTGCCCCAAGGCTCGAAAATTTAATTTCAGCCCTTATTCTTATGTTTAATGACCTACTGATCATTTTTCTATTCTATGGCAACATCAAATTCTCACTCTAACACATAGTTATGAACAATAGGTATTTTTATCAATTTGCCGTTTTGCTCGTTTTCGTTAAAAATCGCTTAGAAAAGATCGTTCCCCTAACTTCAAACATTCATATTCTACCATCAAACAACAAAATACATGCCTATCATTCATGGGTAAATTTTTAAACATAAACCCTAACTCGAACTAATGGTAGAAATAAGTAAACTGAGCTACAAGGATTTCAAAATGTGAAGAACATTAAAAACGGGGCTTGAATTCACTTACTATGAAGCTTGAAAGTTGAAGAAACCCTAGCTATGGAGGAGAGCAATTTTCGGCAGCAACTAATGAAGATGATAACCAATTTTGTGTTATTTTTCCCATTTTATTTCATTTAATATACGAATAACCAAAATGCCCTTACTACTAAACTTTCAAAAAAATTCCCTCCATGTCCAACTTTTGTCCATAACTTAAGAATGGGTCAAATTTCTATTTAAGACCTCCTAGTTAATATCCCAAAGCAATTTCATACTAAAAGCTTCTAAAACACGAGTTTTACAATTTATTCGATTTAGTCCCTAATCTCAACTTAAGTGCGAAATGCACAGAATTTCATCACAAAATTTTCATGAAATCATATCATAAACCCCAAAATAATTATAAAATGATTATTTCTATCTCGAATTTGTGGTCACGAAACCACTATTCCGATTAGGCCCTAATTCGGGTTGTCACAGGTATAATCGAAGCATTGATACATGAAATACATTATGTATATTTTCTAACTGAGATGACAATGCTAGCTGATAAGTCACTAGTCCAATTTGCTCCGTAAATTTCATACAGCTCGATGAATCTCGGACTCAATTTGCCTTTACGACAGAATCGAAGTACTTTCTTCCATGGAGATGTTTTCAAAAACACCTTACCCTAATATGAAACTCAATATCTTTCCGTTTCAAATTTGCATACGATTTCTGTCGATCTAATGCCGCTTTCAGACTATCACGAATTACTTTCACTTTTTCTTCAGTCTCTCTAATAAAATCAACCCCGTGAATCTTATTCTCACTTAACTCAATCTAATACAATGGTTTTACACTTACGTTCATATAGAGCTTCGTACGGTGCCATTTTAATACTCGATTGGAAATTGTTATTATAAGCAAATTCAATTAAAGGAAAATCTTTTTCCCGTGTACCTTCGAACTCAATAGTGCAACAAAGTAACATATCTTCGAGTATCTATAAAACCTGTTTGGGTTGACCATCCGTCTATGGGTGAAATGTGGTACTAAAATGTAACTTTGTACCCAGTGCATCTTGCAATTTCTTCCAAAACCTTGATGTGAACCTCGGATCTCTATTTGAAACTATAGAAATAGGTACCCCGTGTAATCTCACAACCTTAGAGATATATAATTCAGCAAGTTTGTCAAGTGAATAATATGTACGCAGAGGAATGAAATGAGTTGATTTTGTCAACCGGACAACAACAACCCAGATTGCATCTTTCTTACTCGAAGTTAGAGGTAAACCCGAAACAAAATCCATATGTAATATCCCAAATTAGGGCCTAATCAGAATAGTGGTTTAAGGACCACAAATTCGAGATAGAAATAATTATTTTATAATTATTTTTAGGTCTATGATATGATTGCATGATTTTGTGAAAATTTCGTAAAGAAATTCTATGCATAAAGTGCTTAATTTGAAATTAGGGCTTATGCCATAAGGGTGCGTGAAGATGCTTCGTCTCCCAATGTGATTACTGGTATTTTCTCTCTTTATGATGTTAATGTTATTGCTTTGATTGATCCTGGTTCTACTCATTCAATGTGTGCATGAAATTGGTGTCTAATATGAGTGTACTTGTTGAGCCTACAGAATTTATGATTAAAGTGTCAAACCCGTTAGGCAAATGTGTTATAGTTGATAAAGTATGCAACAAATGTCCTTTGATGATTAGAGGTCATTATTTTTCGGCCAACTTGATGTTGTTGCCGTTTGACGAATTTGATGTTATTTTGGGTATGGATTGGTTGACATTGCATGATGCTATAGTAAATTGTAAACAAAAGGTTATTAAATTAAAATGTGAAAATGGTAAAATTCTGTGGGTTGAATCAGACAAACCAGAGGCATTGCCTAGTGTGATTTCTTTGATGTCGGCTCAGAGATATTTGAGAAAGGGTTATGAAGTTTATTTGGTGTATGTGTTGAATACAAAGGAATTTGAGAAGAAAATTGAATCAGTGCTGATTGTATGCGAATTTGCGGATGTATTTCCAGAAAAGTTGTCGGGTTTGCCACTTGTCAGAGAAGTAGGATTTGGTATTGAGTTGATACCGGGAACAACTCTGATCTCGATTGCTCCATATAGAATGGAACCAATAGAGTTGAAAGAATTAAAGTCGCAGTTGCAAGAGTTGACTGAAAAAGGCTTTGTGAGGCTGAGTTTTTTGCCTTGGGGTGCTCCTGTATTATTTGTGAAAAAGAAGGATGGTTCTATGAGATTGTGTGTAGAATGTCGGTAGTAAAATAAGGTGACAATCAAGAACAAGTATCCATTACCGAGAATTGACGATTTGTTCGATCAGCTGAAAGGAGCAACATCGTTTTCAAAGATTGACTTGAGGTCTAGATACTACCACCTGCGAGTAAAAGAGTCAGATGTGCCTAAAACTACTTTTAGAACAAGGTACGACCATTATAAATTTTTAGTAATGCCATTCGATTTGACAAATGCTCCTGCTGTGTTTATGGATTTAATGAATCGCATATTTCTGCCATTCTTGGAAAGTTTATTGTGGTATTTATTGATGATATCTTAATTTATTCAAAAGATGAGATAGAGCATGTTGAGCACTTGAGGATAGTTTTGCAAACTTTGAGAGATAAGCAATTGTATGCCAAGTTTAGTAAGAGTGAATTTTGGCTTCGAGAAGTTGGATTTTTGGGTCATATTGTTTCAGGTGATGGTATACGGGTTGATCTCAGTAAAATTTCGGCTATTGTTGATTAGAAACCACCGAAGAATGTAACTGAGGCTAGAAGTTTCTTAGGTCTAGCTAGTTATTATTGACGATTTGTAAATGGATTTTCTATAATTGCTACTCCTTTGCCTAGAGTACTCGAAAAGGATGTTAATGTAACACCCCTTACCCGTATCTGACGCCGGAACAGGGTACAAGGTATTACTGGACTTGAGTACTTGTAATCATTTAAAACAGAGACATAAAATTTCATCAAATTTAAAACTTTTCAAACATATATAATTTGTCCCTTAAAAAGGCCTACGAGGCCCAAAACAATTATTGAAATTGGTTCGGGAACAAACTGAAATCTTTCAGACACTTAGAATTTTTTTTTTACCAAAGCAGGGTCACACGCTCGTGTGGCATGTGATACGACCGTGTGAGTAGACTGTGTGGGCTTCACACGCCCATGTCTGGACCCCGTGTAAATTAGCTAGCTACTGACTTGCTCACACGACTAGACCACACACCCGTGTGGTGGCCGTGTTCTTCACATGGCTGAGACACACGGCCATGTCTCAAGCACATGTGTATCACATTAGGCTATTTTCCAAGCCCTTTTTGTGTTCTTAACTTGGCCACACCAAGACATTTATCTATGCATACATAAAATAGGTTTACATAACTTTAACCATTATGAGCCAAATCTTATAGCTATATACAATGAAGCAAAATGAGCCTATACATTTGGCTAAATCATAATATTGCTTAATATCAATAACAAATTATCTATACATGCCACTTATTTGACAATAAATAAGAATTACCATTATTCTAATTTGATAAACTAATAGTGTGATGATACTTCTGACGATCTCCAACCCCAAGCCAACCTGACAACACTAAGAGAAATGGGAAAATGGTGTAAGCTTAAAAGCTTGGTAAGTTGGCATATTAATAATAATAAGCAATTTAATTAACAATATTATCCCATTCCTCAATAAAAATGCTCAAGAAACTAGAATCATTAATCACAAGATTTTATATTTTTACACAAGATCAGCTAAAGCTGTTTTCCTGAATCATAGTCACTAATTTAATTATTTATTAAGCTATAGAATTCAAAATTAAGTTTCATAAATTTTCCTTGAAACTAGACTCGTATAAATTTCTACCATAAAATTTTCAGAATTTTTGGTTTTGCCAATCGATACCAGATTTTTCTTAAAGTTTCATCTATTTCACTGTCTGACAATTCTGACCTCTCTATATAAAAACTCAGTTATATCATTGTACAGAATTAAAATAATTTTTTTGATTATTCAAATACAAAATAGACTCATTAAGGTTTCTAAGTATATAAACCATGCCCCCTAATTATTGTTGTACAATTTATGATGATTTTACCAAGTCAGAACAGGGGATCACGTAATCATTCTGAACCAGTCTCACAAAAATATAAATATCTGAAAATATAGAATTCCTTTGCTTTCCATGTTTATTTTATATGAACATAGACTCATTAAGCTTTAATTTAATATCTCATTAAGCCTCTAATTAAATTCCTATTATTTCTTGTGATTTTTTAAAGTCACGTCACTGTTACTGTCCAAAACAGTTTTATTGCTAATTCACTCTTTCACACTTTCTTTGTATTAACCTCATTTTAACATATCACAAATCATTTTCACCACATTTCATACATCACAAGTATAGGCTCATGATTACAAGGTCACCATAAAATCATCCTCATGTATAACTTACTTGTTTATAACCTTACCACATTACGGTCACTTAATGAACACATCATTCACATAACCAAGTTCTTGCACTTATTCATCACAAAACTCACAAAACAGTACATAGTAAGTCTCCCATTGAACACTTCGGATCAATCCTCGATACTTGGTGGTTTTAGCACGTAGCTCCACCCATCATATAGTTCAGCTTTCTTGTACACATGGTGAGCACTTAGTACCACCCATGTGACCTAGCCAGTTTATCTCGTAGCTCTCTTGTCTACATGGTGTCCTTCACCTGGAACCACGCATGCGACCTAGCTACATATATTCCATAGCTTTCTTGTCTACATGGTGTGCACATAGTATCACCCATGCAACCTAGCTACATCATAATGTCTCGTAGCTCTCTTGTACACATGATGTGCACTTAGCACCATACATGTGACCTAGCTACATACCATCTGTATCATCCAATCTTTCCAAAGGTTCAATCAGGATTTCTCTCTCTTTTCCAACAATTTCACCAATCAAGTAATTATCAACAAACATATTTCCAATATTATTATAAAATATCATAATATAAGTAAAATTGATGTATTACTTACATATAAACTTACATCTCATTTAATATCAAGGCAATAACATTAAATTACACATTGCATTATTAAAAATCATATGAACTTACAATTTCTCATAATATCCATAATCATAGAAATCACATTTATGTATGATAATTCAATGAACTTCATGTACCACAGAGATATTTTTAAATCAATTCATAAACTTGACACCATAAACATTTAATTTAACATAATTCAATTAAGTCACTAAATTTAACTTTCAAATATAAATTACAACATTATTGCAGTATTATTATCATACCAACTTGCCTCAAATGCCGAAACGACTAACTTTCCTGACTTAGCACACAACTTTGTTCTTCCCCGATCTTAATCCAAAATTTCATGTTTTCTTGATCTAACATGTCAAATAACACTTATTTAACACATTTTATCAACACACTAACCAATTCAATTCATATATCAAATTTTGGAAAATTTACAATTATGCCCCTTAACTTTTCAAAAATTACGCTTTTACCCCTAGGCTCGTAAAATAATTTTTATTCAATTTCTATAAGGTTTAAGACATGCTGAACATTTTTCTCTTCTATGACAACTTCAAATTTTCACTAATTCACACACTTATGAGCAATTTATAACTTTTACAATTTAACCCATTTTTGACATTTTTACCGAAATTTATCGAATAAAACTTGTATTTAACACATCAAACATTCATTATCTACTATAAATCATCAAAACACAGCCATATCATGAATGGGTAAATTTTTAAACTCTAATTTCTCTTCAATCAATTGGTAGAAATAGAAAATTTAAGCTTCGGGGATATCAAAAATACGAAAATCATTAAAAACGGGACAAAAACCGTACCTATATAAGCCATAGAAGCTTGGCCGAATGGAGCTCATCCATGGCTGCCATTTTTGGTTCTTTTCCCACGGTTGAAGAAGAAAGAATGAAAAAAAAATGATAGCTTTTATCATTTTTGTCTTATTAGGTCATTTTAATTAATTTACAAAATTACCCTTTTTATTTCAACCAATTTCAAAAATACCAAACAAATATCCATCCACTAACTTATTAACGGACTAATTATCACATAAGGACTTTCAATTTAAAACTCATAACAATTAGGCACTTTATATATAAAGAACTCAACTTTTGCACTTTTTACAATTTAGTCCTTTTGACTAAATTGAGTGCCCAAACGTTAAAATTTTCGAACGAAAGTTTTACGAAATATTTCCAAAAATTTATAGACTATAAAAATATAATAAAAATATTTTTTTCTCGTCGGGTTTGTGGCCCCTAAACCACTGTTCCGACTAGACCCAATTTTGGGCTATTGCAGTTAAATTTGAATGGACGGAAGAATGTCAGCAGAGCTTTGAGAAATTAAAAAAAGTTACTAACTGAAGCACTAGTGTTGGTACAACCTGAGTCAGGTAAAGAATTTGTGGTGTATAGTGATGCTTCTCTAAATGGCTTGGGATGTGTACTTATGCAAGAAGGAAAAGTTGTGGCTTATGCTTCGAGGCAGTTGAAATCTCACGAAAGGAATTATCCAACTCATGATTTGGAACTGACTGCTATAGTGTTTGCTTTGAAGATTTGGCGACATTAGCTGTATGGTGAAAAGTGCCGAGTACTTGATGCCATAAAAAGACATGAATTTGATACAGCGGAGATGGTTAGAATTATCGAAAGATTACGAGCTTGTGATTGAATACCATCCGAGGAAAGTGAATGTGGTTGCCGATGCCTTGAGTAGAAAGTCGTTGTTTGCTTTGAGAGCTATGAGTACTCAGTTGACAGTGCCTGACGATGGTTCGATTCTAGCAAAGTTGAGAACAAGACCGATGTTTTTACAAGAGATTTGTGAAGCTCAGAAAAGTGACAAAGATTTGCAAGCCAATAGGAAGCAATGTGAGGCTGATACAGGATCAGATTTCAGAATCGGTTCTGAGGTTGCTTGATGTTTAAAGATCGGATTTGTGTACTGAAAAATGATGAGTTGATTCAAAAGATATTGCATGAAGAACATAGTGGTTGTTCGCCAATTCACCCGAGTAGTACAAAAATGTATAATGATTTGAAGAAAATGTATTGGTGGAACGGAATGAAAAGAGATATCTTCGAGTTCGTATCGAAATGCTTAATTTGTCAACAAGTGAAAGTTGAACACCAAGTGCCTTTAGGACTACTTCAGCCTATCATGGTTCCCGAGTGGAAGTGGAATCAAATTATTATGGATTTTGTATCAGGGTTGCCATTAACTCCGAGGAAGAAATATGCCATCTGGGTAATAGTTGACAGATTGATTAAATCAGCTCATTTTGTTCCTGTACTTACTGATTATTCTCCTAATAAGTTGGCTGAATTGTATATCAGTGAGATTGTTAGACTTGACGGAGTACCTTTGTCGATCATTTCAGATAGAGATCCGTGATTTACATCGCGATTTTGGCAAAAGTCGCAAGAGGCATTAGGTACGAAGTTAAATTTCAGCACTGCCTTCCATCCATAGACTGATGGACAATCAGAGAGAGTAATCTAGATTCTTGAAGACATGCTTAGACATTGTTTATTGGAATTCAAAGGTAGTTGGGAAAGATACTTACCATTGGTAGAATTTGCCTACAATAATAGTTATCAGACGAGTTTGAAGATGCCACCTTATGAAGCATTGTACAGTCGTAAATGTCGGACGCCATTGTATTAGACTGAACTCTAAGAAAATCAGATTTACGGAGTTGATCTAAATAAAGAAACTGAAGAAAAAGTGAAAGTGATTCGAGATTGTTTGAAAGCTGCTTCAGATAGACAGAAATCCTACGCGGATTTGAAACGAAAAGAAATCGAGTTTCAAGTCAGCAAGAAGGTATTTCTAAAAGTGTCTCCATGGAAGAAAGTTATTAGATTTGGTCGAAAAGGTAAGTTGAGTTTGGACCGGTAGCATATCGGTTAGCATTACCACCTGAATTAGAGAAGATTCATGATGTGTTCCACGTATCTATGTTACGTCGGTATCGTTCGGATCCTTCACATGTAATTTCACTAACGGAAGTTGAGCTACAACTGGATATGACTTACAATGAAGAACCAATTAAGATTTTAGCTCGGGAGGTCAAGCAATTAAGAAATAAAAGTATAGCTCTCGTGAAAGCATTGTGGCAAAAGCACGGGGTAGAAGAGGCTACATTGGAGCCCGAGGAAACTATGAGGAATCAATACCCACACCTGTTTACCGATAAGATTTTCGGGGATGAAAATCCCTAAAGGGGGGAGAGTTGTAATATCTTGAATTAAGGCCTAATAGAAATAGTGGTTTTAGGACCACAAATCAGAGATATAGAAATTGCTTTGGAATGCTAATTAGGAGGTCTTAAATAGCAATTTAACCAATTTCTAAAATTTTAGACGAAAATGGGCTTGTACATGAAAAATTACAAAGAAAGGCATTAAGGGCATTTTTGTCATTTGGTAAATATAGTCATTAAAAAGGGGAAAATAACACAAAAATGGACTCATCTTCTCCATAAGGGCTGTCGAATTTTGCTTGTCACCATAGCTAGGTTTCAACATTTTCAAGCCTTGATTGTAAGTGATTTTCATGCCCGTTTTTATTGCTCTTTTCGATTTTAAAATCTAGAAAGCATGTTCTATCATTTTCAAGCAATATTTTGAGCTAGGATGCATGTATGAAAATTTACCCATGTGTGACATAATTGTATCTTGATCAATAATGAAGGAATATGATGGTTTGATGTGTGTTTAACAACTTTTACCTAGTAGTTTTATGTGAAAACACCTAAAAAGGGACTTAATTGTAAAAAAGGGTAAAAATGATGGTAAAAATCTGATTTTTAGTGTGAAATATGGGTTGTTATGGACACTAGTAAATTCGGCTATGCCTAGATGGCATGGGAAATGCATGTAACTTATTGTACAAACTTAAGGACTCAATTGTAAATAATTGAAAATCTAGGGGTAAAATGGTAATATTTATCCAAGCCGTATTAGGGGCTGTTTTGATGAATGTGTATATTGAATAAATTAATTTGGTATTTTAGATCAAGAGAAACAAGATTCGAGTCGTGATCGAGGGAAAAATAAAGTTTACGAGGAATAGGCTCGATTTCTAACATTTTGTACCGAGGTAAGTTCATGTGTAAATGTAGTAACATAACTGTCATTTTAAGTAATTTAATGTTATTTATATGATATGATGATTATTATTATGAAATATTATGCTTTGTGGATTATTATTTAGTAATATGCAAATTATGTGAGCTACTTGATAAATATGGAATGCTACCAAGTATCGATTCCGACATTCCGTGGAAGACGGCAAAGATGTGTGATTGAGGAAAATCGCATTTCAACCTTGGAAATATATTAGGATACAAGTGACATGTCAGTAGGATATTTGAGTTCCGAACTCGTTGAGTTGAGTCCGAGTTTGTGAGATGCAACTAGGCATCCGAACTCGTTGAGTTGAGTCCTAGTTCACTTATGGATGCGAACGCCCGAGCTCATTGAGTTGAGTCTGAGTTCGCTTATGGGCAGGTTACATGGTAGCTTGGCTACATAATTTCTGCAGGCTATTGAGTTTGTCTAGCTATGGGTATGGCACTTATGTGCATGCAATCCGTGTATCCAAATTATATTCCGAAGTGTTCAATGGGTGAATCTTAAGTGAATAAGGAGAATACTTAAGACAAAGGAGACATGTTGGTAAGTGTGGTGAATGAGAAAATTTGACAGGTATGTGCTTAAACCTTAGGGTTGAGAACTTGGTATGATAAAATCATGGTAAGATAGTAAATGCAAATTTAACATGAATGTCTTGGTGATAATTATGCAAATGATGTTTTATGTTGGATTGCATGATTAAGTTACTTGCTATTTACATGTGAACTTACTAAGCATTTATGCTTACTCCCTCCTTTTCAATCATTGTAGTTTTGACAAGCCAGTTCAGAAATAGAGAACGGTCGGAGGCTCGATCCATGGACCCTTTTGGTATAGTGGCTTGTATATTTTGAGTATGGCATGTATAACACTATAATCATTTTGTGTATATAATCTTATGATATGGCTATTGAGTGGTAAGGAAATGCTTGGTAAAGATTATCCATTGGAATGGCTAATCAAAAGTCATATTTGGTGTTAAGTATGCTTAATGTGCTATCTAATCTATGGAAATTCATAAAGAGGTGAAATTTGCTATAAAACAGTATCATACAGCAGCAGTGATGTGAGTTTGAAAATTCACTAAAAATAATAGAGATAGAATTAGATGGTGAATAAAATATGAAATTGAAGCTTATTGACTCTATTTTCATATGGAAGAAACAAAATAGGTAAAAGATTTGTATTTTATGAGAAATTTGAGTTTTGGTGGAACTGGGTCAAGGCAATTTCTGAATCCCCTGTTCTGACTTTCGAAATTCACTAAAACTTTTACAAAAATAATTAGGAGTCATACTTTATATGTATATATTCCTTATGAGTATACTTTTAAGAGTCATCTGAATTCTGTACAAAGAGAAAAGTGATTCGTAGTGAATAGAGGTCAGAGCAGTCAAACACTGAAACAGGGGAAACATTAACTAATAAACTGTACTAATTGACCCGACCAAAAGTTCTGGAAAAAAATTAGTAAATAGATATCTGAGTTTAGTTTCAGGGAAAATTTACAAATTTTAATTTTGATTTTTGTAACTCGAGATATGAATTTTTTTGTGACTTGGAATGAAGATGGGCAATTTATTACGAAAGGTGAAATAAATTTTTTGAAATTGTTTAAGTGATAATTTAAGTCTGTTAATGCTTCGTGCTCGACTCCTGGGACGGTCTCGGCTAAGGGGGTGTTACATTAAAAACGGGCATGGAAATCACTTACAATCAAGGCTTGAAAATGTTGAAACCCTAGCTATGGTGACAAGCAAAATTCGACAGCCCTTTTGGAGAAGATGAGTCCATTTTTGTGTTATTTTTCCCTTTTTAATGACTATATTTACCAAATGACAAAAATGCCCTTAATGTCTTTCTTTGTAATTTTTCATGTACAAGCCCATTTTTGTCCAAAATTTTAGAAATTGGTTAAATTGCTATTTAAGACCTCCTAATTAATATTCCAAAGCAATTTCATATAAAAGCTTCTAGAATGCAAGTTTTGCAACTTAATTAATTTAGTCCCTAATTTCAAATTAAGCACTTTATGCATAGAATTTCTTCACGAAATTTTCACACAATTATGCAATCATATCATAGACCTCAAAATAATTATAAAATAATTATTTCTATCTCGGATTTGTGGTCCCAAAACCACTATTTCAATTAGGCCCTAATTCGGGATATTACACCATAGTTACTCTATCCCATTTCCATTCAAGAATTATGATAGGCTACAATAAACCAGACTGTACCTGATGCTCAGCTTCAACTTGTTGACAAATCAAACATTTCGAAACAAATTTTGAAATATCACTCTTCATGCCATGCCACCAATAAAGCTATTTCAAATCATTAAACATTTTTGTGCTTCCTGAATGAACAGATAAACGACTATTATGTGCCTCGTTCAAAATCATCTGAATCTGTAACAGTCTGGTTTAGACCCTAGTCAGACTAGTGGTTTCGGGACCACAATTCTGAGTTAGAAAAATATATTAATATTATTTTCTATGTTTATAATATGTGAATTAGCATGTGTGAAAGTTTCGTATGAAAATTCAATCATTTGTGTGCTTAATTTGTGAAAAAGACCTAATCGCGTATAATGTAAAAGTGACCTTCTATTTGTTAAAGTGCTTAATTGCTATGTCTCTTTAATTGTGAGGTCCTTATGTTGTAAGTAGACAATTTTAAGTTTGAGTGGACATTTATGGCCTTAATTAACATGATTATATGTTAATTTATAAAGGGCAAATTTGTAAATGAAGAATTATTATGTATTAAATAAAACAAACATTTAAATAAGTTCATATTATCACCATTACCACCAAAATTGAAAAAAAAAAGAAGAAGAAAAAGGAGTTTAGGGTTTCGATACACACAAGGCTTAATTAAGACCAAGAACCAAAGAAAATAGAATTAGATCAGGGAAAGTCGAAAGTCGTTGAATAGTCAATTCCGTTTGTTTGAATCTGTATGAGGTAAGTCGATATAAAAATAAATGTGTTTTGAATTGAATTACTATGGATTATATGCTATTGAACTATGATCAATGATTATATGAGTTAAGAAATATGAGACATCTGAGAAAGTATCGACAAAGTTCCGACATCCGAAAAGCCCCGTACAAACCTTAGCAATCATTAGGATATATATGCCATGACATAGGATCCGATATGTGTTATTGTGTAAGACAATGTCTTGGATGTTGGCATCGACTTATGATTTACGTGTAAGACCATGTCTGGGACATTGGCATCGTATTTGATTTCGTGTAAGACCTTGTCTGGGACAGAGGCATCGATATTTGATTACCTGTGGGACAACATCTGGGAAGTTGGTATTGTACGAGCTTTTTGAGTTATCCCTGTATCCATATGATTTTGAATGGTTCAATGGGCATGGGCATTGTGAGAAAATGAATGACTATGTGCATGTGTATCCGATTTAGCTATGTTTGAATTGTATACTATGTTTGAGAATGAAAGGTAAGTACATGTACCTTTGTGAACATATGATATAAGTATGAGAAAATATGCTATATGTATAAAATGAATTAGGAAATATATAGTGTATATGAACGATGTGATTGACGATAATATTTGGCTATGGAATATACGTAATTTTGATGATGTTTATATGTTTATAAAGTTAAGTTTATTTCTATATAGCTTACTAAGCTTTGGAAAGCTTACTTTGTGTGTTTATCATATGTTTTATAGAAATCGAAGCTACCGAAAGCTCGAGGATCGTCGAGGATCATCACCACACTATCGAACTTCTTTTTGGTACCTTTTGAAAATGTGAATATTAAAGTATGGCATGTATAGGCTAAAAGTACTTTGATTATGTTTTGTAATGTGTATATCATGCTATGTGATATGGCTAGAATATGGTTAAACTTATGGTTTAAATTTGGTATATGATATGTGATGCAATGTTGCTATTATGAGGTGTTTTTTGTTGGCCAAGAAAAATGGTCAATTTGGTAAGTTATTGGTATATGTTTGAGTTGTGGATTTAGTAAGAATTTGGCATGAGAATGAATGAGGTAAATTGATGTTACAAATCATATGCTTAGTTATGTCTTTGGCTTATGAATGTTATTTTGATTTGTGAATTATGAATAAAATAGTTTCATGAATTTATGATGTGAATGATTTATGATTTTGGTTTAAATTTGGTTGAAAATATGATGCCTATTTGATGCTTGTAGGGACGACCCTTAATGGCTGGCAATTTGGCCTTGCAAATGGCTTATTTTTGCCCACATGGGCAGAGACACGGGCGTGTGTCTTAGCCGTGTTGCTCGAGGGTCATTTCAAAATGAGTCTGGACAAACCACATGGTCGCACACACAGGCATGTGCTAGGCTGTGTGGCCTAGTCAGTTTTGACCACGGGCTAGACACACGGGCGTGTGGTCAGCCGTGTAGCCAAGTCAGCAGCCTCCCTAATTTTCACACGACTGGCACACGAGCGTGTCTTGTGGCCTGTGGACAAGTCAGTATGCATGCCCTGTTTTAACATGGCTTGTTCACACAGGCATGTCTAAAGCCGTGTGAGGGACACGGCCTGTTCACACGGGCGTGTGACCTATACAACTTTGAAAAATGTTTAAAATTTTGAAAATTTTTGTATGAACTCGGTTTAGTCCCGACCCCTTTCTAGTGCATGCTTAAGGTCTCAATGACCTAAGAAAGGGACTTAATAATGATATTTGATGATGATATGTTGATGTTTGATTTTTTTATTATGAATTTGTTTGTGAAATGTTTTGATATGTTTGGTAATACCTCTTAACCCTACTCCGGTGAAAGATACGGGTTAGGGGTGTTACATTATTTTAGTATTAGAGCTACGGTTTAGTAGATTCTAAGACTAACATAGCATATGTGAGTCTAGTTATACATGCTATATTTATGAGCTGCAATAGTGTGATGAATCTTGAAAATGAAAATGTGTTTTTAATAGCAAATGGATCCCGAAAGAGCCGTGCTAACGATATTGAAAGTAATGCGCCTGCTCTCGCTCAAGGGACAGTGTCATCTAATTCTAGAATGGCTACTCGTAGCCATGATGGAGAAGCTAGACAAGCATTCTATCAAATGATGAATGATTGGTTCAGTCAGTACATTGGAACTAATCCGGCTATTCAACAACCCCTAACCCCGACTAATCCTCTTCAAGTCCCTGTTATGCCACAAGTAAATCTGATTTAGTTAAGTAAGCCACCGGTTGATAACATTAGAAAATATGAGGCCGAAGAATTCTGTGCTACTATGAATGATGATGCTGAAAGCACCGAGTTCTGATTAGAAAATATGATAAGAGTATTTGATGAATTATCATTGACTTCCGATGAATGCCTAAAGTGTGCCATTTTGCTTCTGAGCCTATCATTGGTGGAAGACTTTAATATATGTGATTCTGAGGGAACGAGTCACCTGAGATTTCTTCCAAGCTGAATTCTAGAAGAAATACATCAGTCAGAGATTCAAAGATCAGAAATGTAAAGAGTTTCTTGAGCTAAAGCAAGGTCGTATGTCTGTTACAGAATACAAACGGGAATTCGTAAGATTGAGCCAGTATGCATGAGAATGTGTTTCAACTAAAGCAATAATGTGTAAAATATTTGAAGATGGTTTGAATGAAGATATCCGTTTGTTAGTAGGGATTCTTGAGATAAAAGAATTTGTAGCGCTTGTTGAACAAGCATGTAAAGTTGAAGAACTCGAGAAAGAGAAAAGAAAAGCTGATTTTGAAGTTAGAGATATGAGAAAGAGATCCACAAATAAATCATTTCAGTCTAAGTCAAAGAAGTTCCGAGATGATTTTAGCCGTTTAAAGGATAATGTGGAACATTCGAGTAGAGACCGTTCTAGATCACATTCGAGCTTCAGAGCTCCAGCTACATCTATTGGCAGTGTTGGAAATGTTCAATTTGATCGATCCGAGTGTGGAAATTGTGGTAAAAATCAGTCCAATAATTACAGATTGTATGATCGAGCTTGCTTTAAACGTGGATCTTTAGATCATTCTATCCGAGATTGTCCCGAGTCTGTTGATCAAGAGATTGTACAAAATCTGAGACAGAGTAACACTTCAGCTAGAGGTAGACTTCCCAGAAATACGAAAAATGTGAGTGGTAGTCAAAGAGGGACTAAAGGCACCGTTGTTCTATCCGAGGCTAGAGCACCTGCCAGAGCCTACGCCATCCGAGCTCTCGATGAAGCTTCGTCCCCAAATGTGATTACGGATACATTTATTCTTTATGATACTTCTGTGATTGCATTGATAGATCCTGGATCAACGCATTCTTATATATGCATGAATTTAGTATCCAGTAAGACTTTACCTGTAGAGTCTATTGAATTCGTGATTAGAGTATCGAACCCCTTAGATAAAAGTGTTTTTGTTGACAAATGTGCAAGAATTGTCCGTTAATGTTTCAAGACATCTGTTTTCCAACCAATTTGATGTTATTACCCTTTGAAGAGTTTGATATAATTCTAGGCATGGATTGGTTAACTTGCATGATGCTATTGTGAACTGCAAACAGAAAACTATTGATTCGAGATACAAGAATGATGAAATAGTCCAAAAGTGAATCTAGAAATTTGAATGGGTTACCGGTTATGATATCTTCGATAAAAGCTTTGAGTATTGTAAGAAAGGGTTGTGAAGCCTACTTTTCCTATGTGATTGATTCAAAAGTATCAGAAATGAAAGTTGAATCAGTACCTGTTGTATGTAAATTCCTTGATGTGTTTCCTAAAGAACTTTCGGGATTACCACTGATAAGAGAAGTTGAGTTTGGCATTGAATTAGTGCCCAGGACTACTCCGATTTCGATAGCTCCGTATAGAATAGCTCTGACTGAATTAAAAGAATTAAAGTCTCAGTTGCAAGAATTGACGGATAGAGGATTCACAAGACCGAGTTTTTCACCTTGGGGTGCTCCTGTTCCATTTGTGAAAAGAAAGAAGGTACGATGAGAATGTGCATATATTATCGTCAGTTGAACAAGGTGACTATAAAAAAAATACCCTATACCTTGAATTGATGATTTGTTTGATCAATTGAAAGGAGCAACCTTATTTTCGAAGATATATCTGAGATTGGGTTACTATCAGTTGCGAGTAAAAGGTTCAAACATTCCAAAAACTGCATTCAGAACAAGGTACGGCCATTATGAGTTTTTAGTTATGCCTTTCGGATTGACTAATGCACCTGCTATCTTTATGGACTTGATGAATCAGATATTCAGACCGGCCATTATGAGTTTTTAGTTATGCCTTTCGGTTTGACTAATGCACCTGCTATCTTTATGGACTTGATGAATCAGATATTCAGACCGGCCATTATGAGTTTTTAGTTATGCCTTTCGGTTTGACTAATGCACCTGCTATCTTTATGGACTTGATGAATCAGATATTCAGACCGTACTTAGATTGATTTATTGTTGTGTTAATTGATGTTATATTGATATATTCACATGAGGAAACTAAACATGCTAAGCATTTGAGAATAGTGTTACAAACTTTGCATGATAAGCAATTGTATGCGAAGTTTAGCAAATATGAGTTCTGGTTGTGCAAAGTTGGTTTTCTAGGCCATTTTGTGTCAGCATCTGGTATCTGAGTGGATCCAAGTAAAATTTCAGCTATTCTAGATTGGAAATCTCCAAAAAATGTTTCTAAAGTCTGTAGTTTTCTGGGAATTTCCAGTTATTATAGATGATTCGTAAATGGCTTTTCTATGATTGTAACGCCGTTGATGAAACTGCTTTAGAAAGATGTAAAATTTGAATGATCTGAAAAGTGTCAGAAAAGCTTTGATCAGTTGAAGCCCTATTGACTGAAGCTCTAATGTTGGAACAACACGAATCGAGTAAAGAATTTGTGACTACAGTGATACTTCGTTAAACGGTTTGGGATGTGTTTCAATGTAGGAAGGCAAAGTCATTGCTTATGCTTTGAGACAATTAAAGCCGCACGGAAAGAACGATCCGACGCACGATCTGGAATTAGCTACAATTGTGTTTGCTTTGAAAATTTGGTGTCACTATCTGTTCAGTGAGAAATGTCATGTTTATTCCAATCACAAAAGTTTGAAATATCTGATGACTCAGAAAGATTTGAATATACGACAAAGAAGATGGCTAGAATTAATGAAAGACTACGAGCTTGTTATTGATTATCATCTGAGAAAGTATAATGGTGTTGCTGATGCTTTAAGTCAAAAATCATTGTTTGTATTACGTGCTATGAATACTTATTTAGCTTTGTTTGATGATGGTTTGGTTTTAGCGGAATTGAAAGCGAGACCATTGTTTTTACAACCGATTATTGATGCTCAAAACATTGATAATAATATAATAGTAAAACGAGCTCAAATTGATTTAGATTATGATTCAGAATTCAGAGCTGATAAAGATGATTGTCTGAGATTCCGAGATTGGATTTATGTTTTGAGAAATCCAAAGTTGATTCAGATTATTTTGAACGAAGCTCGCAATAGTCGTTTATCTGTTCATTTGGTTAGTACGAAAATGTATAATGATTTGAAACAACATTACTGGTGGTCTGGAATGAAAAGAGATATCTTCGAATTTGTTTCTAAATGTTTAATCTGTCAGAAAGTTAAAGCTAAACAGCTAAACATTAGGTGCCATCCGATTTGTTACAACCAATTATGATTCTGGAATGGAAATGGGATAGAGTGACGATGGATTTTTATTTCGGGTTTACCCCTATCTCTGCGAAAGAAAGATGCTATTTGGGTTGTGGTTGATAGATTGATGAAATCAGCCCATTTTAATCCGATACCATCCGATTACTCGTGTAACGCCCCCACGCCCGAAACCATCGCCGGAGTCGAGCTTGAGGGGTTACCGAACATAATTTATCAAATTAAGAACTTCAAATCATTTGTTTCTACATTCACAGCTTTCTAGCTACTCGCGTCACAGTTACAAGAAAAATCATATCTCGAGTTATGAAACTTGAAATCAAGATCCGTAAATTTTCCCTAAATCTATAATCATATATCTATTTACTAATTTTTTTCTAGAATTTTTGGTTGGGGCAATTAGTACAGTTTATTAGTTAAAATCTCCCCTGTTTCAGGACTTGACTGGTCTGACCTCTGTTTACAACGAACCACATTTCTCTCTGTAAAAAATCCATATGACTATGAGTTTTATTTCTCCTGAAACTAGACTCAATAAGGATTCTGAGAATATAAAATAAACTACCTAATTATATCTTTACAATTTATGGTGAATTTCTAAAGTTGGAACAGGGGATTCAAAAACTGCTATGCCCTTGTTTCACTAAAATTCAAATATATTGTAACATAAAATTCCTTTACCTGTTTCATTTGTTTCATGTGAAACTAGACATCATAAGATTCAATTTGATATGTAGTCCATCACAAAGTTTAATTTCTATGATTTTTAGTAAATTTTTAAACTCGTGTCAGTGTTGCTGCAGTATTCTGTTTATGGCAAATTTCGTCCCTTTTATGAGTTTTTATGCACTAAGTATCTTAATAATTTTCCTTAACATCAAATATAATCTAAACTAACTATTTTCATAATTTATCATTATCAAGCATTTCCTCAACCATTCCATCACCATACCATAAGATCATTTACACAAAAAAGGTATATTTCTATATATGCCATACTTAAATTTACAAGCCATTACCAAAAGTCTTCCGGATAGTGTGACTGAGCCTTCGACCTATCCCGACTCCTGAGCTGGCTTGTCCAAAACTACAATGAGTAAGAAGGAGGGAGTAAGCATAAATGCTTAGTAAGTTCATATGCAAATAATAAGTAACATAACAAATAGTCATACCAATCAACATTAGCATGTATCACTAAAACACATATCACATTTTTAATCATTTTTCATCATCTTATTACCTTATCGTGGTTGTATCAATACTCAACCCGAGGGTTAAATACATACCTGTCCAAAATATCCATTTCACATCACTTACCAATACGTCTCTTTACATCTCGAATATTCCTCCATTTGAGTAGAACTTTACCCGTTGAACACATCGGAATATAATTCAGATACATGGATAACTTGCACATAAGTGCCATATATGCAATCAAGCAATCATGTAACCCGCCCATAAGCGAACTCAGACTCAACTCAACGAGCTCAGGCGTTCGTATCCATAAGTGAACTTGGACTCAACTCAACGAGTTCGGATGCCTAGTTACATCTCACGAACTCGGACTCAACTCAACGAGTTCGGACATTCGCATCCATAAGTGAACTCGGACTCAACTCAACGAGTTCAGATGCGCAACCATCCTAGTGACATGTCACTTGTATCCTAATCTATTCCTAAGGTTCAAACGGGATTTTTCTCGAACACTTATCCTTGCCGTCTTCTGTAGAATGCCGAAATCAATACTCGGTAACAATTATATTTAACAAGTAGTTCACATAATTTACATATTATTTGAATTTAACCACAAAGCATACATTTCATAATAAAATTCAGCATAACATATAATTAACATCAATAACTTAAAAATAACCATTATGCTACATTATTTACACATGAACTTACCTTGGTACCAAAATACAAAGATTTTGCAATTTAGTCCACAATCTTTTCTTTTCCTCGATTGAGGTCGATTCCACGTCTTTCTTGATCTAAAATAACACATTTAGCTTATTTAATACTCACATTATCAAATTAATCCTTAACTCAAATTTTGGCAAAATTACAATTTTACCCCTAAACTTTTGCATATTTACATTTTTGCCCCTAGGCTCGGGATTAAACTTTATTCCTTATTCTTATGTTTTAAAACATGCTGATCACTTTTCTCTTCTACGGCAACATCAAATTCTCTCTCTAACATATACTTGTGACTATTAGGTATTTTTGCCGATTAAGCCCTTTTACTCGTTTTCACTTAAAACCGAGTAGCACAAGTTGTCTAACATAATTTAAAACCTCATATTCTATCAGAAAACATCAAAATACACAAATTTCACCTATGGGTATTTTTCCAAATATAAACCCTAGGTTGAATTATTGCTAACATAAGCTTAATCGAGCTACCGGGATTCCAAAAACGTAAAGAACATTAAAAACGGGGCTTGGAATCACTTACTATGGAGCTTGGAAGCTTGAAACAAACCCTAGCTATGGAGAACCCTTGAAATTTTGGCCTAATGAAGAAGATGGACAAAAATTGGCTTTTAATTTTGTTTTTAATTCATTTTAATAACTAAATGACCAAAATACCCTTACTACTAAACTTTCCAAAAATTCCTTCCATGTCCTAATTTTGTCCATGAACTTAAAATTGGTCAAATTGCTATTTAAGACCTCCTCATTAATATTCCAAAACAATTTCATACTAAAAACTTCTAGAATGCAAGTTTTGCAACTTATTCGATTTAGTCCCTACTTTCAATTTAAGCACTTTAGGCATAGAATTTCATCACGAAATTTTCACACAATCATATCATAATCATCAAAATAATTATAAAATAATTATTTCTATCTCGGATTTGTGGTCACGAAACCCCTATTCTGATTAGGCCCTAATTCGGGATATTACAACTCGCTTGATAAGTTAGCTGAGTTATACATTTCTGATATTGTGAGATTGCACCGGGTGTCATTATCTATTGTGTCAGACAGAGATTCAAGATTCACATCACGATTTTGGAAGAAATTGTAGGATGCTTTGGGTACGAAATTGCACTTCGGTATTGCTTTTCACCCGCAAACAGATGGTCAATCCAAGTGGATTATTCAAATTCTTGAAGATATGTTGAGATGTTGCATTCTTGAGTTTGAAGGTACGTGGGAACAGTATTTGCCTTTGATTGAATTCGCTTATACTGACAGTTTTCAATTGAGCATTAAAATGGCACTGTACGAAGCCTTATATGGTCACAAATGTCGTACACCTTTGTATTGGACTGAATTCAGTGAGAATAAGATTCACGGGGTGGATTTGATAAAAGAGACAGAACAGAAAGTAAAAGTGATCTGAGATAGTTTGAAAATAGCTTTTGATCGTCAGAAATCACACGCAGACCTGAAACGAAAAGATATTGAATTTTAGATCGGCAGCAAAGTGTTTTTGAAAGTATCTCCATGGAAAAAAGTACTTTGATCTGGCAGAAAAGGCAAATTGAGTCTGAGGTTCATCAGGCCGTATGAGATTATCGAGCGTATCAGCCAGTTGCTTATAGATTGTTGTTGCCACCTGAGCTAGAAAAAGATTCATAATGTATTCAACGTATCGATGCTTCAACGGTATAGATCTGATCCTTCAGATGTGATTTCTCCATCTGAGATAGAGATTCAGTCTGATATGACCTATGAAGAAGAATCAATTCGTATCTTATCTCATGAGATTAAAGAATTGAGAAATAAGAAAATTCTATTAGTAAAAGTAATGTGGCATTGACATGGTGCTGAAGAGGCCACATGGGAGCCGAAGAAGCAATGAGACAATAATATCTGAGTCTGTTTAACGATAAGATTTTCGGGGACAAAAATCCTTAAAGGGGAGAGTTGTAACAGTCCGATGTAGACTGTAGTTAGAATAGTGGTTTTGGGACCACAAATCCAAGTGAAAAAAATATTTTAATACTTTTTTTCTGTATTTATAATATGTGAATTAGCATGTGCGAAAGTTTCGTATGAAAATTCGGTCATTTGTGTGCTGAATTTGTGAAAAGGAACTAATCACGTAAAATGTAAAAGTGGCATTCTATTTGTTAAAGTGCTTAATTGCTATGTCTCTTTAATTGTGAGGTCCTTATGTTATAAATAGACCATTTTAAGTTTGAGTAGACATTTATGGCCTTAATTAACATGACTTATATGTTAATTTATAAAGGGCAAATTTGTAAATGAAGAATTATTTTGTATTAAATAAAAAAAACATGAAAATAAGTTCATATTATCACCATTACCACCAAAATTGAAAGAAAAAGAAGAAGAAAAAGGAGTTTAGGGTTTTGGCACACACAAGGCTTAATTAAGATCAAGAACCAAATAAAACGGAACTAGATCGCGGAAAGTGGAAAATTGTCGAATAGTCGATTTCGTTTGTTCGAATTCGTACGAGGTAATTCGATAAACAAATAAATGTGTTTTGAATTGAATTACTATCGATTATATGCTATTGAACTATGATCAATGATTATATGAGTTCAAAATTATGAGACATCCGAGAAAGTATTGACAAAGTTCCGACATCTGAAAAGCCCGTACGAACATTAGGAATAGCAAGGATACATATGTCCTGACATAGGATCCGATATGTGTTATCGTGTAAGACCACGTCTAGGACACTGACATCGACTTATGATTTACGTGTAAGACCATGTCTGGGACATTATCATCGTATTTGATTTCGTGTAAGACCATGTCTGGGACAAAGGTATCGATATCTGATTACATGTAAGACCACGTCTGGGATGTTGGCATTGAATGAGCTTTCTGAGTTATCCGTGTATCCTTATGATTCTAAATGGTTCAACTGGTATTCCGAGAAAATGAATGACTATGTAAATGTGTATCCGATTCAGGTATGTTTGAATTGTATACCATGTTTGAGAATGAAAGGGAAGTACATGTACCGTTGTGAACATATGATATAAGTATGAGAAAATATGATATACGTATAAAATGAATTGGGAAATGTATAGTGTATATGAACCATGTGATTGATGATAATATTTGGCTATGGAATATAAAAAATTTTGATGATGTTTATATGTTTATATGTTTACAAAGTTAAGTTTATTTGTATATGGCTTACTAAGCTTTTTATCATCTATTTTTATAGATATCGAAGCTACCGAAAGCTCGGGGATCGTCCAGGATCATCACCACACTATCGAACTTCTTTTTGGTACCTTTTGAAAATATGAATATTAAAGTATGGCATGTATCGGCTAGAAGTACTTTTGGTATGTATCGACTAGAAGTACTTTGATTATGTTTTGTAATGTGTATATCATGCTATGTGATATGGCTAGAATATGGTTAAACTTATGGTTTGAATTTGGTATATGATATGTGATGCAATGTTGCTATTATGAGATGTTTTTGGTTGGCCAAGAGAAGTGGTCAATTTGGTAAGTTATTGGTATATGTTTGATTGTGGATTTAGTAAGAATTTGGCATGAGACTGAATGAGGTAAATTTATGTTACAAATCATATGTTTTGGTACGTCTTTGGCTTATGAATGTTATATTTTGATTTATGAATTATGAATAAAATAGGTTGATGAATATATGATATGAATGATGTATGATTTTGGTTTGAAATTGGTTGAAAATATGATGCCTATTTGATGCTTGTAGGGAGGAACCTTAATGGCTGGCAATTTGGCTTTGCAAATGGCTTATTTTTTGCCCACATGGGCAGAGAGATGGGCGTGTGTCTCAGCAGTGTTGCTCGAAGGCCATTTCAAAATGAGCCTGGGCAGACCAGATATTCGCACACAAGGGCGTGTGCTAGGCCGTGTAGCCTAGTCAGTTTCGACCATGGGCTAGACACAGGGGCGTGTGGTCAGCTGTGTGGCCAAGTCAGTAGCCTCCCTAATTTTCACACTGCCTGGCACACGGGCGTGTCTTGTGGCCATGTGGACAAGTCAGTATGCATGCCCTGTTTTGACATGGCTTGTTCTTACGGGCGTGTCTAAAGCCGTGTGAGGCACACGGCCTGTTCACACGAGCGTGTGACCTATACAACTTTGAAAGTGTTTACAATTTTGAAAAAAAATTTATGAGCTCGGTTTAGTCCCGAGCCCTTTCTAATGCATGCTTAAGGTCTCGATGACCTAAGAAAGAGACTTAATAGTGATATTTGATTATGATATGTCGGTGTTTGATTTTTTATTATGAATTTGTTTGTAAAATGTTTCGATATGTTCGGTAATACTCTTAACCCTTGTCTGGCAACATATACGAGTTAGGGTGTTACAGAATCAACTATGAATTTCTTTCTCGAAACACATATTCAGCCTCTGAATCTTAAACATTCATCAGAATCAACTTGAAACTCTAAATTAGGGTTAAAATCACATTGATCTCTTTTAGCTAACATTTCATTATCAATCTTCTGAGCTTCATAAATCTATTGTACGAACTACAGTCTCGCTTTCAACTCAGCGACAATCGATCTGTCATCAGATAGAGCCAACTAGGTATTCATTGCATGTAAAGCAAACAAAGATTGTCATCTTAATGCATCAGCAACAACATTTGCTTTTCCCGGATGGTAGTCAGTTACTAACTCAGTCTTTTAACAATTCTATCCATCTCCACTGTCGTAAATTTAAATCTTTCTAAGTCATCAGATATTTCAAGCTTTTGTGATCAGAATAAACATGACATTTCTCACCAAATAGATAATGGCGCAAAATGTTCAATGCAAACACAATAGTTGCTATCTCTAAATCGTGAGTCGCGTAATTCTTTTCATGCGGATTTAATTGTCTCGAGGCATAAGCTATGACTTTGCCTTCCTGCATCAAAACACAGCCCAGACCATTCAACGATACATCACTATAGATCACAAATTCTTTACCCAATTTTGGCTATACTAATACTGGAGCTTCAGTTAAAAGAGCTTTCAGCTGATCAAAACTTTTCTGACATTACTTCGACCATTCAAACTTTACATCTTTTTAAAGCAATCTCATCAATGGAGTCACAATCATTGAAAAGCCTTTTACAAACCGTCGGTAATAGCTAGCTAGTCTCAGAAAAATGCAAACTTCAGATACATTTCTAAATGCAGCCTTTGGCACATCAGAGTCTTTAACTCGCAACTGGTAATAACTCGATCCCAAATTTATCTTTGAAAACACGGTAGCCCCTTTTAATTGATCAAACAAATCGTCAATTCGCGGTAGAGGGTATTTGTTCTTGATCATCACTTTGTTAAGCTGACAGTAATCTATACACATTCGCATCGTGCCATCTTTCTTTTTCACAAACAATACAGGAGCACCCCAGGCCGAGAAACTCGGTCTTGCAAACCATCTGTCAGTTAATTCTTGCAACTGAACTTTTAATTCTTTTAACTCTATCGGAGCCATTCTGAATGGAGCTGTCGATATTGGAGTTGTAATCGACACTAAATTAATGCCAAACTCAACCTCTTGTATCGGTGGTAATCCTGATAACTCTTCAGGAAACACATCTACGTGCTCACACACAACCGGTACTGAATCGATCTTCTTTTCAATTACTTTAGTATCAAGCACATAAGCAAAATAAGCTTCGCAACCCTTTCTCACATATTTCTAGGCTAACATCAATGAAATCACTGCTGGTAAGCCATTCAGATCATCTGACTCAATTCGGATAATCTCATTATTCTGACATCTCAAATCTATCGTCTTTATTTTACAATTCACAACAGCATCATGCAACGTTAACCAATCCATACCCAATATTATATCAAACTCGTCAAATGGCATCAACATCAAATCGGCCGAAAAACAATTATCCCTAATCATCAATGGACAGTTCTTGCACACTTTATCAATCAACACACACTTGCTTAAGGGGTTCAATACTCTAATTACAAATACAGTAGACTCTACAGGCAAAGTCTTACTAGATACTAAATTCACACATATTTACGAATAAGTTTATCCTTGATCTATCAATACAACAACTTTAGTATCATAGAGAGTAAAAGTACGGGTAATAACATCTGGTGACGATGCTTCTGTGACAGCCCTAAAGCGACCCTAGTAGGAAAGCGGTTTTGGGACCGCTAAACCGAGTCACCAAATTATTTGAATATGATATTTATTGTCTAAAATAAATGTGTGAAAATTTTAAGCTTCGATTTAGTAAATTGCATGTGAATTTAGTCAATAGGACTTATGTGTGACATTTTTGAAATGTGATAGATCAAAACATAAGGACCTATTAGTGCATGTTGAAAAAGGGGGGACTTGCATGTCAATTTTTCCCCCCATCTAGTAGTGGCCGGCCATGACATTAGGATGGACAAAGGGTGATGGGCAAAACATGTCATAGACATGTTGTGTTGGTGCATCATGGGATGAAACAATAAAATAAAGTTAGTAATAAAGAAATGGAAAAAAGAAAGAAGGTGTGTGATTGTTTCTCCCCCCTCCCCATTGCCGTGAATGTAAGAAAGAAAACAAAAAAAAGTGTCCATCTTTTTTTCATTTCTCTTGGCCGAATGTTCTAAGGAAGAAAGGAAACAAGTTGTGTTTTTTGGTTCTTCTTGGCCGGATTGAGAGGAGGAAGGAAGGAGTGAAGCAATCGGTCATCTTAGGTCGATATTAAGGTAAGGAAGTTGATACTAGTTCTTGAAATCCTAGTTGATTTTGAGTGAGATATCAAGTTATTGTTGGTAACCCATATTGAAATTGTGATTTTGGAATAAGTAAGGTTTTCGGCTATGGAGATTAATAAGGGTGATGGTTGTGTTTCATGCTAAATCTAGATGAAAAATGGTAGTTGCTTACATCTTGATGATTATGAGTTTCTTTCTTGGTTCTACCTTAGATCCATGAAGTATATTTTTATTTGGTGTTGTTGGAAGTATCGGCCATGGTATATCCATAAGTGTGATTTATGCTTATTGCATGGTAGGTAAGATTTATGTTTTGGATATATGTTTAAATTTGGTTATAATCAAATTTGTGATTCGGCTCTTGCACATATATATATATGATTGCACATGATGTATTGGTATGACCTATATATTATCTCAAGGTATATACTTACACATGATGGAGCTTCGGTTATGGATTAAATGATGGATGCGTATTGAGTTATAATATGTAATGCATTAGTTAGTAAAATGTATGCCATTTATGTAACACCCCGAACCCGAGACCGACACCGGAGTCGGACACGAGATGTTAACAAACTTTGAAAAATTTTTCCAGACACTGCCCAGTCTGAGTACTAGTCGCTTCAAAAATCATATCTTGAGTTTCACAACTCGAAAATCAGTTTTGTGATTTTTCCCTGAAACTAGACTCATGTCCCCACCTATGTATTTTTTTCTAGAATTTTTGGTCGGGTCAATTAGTACAGTTTATTAGTCAAAGTCTCCCATGTTACAGGGGTCGACTACACTGACCGTTTCCCATTACGACTTGGATATCTCTCTGCACAGAGCTTCAATACTGATGCCGTTTGTTTCTATGGAAACTAGACTCAGAGAGGAATCCATACATATATCGTATGACCCCTAATTATCTCTGGTCAATTTATAGTGAATTTCCAAAGTCGGAACAGGGAATCCAGAAACTGTTCTGGCCCTGTTCCACAAGAACCTGAATATCTCTTACTGTACTGTTCATATGATTGTTTCATTACTTTCATATGAAAGTAGATTCATCAAGGTTCGATTACATAATTTATTCACTATTTAATTACACTCCTACGAATTCTTGTGATTTTTCCAATCCACACCACTGCTGCTGCCAGCCTCTGTTTTCAAAGTAAACCTTACCTATTTTCGGGGTTTCATGGACCAACTAGGGCCTTGTCATACATATGCCCACATATGATCATACTTAGCCATTTTCCAATGGCTGATCATTTGCTCAACACTTCCATTCCAACTATAGTTACATCATGAAACCATCTATACATTCATAAACACGAATGGTCTAATGCCATACTCCACTTCTACAAGCCATTTTCGCATGGCTGTACACTTATACATTTCATAAAGTACTCGAAAACAACAATGGGTAGTCCTATACATGCCATATCAAAATTCAACCAAAATAGTACCCAAAAGAGCCTTTGATAGTGTGGGCGACTTCGACTTCAAGATCCCGAGTCCGATAGCTGGAGAACCAAAAATCTATAAAACAGAGGAGCAGTGTAACGAGTAAGCAATTTATGCTTAGTAAGTTTTGAGCAAGGAATTCCAGCATAAACAAAGAATAACACACAATTATTCACTATTTAATTACACTCCTACGAATTCTTGTGATTTTTCCAATCCACACCACTGCTGCTGCCAGCCTCTGTTTTCAAAGTAAACCTTACCTATTTTCGGGGTTTCATGGACCAACTAGGGCCTTGTCATACATATGCCCACATATGATCATACTTAGCCATTCCAATGGCTGATCATTTGCTCAACACTTCCATTCCAACTATAGTTACATCATGAAACCATCTATACATTCATAAACACGAATGGTCTAATGCCATACTCCACTTCTACAAGCCATTTTCGCATGGCTGTACACTTATACATTTCATAAAGTACTCGAAAACAACAATGGGTAGTCCTATACATGCCATATCAAAATTCAACCAAAATAGTACCCAAAAGAGCCTTTGATAGTGTGGGCGACTTCGACTTCAAGATCCCGAGTCCGATAGCTGGAGAACCAAAAATCTATAAAACAGAGGAGCAGTGTAACGAGTAAGCAATTTATGCTTAGTAAGTTTTGAGCAAGGAATTCCAGCATAAACAAAGAATAACACACAATTAGCTAAACGGAATATTTCACAATACGCAATTTACCGATATCAAACTTGCTTCACAACATTAACAACCCTTATGTACATACACAATAGACTAACTTAGCCGAAGGCCGGTAGCTCGTTTATCAACTGAGCGAACATTTATTTGTAAGGGCTCGATTAAATTCAACACATACGTAACATATCCCCATATTGGGATGTTTTTCGAGTATTCGCTGGAATTTTACAGCAAGCTCATTCATTACCAAATCACGTACCTTCGGGATTTAACCGGATATAGCTCCTCGTTCAAATGCCTTCGGGACATAGCCCGGTTTTAGTAACTCACACAATGCCTTCGGGACATAACCCGGATTTAATAACTCGCACGAATGCCTTCGGGACTTAACCCGGATTTAGTATCTCGCACAAAGGCCTTCGGGGCTTAACCCGGAATTTGTATCTCGCACAAATGCCTTCGGATCTTAGTCCGGATATATTCACTTAGCACAAAGCCTTCGGGACTTAGCCCGGACAGCATTCAATTAATCATGCACATCTAACAATAATTCATGGCACATTCATATTTCATTTTCATTTGCGAAACTCAAACACAAGGCACATATCGTCCTTGCACATTCGGCTCAATAGCCTCACATAGAGCATGATTTAATCACATCGTAATTTAAGCTCTCTTACTCAAGAACTTACCTCGGGTGTTGTCGAACGATTCCGCTAGCTATTCAACCACTTTTTCCTTCCCTTTATCGGATTTATTTCCCCTTTGCTCTTGAGCTTAATTAAACAAATAAATTGATTTCATCATTTAGGCATCAAAAAGATGAACACAAGGCACTTAGCCCATATTTATACATTAGACATTAAAGTCTCATACATGCAAAAATCATGCATCAACACAACATATTAGCTAATTTCTTTCCCCTTGGCCGAATATGCATGTCTATTTTTGGGGTCGATTTCAACACTTAATACACACATATACACACTAGTAAAGCATCCTCCCCCTTTTCATCAATTTAACACATGCATTGCTCATTAACATGCAAAGTTACATTCGGCCTTAGCACACATCTTGCTAGCCGATTCTTCTCCATTTAGCAACCAATGCACATATGTGCTCACACAAAAATGCTAAAAAGGAGGTTCAAGAATCATCAAGCCATCATCACATGCATCATTAACAAGCTTCATATTTTGCATGCAATGGCATTAACACAACCTCCACCTAGGCCGAATCTTAACTCATCCTCATGCCTCATCACCACAACATCAAACACCAACCAAGAATGATGCATCCATGGTCAAGTGCCATTTCCATCACATAGCAAGATTTAGACCATGGGCTAGGTAGAACTCAAGCTAACAACTAAAACATGCATGCATCTCATGGAACATCATCAAACATACCTTAGCCTAGCTACATGCATGGCCGAATCTCTTCACCTTTCTTCTTCTTTCCTCCTTAAAATTTTTGGCCAAGGATGAACCAAAGGATGAGAAATTTTTTTCTTTGTTTTTCTTTCTAATTTAGGCTAAATGAAGGTGAGAAAAGGATGAACAAAGATCTTCTCCTCTCTTTTCTTTAGCTCACAGCAATGGGGGGAAAAGAATCAACTACACACTTTTTTTTTTTTGTATTCATCATACTCCTTTTCATTATTTAATTTCCATGCCTATTATTTTATTTTTTTCCACCCATGATGCACCAACAAAACATGTCTATGACATGTCTTGGCCATCAAACTTGGTCTACCATGCTTGTCATGGCCGGCCACTACTAGTAGGGGGGAATTTGGCATGCAAGTCCCCCTTTGTCCACATGCACTAATAGGTCCTTCCACATTGACCTATCACATTTTAGAATTTTCTCACCTAAGTCCTATTGACTAAATTCACATGAAATCAACCAAATTGAAGCTTGAAATTTTCACACATTCATAATTACATATTCTAGACAATAAGTATCACATTCAAACATTTCGATGACTCGGTTTAGCGGTCCCGAAACCACTTCCCGACTAGGGTCAACTTTGGGCTGTCACAACTCTCCCCCACTTAAGAAATTTTCGTCCCCGAAAATCTTACCGGTAAATAGGTTTGGGTATCGTTCTTTCATCGAGCTCTCGGTCTTCCAAGTAGCTTCCTCGATCCCGTGTTTGAGCCATAACACCTTTACTAGCGGAACTCTTTTGTTTCGCAACTCCTTCACTTCACGAGCTAGGATACGCATCGGTTCTTCTTCATAGCTCATGTCGACTTGAATTTCAACCTCTGATGGGCTAATTATATGCGATGGATCAGATCGATAGCGTCGAAGCATCGAAACATGAAAGACGTCATGAATCTTTTCAAGCTCCGGGGGCAAAATCAATCTATACGCAACCGGACCAACTCGTTCGGAGATTTCGTACGGCCCAATGAATCTTGGGCTCAACTTGCCCTTACGGCCGAACCTGAGTATCTTTTTCCAAGGTGAAACCTTAAGGAACACTTTGTCTCCCACCTGATACTCGATGTCTTTTCGTTTCAAATCTGCGTACGACTTCTGACGATCCGTGGCTACCTTCAGACTTTCACGGATTACCTTTACTTTCTGTTCAGCATCTTTAATCAAATCAACTCCGAAAATTTTACTTTTACCGAGCTCGGTCCAAAACAATGGTGTACGGCATTTACGACCGTACAAAGCCTCGTAAGGTGCCATCTTAATACTTGATTGAAAACTATTGTTGTAAGCGAATTCAATCAAAGGTAAATACCGTTCCCATGAACTACTGAACTCGAGGATGCAACATCTCAACATATCCTCAAGTATCTGAATTATCCGCTCGGATTGACCATCGGTTTGGGGGTGAAAAGCAGCGCTAAAATGCAGCTTGGTACCCAGAGCTTCTTGCAATTTCTTCCAAAATCGTGAGGTGAATCTCGGATCTCTATCCGACACGATAGAAACAGGTACCCCGTGTAATCTCACAATTTGATAAACGTACAATTCAGCTAGTTTATCCAATGAAAAATTCGTACGTACGGGGATGAAATGAGCCGACTTAGTCAGTCTATCAACAACAACCCATATAGCATCCTTCTTACTTGCTGACAAGGGCAGTCCAGACACAAAGTCCATTGTGACTCGATCCCATTTCCACTCGGGTATCATGATCGGCTGGAGTAATCCTGAAGGCACTTGATGTTCCGCTTTCACTTGTTGACATATTAAACATCTCGAAACAAAGTCGGAGATGTCCCGTTTCATACCATGCCACCAAAATTGACGTTTCAAATCATTGTACATTTTCGTACTCCCCGGGTGAATTGACATTCGGCTACAATGGGCTTCGTTCAGAATCATCGAAATGAGTTCCGAATTCCTTAGAACACACAAACGATTTCTGAACCTCACACAATCATCATCATCAATTTGAAACTCCGATTCCTCGTTCGGAAAACACTTAGCCCGTTTTGCAACCAATTCATCATCGACTTTCTGAGCTTCACGAATTTGGTGAGTCAATAATGGTTTAGCTTTTAATTCAACTATTAACACATTGTCTGGTAGAACAGACAAATGCACGTTCATCGCTCGTAAAGCAAACAATGACTTCAGGCTTAAGGCGTCCGCAACCACGTTAGCCTTTCCCGGGTGGTAATCAATGACAAGCTCGTAATCTTTCAACAACTCAAGCCAACGTCTTTGTCGCAGATTCAAGTCTCGTTGAGTCATCAAATATTTGAGACTTTTGTGATCCGAAAATACATGGCACTTCTCACCAAACAGATAATGTCGCCATATTTTTAAAGCAAACACGATGGCAGCTAGTTCGAGATCATGGGTCGGATAATTCCTCTCGTGTGGCTTCAATTGTCTCGACGCATAGGCCACGACTCGACCTTCTTGCATCAATACGCAACCCAACCCAAGTAGGGATGCGTCACTATAAATGACAAACTCTTTACCTGATTCGGGTTGCACCAAAATTGGAGCTTCAGTCAAATGAGTTTTCAGTTGGTCGAAACTTTTCTGACATTTCTCCGTCCACTCGAACTTAACATCCTTTTGAAGTAGCTTCGTCATTGGTGTGGCTATCATCGAGAAACCTTTCACAAATCGTCGGTAATAAACGGCGAGCCCCAAAAAGCTCCGAACTTCAGTAATATTTCTCGGAGGTTTCCAGTCAAGTATGGCTGAAATTTTGTTCGGGTCAACTCGAATACCCGACGCGGATACCACATGACCCAAGAAGCTAACCTCTCTTAACCAGAACTCACACTTACTGAACTTAGCATATAACTGCTTATCCCGCAAAATTTGCAGCACTAGCCTCAGATGCTCAGCATGTTCGGTCTCATCTCTTGAATAGACAAAAAATGTCATCAATGAACACAACTACGAACCGATCCAAATACGGTCTGAAGATCCGATTCATCAAATCCATAAATACTACAGGGGCATTAGTGAGCCCAAACGGCATCACTAAGAATTCGTAGTGACCATATCTCGTTCTGAAGGCAGTTTTAGGAATATCTAAATCTCGAATTCGCAACTGATAATAGCCCGATCTCAAATCTATTTTTGAGAACACTAAAGCTCCCTTCAGTTGGTCGAACAAATCATTGATGCGCGGCAACGGATATTTGTTCTTTATCGTCACTTTATTCAGCTGACGATAGTCAATGCACAACCTCATGGTTCCGTCCTTCTTTTTCACGAACAATACTGGTGCACCCCAAGGTGAGAAACTTGGTCGAGCGAAACCTCTATCCGTCAGTTCTTGCAACTGAGCTTTCAACTCCTTTAACTCGGTTGGTGCCATATGATACGGAGCTATCGAAATCGGCGTAGTCCCAGGTACAAGCTCAATACCAAACTCTACCTCCCGAACAGGTGGTAAACCCGGTAATTCTTCCGGAAAAACATTCGGGTATTCACAAACCACCGGCACAGATTCGGGTTTCTTTTCTAATTCTTTGTCATCAAGTACATACGCAAGGTATGCTTCGCACCCTTTTCTTACATATTTCTGTGCCAACATTGCTGATATTACAGCTGGCATCCCCTCCAAGTCCGCAGACTCAATTTGGACTACTTCGTTATTTGCGCACCTCAAATCAATAGTCTTGCTCTTGCAATTCACAATCACATCATGCGCGGTCAACCAATCCAAACCAAGGATAACATCAAATTCATCAAACGGCAAAAGCATCAAGTCCGCCAGAAAACAGGAACCTCGAATTTCCAGGGGACATTTCTTACACACTTTGTCGACAAGCACGTAATGACCCAAGGGATTTGACACCCGAATTACGAACTCAGTAGACTCAATAGGTAAAGTCTTACTGGATGCTAAGGTTTCACATATGTAAGAATGAGTAGAACCGGGGTCAATCAAAGCAATTACATTAGTATCAAAGAGAGTGAATGTACCGGTAATAACATCAGGCGAAGAAGCATCCTCGCGGGCACGTATAGCATAAGCTCTAGCAGGCGCACGAGCTTCGGATCTGGTTATATCATCTCTAGATCCTCTCTGACCACCACTAGCATTGCCCGTATTTCCAGATGGTCTACCTCGAGCAGTGGTAGCACCCGGTTTCCCACTCTGATTTTCATTTTGTTCAAACAACCTCGGGCAATCTTTAATGAAGTGGTCAACTGATCCGCACTTGTAACAGGAGCGGTCAGGGAATCTACAACTCCCCGAATGCCATTTACCGCAATATCGACATTTCGTTCTATCTCGACGTTCATTCCCAACACTGGCGACCGAAGTGCCTCGTGTACCCACAGGGGGTCGATCACGATCTCGTCTAAAAAGGCCCGAAGTGCCTCTAAACTGGCCCGCATCATCTTGAAATCTCTTCGATGTCTGTTGAAGAGACCTTCCCGAGGATCTTTTACGAAGCTCTCCAGTTCCCTCATCAACTCTTTGCTTTTCTTTTCTAAGCTCTTCGGCTTTACAAGCTCGTTCAACAAGTACCACGAAGTCTCGTATTTCAAGAACGCCAACGAACATTTTTATATCTTCATTCAGCCCATCCTCGAAGCGTTTACACATAATAGCTTCGGACGAAACACATTCCCGAGCGAATTTGCTAAGTCTAACAAATTTTCGCTCGTAATCAGTAACCGACATGGAGCCTTGCTTAAGCTCAAGAAATTCCTTCCGTTTTTGATCAACAAATCTCTGACTGATATACTTTTTCCGAAACTCAGTTTGGAAAAACTCCCAAGTTACTTGCTCTCGGGGCACAACAGAAGTCAGAGTACTCCACCAATAGTAGGCAGAATCACGTAGCAAGGAGATAGCACACTTTAGGCATTCATCGGGTGTACAAGATAGCTCATCGAGTACCCGGATAGTGTTGTCCAGCCAAAATTCAGCTTGCTCGGCATCATCGCTATCCATAGCCTTAAATTCAGTAGCCCCATGTTTTCGGATTCTGTCAACTGGGGGTTTATTTGACCTTATTTGGTCCGTTACCGGTGGTATTGTAGGTGCGGGGGTAGTATTTGTCGGGAATGGAGGTTGTGGAACAGCCATATTAGTTCGAATGTATTGGTTGAACCAATCATTCATCACGCTATAGAATGCTTGTCTAGCTTCATCATTCGGATTACTAGCATTAGGTTGAGAGTCTGCCGGCACTATCCCTTGTGCGGGAGCAGGCGCTACACTCTCAAGATCATCAGCTACCTCTCGGTCACGATCGGGATCCATTACTATAAACACATTTACAATTGTCAGAAATCACCACACTATCAAGTAATCACATAAAATGGCATGTATAGCTAGACCCAACACATTACGGTAGTCCTAGAATCGACTAAACCGTAGCTCTGATACCAATTTATTTGTAACACCCCGAACCCGAGACCGACACCGGAGTCGGACACGAGATGTTAACAAACTTTGAAAAATTTTTCCAGACACTGCCCAGTCTGAGTACTAGTCGCTTCAAAAATCATATCTTGAGTTTCACAACTCGAAAATCAGTTTTGTGATTTTTCCCTGAAACTAGACTCATGTCCCCACCTATTTATTTTTTTCTAGAATTTTTGGTAGGGCCAATTAGTACAGTTTATTAGTCAAAGTCTCCCATGTTACAGGGGTCGACTACACTGACCTTTTCCCATTACGACTTGGATATCTCTCTTCACAGAGCTTCAATACTGATGCCGTTTGTTTCTATGGAAACTAAACTCAGAGAGGAACCCATACATATATGGTATGACCCCTAATTATCTCTGGTCAATTTATAGTGAATTTCCAAAGTCGGAACAGGGAATCCAGAAACTGTTCTGGCCCTGTTCCACAAGAACCTGAATATCTCTTACTGTACTGTTCATATGATTGTTTCATTACTTTCATATGAAAGTAGATTCATCAAGGTTCGATTACATAATTTATTCACTATTTAATTCCACTCCTATGAATTCTTGTGATTTTTCCAATCCACACCACTGCTGCTGTCAGCCTCTGTTTTCAAAGTAAACCTTACCTATTTTCGGGGTTTCATGGACCAACTAGGGCCTTGTCATACATATGCCCACATATGATCATACTTAGCCATTCCAATGGCTGATCATTTGCTCAACACTTCCATTCCAACTATAGTTACATCATGAAACCATCTATACATTCATAAACACGAATGGTCTAATGCCATACTCCACTTCTACAAGCCATTTTCGCATGGCTGTACACTTATACATTTCATAAAGTACTCGAAAACAACAATGGGCAGTCCTATACATGCCATATCAAAATTCAACCAAAATAGTACCCAAAAGAGCCTTTGATAGTGTGGGCGACTTCGACTTCAAGATCCCGAGTCCGATAGCTGGAGAACCAAAAATCTATAAAACAGAGGAGCAGTGTAACGAGTAAGCAATTTATGCTTAGTAAGTTTTGAGCAAGGAATTCCAGCATAAACAAAGAATAACACACAATTAGCTAAACGGAATATTTCACAATACGCAATTTACCGATATCAAACTTGCTTCACAACATTAACAACCCTTATGTACATACACAATAGACTAACTTAGCCGAAGGCCGGTAGCTCGTTTATCAACTGAGCGAACATTTATTTTTAAGGGCTCGATTAAATTCAACACATACGTAACATATCCCCATATTGGGATGTTTTTCGAGTATTCGCTGGAATTTTACAGCAAGCTCATTCATTACCAAATCACGTACCTTCGGGATTTAACCGGATATAGCTCCTCGTTCAAATGCCTTCGGGACATAGCCCGGTTTTAGTAACTCACACAATGCCTTCGGGACATAACCTGGATTTAATAACTCGCACGAATGCCTTCGCGACTTAACCCAGATTTAGTATCTCGCACAAAGGCCTTCGGGGCTTAACCCAGAATTTGTATCTCGCACAAATGCCTTCGGATCTTAGTCCGGATATATTCACTTAGCACAAAGCCTTCGGGACTTAGCCCGGACAGCATTCAATTAATCATGCACATCTAACAATAATTCATGGCACATTCATATTTCATTTTCATTTGCGAAACTCAAACACAAGGCACATATCGTCCTTGCACATTCGGCTCAATAGCCTCACATAGAGCATGATTTAATCACATCGTAATTTAAGCTCTCTTACTCAAGAACTTACCTCGGGTGTTGTCGAACGATTCCGCTAGCTATTCAACCACTTTTTCCTTCCCTTTATCGGATTTATTTCCCCTTTGCTCTTGAGCTTAATTAAACAAATAAATTGATTTCATCATTTAGGCATCAAAAAGATGAACACAAGGCACTTAGCCCATATTTATACATTAGACATTAAAGTCTCATACATGCAAAAATCATGCGTCAACACAACATATTAGCTAATTTCTTTCCCCTTGGCCGAATATGCATGTCTATTTTTGGGGTCGATTTCAACACTTAATACACACATATACACACTAGTAAAGCATCCTCCCCCTTTTCATCAATTTAACACATGCATTGCTCATTAACATGCAAAGTTACATTCGGCCTTAGCACACATCTTGCTAGCCGATTCTTCTCCATTTAGCAACCAATGCACATATGTGCTCACACAAAAATGCTAAAAAGGAGGTTCAAGAATCATCAAGCCATCATCACATGCATCATTAACAAGCTTCATATTTTGCATGCAATGGCATTAACACAACCTCCACCTAGGCCGAATCTTAACTCATCCTCATGCCTCATCACCACAACATCAAACACCAACCAAGAATGATGCATCCATGGTCAAGTGCCATTTCCATCACATAGCAAGATTTAGACCATGGGCTAGGTAGAACTCAAGCTAACAACTAAAACATGCATGCATCTCATGGAACATCATCAAACATACCTTAGCCTAGCTACATGCATGGCCGAATCTCTTCACCTTTCTTCTTCTTTCCTCCTTAAAATTTTTGGCCAAGGATGAACCAATGGATGAGAAATTTTTTTCTTTGTTTTTCTTTCTAATTTAGGCTAAATGAAGGTGAGAAAAGGATGAACAAAGATCTTCTCCTCTCTTTTCTTTAGCTCACGGCAATGGGGGGGGGAAAGAATCAACTACACACTTTTTTTTTTGTGTATTCATCATACTCCTTTTCATTATTTAATTTCCATGCCTATTATTTTATTTTTTTCCACCCATGATGCACCAACAAAACATGTCTATGACATGTCTTGGCCATCAAACTTGGTCTACCATGCTTGTCATGGCCGGCCACTACTAGTAGGGGGGAATTTGGCATGCAAGTCCCCCCTTTGTCCACATGCACTAATAGGTCCTCACACATTGACCTATCACATTTTAGAATTTTCTCACCTAAGTCCTATTGACTAAATTCACATGAAATCAACCAAATTGAAGCTTGAAATTTTCACACATTCATAATTACATATTCTAGACAATAAGTATCACATTCAAACATTTCGATGACTCGGTTTAGCGGTCCCGAAACCACTTCCTGACTAGGGTCAACTTTGGGCTGTCACAATTTATGTGTGGTATTAAGTATATAATCGGCCTCAACATAGACATGCATATTCGGCCATAGGAAGAAGATTGGTGTTGCATGTATTCGGTTAGAGGCAAGCATATTGATGCTTTTGTCTTGGCTTAGAAAATTCGGCCAAGGGGGAATATTAGCTAAAATGTTGAGTTTGATTCATGGTTCCATATATATATGTGACTCTAATGCCTAAAGTATATATGGGCTAAGTACCTTGAGGTTTTCTTTTGATGTTCGAATGAATTGTATTAAATTGCTTGATGTGATTAAAAATGCATATGACCATTGTGTAGTTGAGCTAGAAGGTGGCCATATGACCAATCAAACTCCTTGTCATATTCGGCCATAAGCTAGCATAATGAGACTTTAATAAGTTAAATTTGTTTGAATTAGCTCAAGAGCTTAGAGGACCACAGTTGGATAAGGGAAAGGAAAAAGTTATCGAATAGCCGCTGAAAACGTTCGACCACATCCGAGGTAAGTTCTTGAGTAATAGAGCTTAAATTATGATTTGATTAGATCATGTTTTAAGCAAATCAAAATCATGCTCTTTGTGTGTGGCTATTGAGCCGAAATTGCAAGAGTGATAAGTGTCTTGTGTTTGAGTTTTGCTAATGAAAATGAAATACGAATGTGTCATGATTTATTGTTAAATGTGCATGGTTATTCGAATGATGTCCGGGCTAAGTCCCGAAGGCTTTGTGCTAAGTGACCATATCCGGACTAAGATCCGAAGGCATTTGTGCGAGATACTAATTCCGGGCTAAGCCCGAAGGCATTGGTGCGAGTTACTAAATCCGGGTTAAGTCCCGAAGGCATTTGTGCGAGTTACTATAACCGGGCTATGTCCCGAAGGCATTTGAACGAGTAGCTATATCCGGTTAAATTCCGAAGGTACGTGATTTGGGAATGAATGATCTTGCTATAAAAATTTCAGTTAATACGCTTGTAACATCCCAACATTGAGGTATGTTTCGTATGTGCTTTGAATTAGTTGAGCCCTTACAAATAAGTATTCGCTCAGTTGATAAATGAGCTACCGGCCTTTGGCTAAGTTGATCTTTGTGTATGAATAAAAGGGTTGGTAATGTGAAGTAAGTATGATATTGAAAATTTGTGCATATGAAATTATCCGTTTAGCTACATGAATGCTATACTTTGGTTGTGTCTAAATTCTTTGCTCAAAACTTACTAAGCATTTAATGCTTACTCCGTTTCTTTGATTCTCTGTTTTATAGATTTTGGTTCTTCAGCTATCGGACTCGGGATTTTGAAGTCGAAGTTGCCCACACTATCAAAGCTCCTTTTGGTATACTTTTGGTTGAACTTTGAAATGGCATGTATAGGACTACCCTTTTGTTGTTGGTCATGTACCCTTCGGTTTTGTGTAAATTTGGATAGCCATGCGAAAATGGCTTAAATATACTTTGATCATAGCTTTATAATCGTTTTGTATGTTGTCCGTCGAGAGGTATGGAAATGTTGGTAACGGTTAGCCATGGGAATGGTTATTCATGATCATTTTTGGAATATGTATGACAAACTCTAGTTGATCCATGGAGGATCATGAAATAGGTAAAGTTTACCTTAAAAATAGATGCTGGCAGCAGTAGTGATGTGGATTTTAAAATCACTAAAAATAGTAGGAATAGAATTAAATAGTAAATAAATTATGTAATTGAACCTTGATGAATCTATTTTCATAAGAAAGTAACGAAACGTTCATATGAACAGTATATTATGAGATGTTAAAGTTTTCGTGAGACAGGGCCAGAACGGTTTCTGGATCCCCTGATCTGACTTTGGAAATTCATTATAAATTAACCAGAGACATTTAGAAGTCATTCCATATATGTATAGATTCCTTTTTTAGTCTAGTTTCTATAGAAACAAACGACATCAGTATTGAAGCCCTGTACAGGGAGATATTCAAGTTGTAATGTGCAAAGGTCAGTGTAGTCGATCCCTGTAATAGGGGAGACTTTGACTAATAAACTATAATAATTGGCCCGACCAAAAATTCTAGAAAAAATTTGTAGATGCATATATGAGTCTAGTTTCAGGGAAAAATCACGAAGCTGATTTTCAAGTTGTGAAACTCAAGATATGATTTTTAAGGTGACAGTGATGCAGTTAGCCAGCTTGCCTAGAAAATTTAAAATGGATTGTGCAAAGAAGTGATTTAAGTCTGCAAACCCCTCGTGTCCGACTCCGGCGACGGACTCGGGTACGGGGTGTTACAGCTTCTTTGCGAGCACGAATAGCATAGGCTCATGCAAGTGCTCTAGCATCAGATCTCGCAGCAGTGTCTCGTGTCGTACCTCTACCACCACTCACATTTCCTGTGTTTCTGGTTGGCCTACCCTTGTTTACAGTATTACTCGGTCTCGTGTTCTGAACATCCTCTTTTTCCATCAACTCTGGACAATCTCACATAAAATGATCCAACAATCCACATTTGTAACTGGCTCTTTTTCTTTTGTTCCAGCATTCTCTGAAATGTCATCGCCCACACTGCTGACATTCGGGTTTGTTGTCTCTTACACTACCAACACTAGCTACTGATGTAGCTTGTGCTTTAGAACCAGAGTATTGTTTAGAACGATCTTTGTTCGAATATCCCATCGAAGCATTCAGGCAAGTATACAAATCTTTAGATTTCTTTGAGGAAGACTGATACGGCTTATTCATCAATCTTTTTCTGGTGTCTCTAGCCTCTGAATATGCTTTTCTCTTTTCTTTGCTGAGATCTTCGACTTTACAAGCCCTTTCAACTAAAACAATGAATTCATTAATTTCCAGAATCCCGACTAGTAGCTTTATATTTTCATTCAATCCATCAACGAATCATTTACACATGATCTCTTCGGTAGAAACATATTCCCGAGCATATTTGCTCAAACACACAAATTCTCTTTCATATTTTGTAACAGTAATTCGACCCTGTTTCAACTCTAGAAACTCTTTATGCTTCTGATCAAGGAATCACTGGCTTATATACTTCTTTCAGAATTCGGATTGAAAAAACTCCCAGGTGACCCGTTACCTCGGAACTACAGATATCAATGTTTTCCACCAATGGTATGCATTATCTCTCAACAAAGATACAACACATTTGATACATTCTTCAGGAGTACATGATAATTCCTCAAATACTCTAAATCGTGTTCTCAAACCAGAACTGAGCCCTCTCGGCATCATCATCAACTGTTGCCTGAAACTCTTCAGCATCGTCTTTATGTATCTTATCCACTAGCGGCTTATTCAACAGGGTCAAATCTATAGCTTGAGGAATAGTAGGGTTTGTTGAGGAACAGGTGGGGGTGGAGGATGTTGAGCAGCTGGATTCGTTTGAACGAACTTCATAACCATTCACTCATCATTTGGAAGAAGGATTGCTTAGCCTTCCCCCTTGGCTACTCGAAATAGGCCTAGAATCGACCGGCATTGCCCCTTGAGTGGAGTGGGCGCATTACTTTCAACATCGTCAGCTATGACTTGATCGGGATCTATTTGCTATATTAAAAACACATTTTAACTATTAGGAATCAGCACACTATCACAGTTTATATATATGGCATGTATAGCTAGAATCTCACGCGCTATGCTAGTCCTAGAGCTGACTAAATCATAGCCTTGATACCAATTAAATGTAACACCCCTAACCCGTATCCTTCACCAGAATAGGGTTACGAGGCATTACCAAACAATACAACATCTATCAAACATTCAATAACGCATATCATTCATTCATACACAAAGTCCCTTAAATAGGTCTATGGGATCTTAAAACATACTTAAAAGTGGTTCAAGACTAAACCAATCAGATATAAAAATTTTCGAACGCTTAGAAAAAATTTCATGAAATCATAGGTTATACGCCCGTGTCAATAGCTCGTCTGCCTCACACGACCACCAGACAAGCCCATGCATAAGCCGTGTGAAAATAAGGCATACTTATTGACTTGTACCACACGGCCGAAGACACGCCCACGTGCCATGTCCATGGGAAAACTAGGGAGGTTACTGACTTGGGTCACACGGTTGACCACACGTCTGTGTGTCTAGCTTATGTACCCTTCGAAATGACCACACACGCCTATGTGCTAGGCCATGTGCCATTTTAGGGGTATACCGACTTATGTCACACGGTCAATCACACGCCCGTGTATGAGTCCGTGTGACACACACAGCCAGTAGACACACCCATGTGTCTAGGCTGTGTCAAACCTGTAGGGTATACTATCTTAATTCGAAAGGGTACCCCAAGGGACTCACGACCGTGTAACATGACCGTTTGTCACATAGGGCTAAGACACATGCCCGTGTCTCTGCCCATTTGGACAAAAATAGGTCATTTGCAAAGCCAATTTGCCACCCTTGTCTCATGTTCACCTAGCCATCAAAATGGTAACATTTCAACCTATATATTGGCAGCCAAAACATGCCAATTATCATCAACCATTTCAACTACTCAATTTCATAATAAAAAACATACCAAATCCATAAACCAAAATCATCACAACTTGCATGAATTTCAAATGCATTAACTCTTCATCTTACTAACTATTTCAAATCATATAACATACCATATCATTATCTCAAATCAAACCAACATATAAAGCATTATATACATCACATATAACACTTACCAAATACATAATTCAAGCCAACATAAATGGCTATACATACCATATTTACAAGCCAAATCTCATGACTAATATAATGGCTCAAAACATACCAAAATGACACTAGCCTATACATGTCATATACCATATATACAAAGCTTCAAAGGTACCAACAAGTTAATCGATAGTGTGATGATGTTCCCTGACGATCCCCGTGTCTAAGCTAGCTTTGATTATCTATAAAACAAGACAAATAACACACAGTAAGCTTCATAGCTTAGTAAGTTCGTAGTTAAGCAATTCAATTCGTCAAATAATATAATTCAACCATTTGCACATTACCAAATCAACATTACATTATTACAAACCTTATTCATGTCTCAGACATGAGTAAATACCATTTCATTAAACTTTCTCAATGTAGTACTTGAAGAGGTTTTGTACATACCCGTATCACCTCGTACTAACCTCTTTCTAAACTACGGCATTTATTTATTCATTGAACCATTAAGGGTAGAAATCAGATACTCACAAGTCACAATCGATAAGTACCTATACCATGGCCCGTAGCCAAATCAAGGTAATTTCTCTAAAAATACCTATATCATGGACCGTAGCCAAAACAAGGTATTATTCCAACTCGAAGTGCCGTTATCATTGCCCGAAGCCAATGTATTAACTTAATGACATTACATTATCATCATCACTTTACTTAAGGTTTAACCGAGAAGTTTTACTTGTCGCTTTCATCGTTGAACAGTTCCGTATAGTCGTATTCACAATTCAAACATTATCTGAAATCTCATAAACACATTTTATGCAATATCAAAGAATATAACATTCATTTATAATGAAATTAACACCTACGAACTTACCTCAGTCGTAGAAACAACGAAACTAGGCGATTAATCGATTACTTTGTTCTTGCCTCGATCTAAGTCCAAGTTCCTATTTTCTTGATCTATATGTATTCAAAATTAACTCATTTAATCACCTATTCATTCAATTTCATCCAAAAATATACATTTGGGCATTTTTGCACTTTAGCCCCTAAACCTTCACATCTATTCAATTTAGTCCCTATTTCACAAATACATGAAATTCACAAAATTCAATTTAACCCATGTTTGGTCGAATTACCATAGTTCCTTTAGCATCCCATATTTTTCATTTATTTCATCTTTCAACCCCTTAATTTTACACATTTCACAATTTAATTCTTATTTGACATTTTGTCAAAAATCACTTTACAAAACATTAAAATCTACAAACAATTATTCATATTTCATCATCAAACAATCAAAAGCTCAAGCATTTATCAATGGCATTATACAAAATCACCAATAAACTAAAAAATTAGGGCATGAGGTAGCTAATACTCAAAGCAACGATCACAAAAACGTAAAAATCATCAAAAATCGAACAAATTTCATACCTCAATCAAGATGAACAATGGCCGAATAGATGAAAGCTCAAAACCCTATCTCTTTTGCTGATTTTCGGCTTTGAATGATGATTATATGATTTATTTTCACTTTGTTTTAATTTAATTAACCTTATTTCATTAATTACTATTTTAACCTTATAATATAACATTAAAAATCACTTAATGGATGACTATATTTGTCCATCCCATTAACCAAAGGTCAAATAACCACATAAGGACTTACACATTTAAATTTCATAGCAATTAAGGCACTTTAACAAGTAAAATGCAACTTTTGCATTTTACGTGATTTAGTCCTTTTTATCAAATTGAGCCATTAAACGATAAAATTAGCTTACGAAATTTTCACACATATAGATTCACTTACTATAAACACCAAAAATAATATTAAAATAATTTTACGACCTAAGATTTGTGATTCTGAAACCACTGTTCCGATTTAAGCTAAAATTGCGCTGTTATAGGCACTGACTCAATCTTTAACTCAGACACCTTGGTATTCAAAACAAAGGCAAGATAAGATTCGCACCCTTTTCTTATATGCCTCTGAGCTATCATAGATGAGATCACAACTGGCAATCTATTCGATTCATCTTATTCAACCTGAAGAATATCACCACTTTTACGTTTCAATTTAATAAATTTTCTTCCATAATTCAGTACCACATCATGAATGGTCAACCAATCCATACCAAGAATTGCATCAAATTTATCAAATGACAAAAGCATAAGATTAGTCAAAAAATAGTGACCTCTTACATACTTTGTTAACTAACACATGCTTGCCTAGAGGGTTCGACACTTTTATCACAAATTCTATAGGCTCAACAGGCATATTCATACAAGACACCAATTTCATACAAACATACGAATAGGTTGATCCTAGATCAATCAAAGCAACAACATGAGTATCATAGAGAGAAAAAGTACTCGTAATCACTTCAGGAGATGACGCCTCTTCGCGAGCGCAAATGGCGTAAGTCCTTGCAGGAGCTCTACCCTCGGATCTCACAACTGGATCTCTAGGTGCCCTTGCTACTTGCTCCATTTCCTAGATTTCTCTGTGGCCTCCCTCTAGCAGCAGTATTAGCAGACTTCTCACTATGAAGTTTTTCTTTCTCAACCATATCAAGACAATCTTTGATAAAGTGATTATGTGAACCACACTTGAAACATGCCCGATTATTCATCCAGCACTCATCGAGGTGACGTCTACCATAATGTGGACATTCCGATCTATTTGGTCGAGCATTGCCAACACTAGCAATTGAAGTGGTTTGAGCTTTCGAACCCTAATACTGTTTATTCCAATTTCGGTTTTGAGAGCCCAACAGAAGCATTGGAACGAGAATAGAAATCCCTCGACTTCTTTGATGAAGACTGAAATGACTTACTCATAGGTCTTTTCTTTGAGTCCCTAGCTTCGATCTCAGCCTTTTTTTTCTCTTTAGCCAATTCCTCGACCTTGCAAGCTCTTTTTACAAGCACAACAAATTCTTTCAGTTCTAGAATGCCAACCAATAGTCAGATGTCTTCATTTAGCCCATCTTCAAATCTCTTACACATGATGGCTTCAGTCGAAACACTTTCTCGAGCGTATTTGCTCAGTCTCTTAAACACACGCTCATATTCAATTACTGTCATTCGGCCCTGTTTTAACTCAATAAATTCCTTTCTTTTCTGATCGATAAACCTCTGGCTATTGTACTTCTTACAGAACTCTTCTTGGAAAAATTCCCAATTAACTCTCTCCCTTGGTACAACCGACACAAGAGTGTTCCACCACTAATAAGCCGAGTCTTTTAGGAGTGACACAACACATTTCATACATTCCTCAGGTGTGCAAGACAAATCATCAAATACACTAATGGTGTTCTTGAGCTAGAACTCTGCTTTTTCGGGATCACCACCTCTATTAGCTCGAAATTCTTCGGCTCCCTGTCTATGAATTCTGTCAACCAGAGGCTTGTTCATTCTTACCATGTCCACAACTTGGGGGCCTACAGGGATAGGTTGAGGATTTGGTAAGGGTGGAGTGTAACACCCCTAACTCGTATCTGTCGCCGGAATAAGGTTATGAAGCATTACCAAATAGCACACCTCATTCACATATACTTAAGCATTCATAATCGAAATTCATTCAAACATTCACAATGTCCCTTATAAGGCTCTACGAGACCTTAAAACATGCTTAGAAGAGGCTCGAGACTAAGCCGATAACATTTACAAACTTATGGAAACATGAAAAAAGTTCAAACATTTAAGGGTCACACACCCGTGTGAACGGGCCGTGTGTCTTACACGGCTACCAGACACGCCTGTGTCATAGGCCGTGTGAAAATAGGGCCTGCATACTAACTTGTAACACACGACCGAGGACACGTCCGTGTGCTAGGCCGTGTGAAATCTAAAGAGGTTACTGACTTGGGTCACACGGCCGATCACACGCCTATGTGCCAGCCCGTGTTCCACACACGGCCAATAGACACGCCCATGTGTCTAGACAGCATCAAAACTGTAGGGTATACTGACTTTAAATCGAAGGGTAGCCCAGGGGACAGACGTCCATGTAACATGACCGTGTGTCACACACGGCTGAGACACATGCCCGTGTGGACAAAAATAGGTCATTTATAAGGCCAACATGCTACCCAAAAAGGGTCATCCTTACAAGCATCAACCAAAGCATAATTCATGACTAAATAGCAACCAAAACCATACCTAAACATACATAATTCAATCCATAATATCACCAATCAATTTCATACTCAATTTCATATCAAAGCACAAAAATTTCATGAACTAAAATCATACCAATCCGTTTGTCTCAAACAACATATAACCAACTCAAAATCATATCAAAACCTTACCATTTTAACTACCAAACCATACCAAGATGACCATTCACACAAGACCATATATAGACATCAATTATAACATTTTTCTATCACATAGTCTATACCAAAACCAATTCCATAGTCTCAATCATATTCATACCATATCACATGGCAAGAAATACACAAAACACATATCATAACATCACTAGCCTATACATGCCATATATCAATATTTACAACTTCAAAAGTACCAAAATAATGTTCGATAGTGTGAAGACGATCCTTGGCGATCCCCGAGCTCACGATACCTTTGATAATCTGTAAACAATGAAAAACACATACAAAGTAAGCTTTCGAAAGCTTAGTAAGCCATATATAATTAAACTTAAAACATAAGATAATTATAAGCCAAGTTATCCATGGAATCCATAGCAAATCACATACACAAGTTTCATAATTCACATCTAACTCACTTGTTCTTAGTGCATATGCATTTAACCACTATTCTTTCTTATGAAATTCACATGTCATCATTAATAAACATACTTACCTTTCATTCTTGAATAACATATACATTCCATACGTACCTGAATCAGATACTGATTCACATTTTCACTCCATTCTCAATATTTCCTGTTGAATCATTCAAAAATGATAAGGATACTCGGATAGCTCGTAAACTCGTACAATGCCAATGTCCCAGACGTGGTCTTACATGTTATCAAATATAGATGCCACTATCCCAGATAGGGTCTTACACGAAATCATATACGATGCCAATGTCTCAAACATGGTCTTACAAATAAATCTCAAATCGATGCCAACGTCCCAGACGTGGTCTTACATGAAATCACATATCGGAATCTTATGTCATGACATATGCATCCTAACTATTCCTATGGTTCGTACGGGGCTTTAGGACGCCACAATTCAACCGATGTTTTCTCAATTTCACATATTCTCTTCCATAGCCATTCATTACATTTCAATATCATAAAAGCATGAAAAAATCAATTCAAATACATTTATTTGCATATGAACTTACCTCGTAACTGGAATAGAGGGATTGGATCGACTATTCGTCAACTTTCGATTTCCCCCGGTCTAGATCCGTTTTCTTTCTTTCAGGATCTATATGTATTCAAAATTAATCTATTTAATCACCAAATCAAACAATTTTGTAAAAAACACACAATTTGAGCATTTTTACATTTTAGCCCCTAAAGTTTCACATTTATTCAATTTAGTCCATTTTCACAAATACATCAAATTCACAAAATCCCACAATATCAAAGCCTAGCCAAATTTTCATATAGCCTCTAGCAGCCCATAACTTTCATTTATTTCACATTTTAACCCCACATTTTGCACATTACACAAATTAGTCTTTTTTTATGTAATTTCACTAGAAATCACTTTACAAAACATGATAATCTATCAACAAATACTCATTTTCCATCATCAAACATTCAAAAACTCAAGCATTCACCAATGGAAACTTTCAAAATCATCAACACTTTCAAAAATTGAAGCATGGGCTAGCTAGAACACGAAGCAATGATCACAAAAACGTAGAAATCATAAAAAATCAAACAAAATTCACTTACCAAATCAACCATGCTAATGTCGAAACCTCCAAAGCTTTAAACCCTATCTATTCTTTCTATTTTTGATGGAAAAATGATGAACTAAATGAATTTTTGGCTTTGTTTTTACTTAATTCACATGTAATTAACTAATTACCATTATAACCTTTGTAAACACAGTTAAATTCCACTAATATAAGCCTACTTTTGTCCATCCAATTATTTAATGGTCAATTAACCACATAAGTACCTCATCTTTAATTACTCAATTAAGCACTTTCACATATAACATGCTACTTTTACATTTTCAGCGATTAGGTCCTTTATCAAATTGAGCACATAAATGTTGAAATTAAATCATGAAATTTTCACACATACTTATTCAAATGCTGTAGATACTAAAAATAATATTAAAATATTTTTTGACCTTAAATTTGTGGTCTCAAAACTACTATTTTGATTTAGTTAAAACCGAGCTGTTACATGGAAGGGGTTGAGCGTTTGGGTTCGTTCAAACGTACTCCATATACCATGCGTTCACCATATGGAGAAAGGCTTCCCTATTCCCTTCTCCTCCTCCCTGACTCACAGTTACAGGTCTACTTTCAACTGTTGTTAGCCCTTGAGAAGGAGTCAGCGTATTACTTTCTACATCATCTGCCATGGCTCAATCGGGATCCATTTACAATATGAAAACACAATTTTAAAATTGTCAGGAGTCGTCACACTATCATAATATATATATGGCATGTATAGCTAGACCCTTACACATGCTATGCTAGTCTGAGAACTGACTAAACCTGTAACACCCCTAACCCGTATCTGTCACCGGAATAGGTTAAGAGGCATTACCAGACTCGTAACTTAGATCAAAACGACCAAATATCAAATACCATTCATTCATGTTCATTATGAACTTAAACAGAGCATAGAAGGTCTAATCCATGCATCTAGGACTAAATCAATAACGTGTGAACTTTTCAGAACTTATAAAAATTTTCAACTTTTAAAAGGTCACACACCCGTCTGAACTGGCCATGTGCCTTACACGGCATTAGACATACCCTTACGTCTAAGCCGTGGTGAAACAGGGCATGCATACTGACTTGTCCACACGGCCACAATGCCACTTGGCCACATAGCTGACCACATGCCCGTGTGCCAACCCGTGTGCCACACATGACCAATAGACACGCCCATATGTCCAGGCCCTGTCAAAACTGGAGGGTATACTATCTTTAATTCGTAGGGTACCCTAGGGAACACACGGCCGAGTATCATGACTATGTGTCGCACACGGCTGAGACACACACCCTTGTCTCTTTCCGTGTGGACAAAAATAGGCCATTTGAATAGCCAATTTGCCACCCCAATTTAGGTCAACCTACAAGCAAAGAAATAAGCATATATGCACAACCAATTCAGCCAAATTCCAAACCAAAACATAAGCCACTCATGACATATCAATTCCAATCAAATACATACTCATAAGCCTTACCAATCTATATCAAAACATAGGTCAAAAGCTTGTCAAAACGTTTCTTTCTATATACCATTCAATTTCAAGCTAAAACTTTCCAAAACTTACCAACATTTACCATTTCTTTTGTCCAACTAAAACATATCAAATATATCATATTGTATCACATATCTTATATCAAATATATCATATTGTATCACATATCTTATATCAAATATATACATCACAAAACATAATCCCACAACCTCTAGCCTATACATGCCATACTTTAATACATACATTTTCAAAGTACCAAAATCAGGTTCAATAGTGTGGTGATGATCCTTGACGATCCCCGAGCTCACAGCAGCTTCAATATCTATAAATCAATGCAAACACACACAAAGTAAGCTTTCAAAAGCTTAGTAAGTTGGTACCAAAATCATCAACAGTATATAAAATATGAAACAACAACACATAAGTACTTATAAATTCTCAACTTATCTATAAATTTCATGCCAACATCATCCATATGTTTACACCAATTCAATAAACTTTATGTGCATAATACCATCTACCACATAGGTATTATACTTACCTGAACATTCCTGTATTCATTCATTTTCATTCTCACCTCTTGTTCAAATATTTTAAGACTTTTTGAAGATTACCAATGCTTTAAACATCCGCACACTTAGTGCTTAACAGATCAGTCGAACCTAGAATAATTTTTCACACTTAGTGCTTTCTCAATTAATCGAAGCTATCTTTTTATTGCACACTTAGTGCCTCATATAGCCGAAGCTAGTTTACATCACACATTTAGTGCCAAATACCATTGATTTATCATCGTATTCATTCAAACTAAATGTATATACAATCTATGTATAAACAAAGCATCAAAACATACTTATAACATCATGTTTTATGTACAAACTTACCTCATACTCGAAATTGTCGACTCGGATCATCTACTCTATAATCTTTGACTTCCATCAGTCTAAGCCTGAATTCCACTTTTCTTGATCTATAAGTATTCAAAATTAACCCTTTTATTCACTGAATTATTCAAAACAATCCATAGACACATATTTAGGGCATTCTGCAAACTAGCCCTCACATTTTCACATTTCGACACTTTAGTCCCTAATTCACAAAATCAAAAAATACACAAAGTTTGCTTGTACACAAACTTAGTCGAATTTTCATAGATCTCATACAAATCCATACATTTCATTTATTTCACATTTTAGTCCCTTAAAATAACATTTTTACAATTTAGCCCAAATTACTCAATTTTATCAAAAATTCAATGACAGCATATGTTAACCCAAAACATATATTTTATAATTCATCAACTAACATCACAAAGCTCATAGTTTCATCAATGACATAACTCAAAAGCATCAACAAAATCAAAAATTGAGACATGGGCTTGATACTATACTAAGCAACGATCACAAAAACGTAGAAATTATCAAAAACGAACAAAACTCATACTTTAATCAAGCTTTAACCATAGCCGAATGAAAACCTAGCCTTTGGCTTTCTTCTTTTCAAATTTTAGGTCAAAAATGATGATAATAAGGATGATCTTATGATATGTTTTATTTAACATAACTTAATTACTAAATAACAATTTTAACCTTGTCTATTTCAGTAAAATTTCACTAACTATTGTCTATATTTGTCCATTCATTAAACCAATGTTCTATTTGCTTCATAAGGACCCCTAATTTATAAAGCCAAATCAAATAGGCACTTTTAAAATCTAGCACACAACTTTTACATTTTACACTATTAGGTCATTTTTATTAAATTAAGCACACAAACATTCAATTTTTCATACGAGACTTTCACACATGCTAATTCACACACCATAAACACATAAAATAATATTTAAACATTTCCATGACTCAGATTTGTGGTCCCAAAACCACTATTCTAACTAGGGTCTAAACCAAACTGTTACAATTCTCCCACTTAGGAATTTTCGTCCCCGAAAATCTTACCATTGAACAGATTTGGATATTGCTACCTTATAATATCTTCAGGCTCCCACGTAGCCTCTTCAATTTCGTGTCGATGCCACATCACTTTTACTAATAGAATTTTCTTATTTCATAGTTCATTAACCTCTCGAGCTAAGATACGAATCGACTTTTCTTCGTAAGTCATATATGACTAAATGTCTATCTGAGATGAAAGAATTATATGCAACGGATCAGATCTGTATCGTCGAAGCATCGATATATGAAACACATTATAAATCTTTTCTAGCTCTGTTGGCAATAACAATCTATATGCTACTGGCCCAATATGCCCGATAATCTCATACGGTCCGATGAACCTCAAACTTAATTTGCCTTTTCTACTGAATCGAAGCACTTTCTTCCACAGAGATACCTTTAAAAAAAACTTTATCGCCGATTTCAAACTCAATATCTTTTTTTTTTCAAATATGCATAAGATTTCTAACAATTGGAAGCTACATTCAAACTATCTCGAATCACTTTTACTTTCTATTTAGTTTTTTTTTATCAAATCAACCCCGTGAATCTTATTTTTGCTGAGCTCCATCCAATACAAAGGTGTACGGCATTTGCGACCATATAAAGCTTCGTATGGTGCCATTTTAATACTCGAATGGAAACTATTATTATAAGCGAATTCAATTAAAGGTAGATATTGTTCCCACGTACCTTTAAACTCAATAATGTAACATCTCAAGATATCCTCAAGTATCTGAATAATTCGCTCAGATTGACTGTCCGTTTGCAGATGAAAAGTAGTACAAAAGTGCAATTTAGTACCCAGAGCATCTTGCAATTTCTTCCAGAATTGTGATGTGAATCTCGGGTCTCTGTCTGATACAATAGATTATGGCACACCATGCAATCTCACAATATCGGAAATATATAACTTAGCTAATTTATCAAGTGAGTAATCAGATTGAACCGGAATAAAATGAGATGATTTTGTCAATCGATCAACTACAACCCAGATTGCATCTTTCTTTATCGGAGACAGGGGTAAACCCGAAACAAAGTCCATTGTCACTCGATCCCATTTTCACTCTGAAACCATAATCAGTTGTAACAAACTAGATGGCACCTAATGTTCAGCTTTAACTTGCTGACAGATCAAACATTTAGAAACAAATTCAAAGATATCTCTTTTCATTCCAGACCACCAGTAATGTTGTTTCATATCATTATACATTTTCGTACTACTTAGATGCACAGATAACCGACTATTGTGAGCTTCACTAAAAATCATCTGAATTAACTCTGAATTTCTTGGAACACAAATTCGATCTCGGAATCTCAAACAATCATCTTTAGGAACTCTGAATTCTGAATCAGACTCTACATCACACTGAGCTCTTTTAGATAAAATCTCATTATCAATCTTCTGAGCTTCGATAATCTGCTGTAAGAACAAAGGTCTTACTTTCAGTTTTGCTAAAATTGAACCATCATCGGATAAAACAAAATGAGAATTCATCATACGCAAAGCAAACAATGATTTTCGACTCAAGGCATTAGCAAAAACATTTGCTTTTCCCAGATGATAATCAATCACATGTTCTTAGTTTTTTAGCAGTTCTAACCATCTTCTTTGTTTTAGATTCAGATCTTTCTGAGTCATCAAATACTTCAAACTCTTATGATCAGAATACACATGACATTTCTCGCCAAATAAGTAATGGCGCCATATCTTTAAAGCAAACACAATCGCAGCTAATTCAAGATCGTGTGCCGAATAGTTCTTTTCATACGGCTTCAACTGTCTCAAAGCATAAGAAATGACTTTGCCTTATTGCATTAAAACACATCCCAGACCAATCAACGAAGCATCACTATATATCACAAATTTTTTACCCCATTCGGGTTATACCAATACCGGAGCTTCAGTCAACAAAGTTTTCAACTGATCAAAATTATTCTGACACTTTTTAGACCACACAAATTTCACATCTTTCTGAAGCAGTGTTGTCAACGGAGTCGCAATCATCGAAAAAATTTTACGAATATTATATAATAACCAGCATGTCCCAGAAAATTGTGGACTTTAGAGACATTCCTCGGAGGTTTCCAATCCAAAATAGCTGAAATTTTGCTCGAATCAACTCGGATACCAGAGGCTGATACAATATGACCCAGAAAACCAACTTCTCGCAACCAGAGTTCACATTTACTGAACTTCGCATACAACTATTTATCTCGCAGAATCTGTAGCACTAATCTCAAATGCTCGGCATGTTCGGATTCATCATATGAATAAATTAATATGTCATCAATGAATACGGTCTAAAAATTCTATTCATCAAATCCATAAAAATAACAGGTGCGTTAGTCAATCCGAATGGCATAACTAAAAATTCATAGTGGTCGTACCTTGTTCTGAAAGCAGTTTTCAGAATGTCTGAGTCTTTCACTCACAACTGATAATAGCCTGATCACAAATTTATTTTCAAAAACATAGCAACTCCTTTCAACTGATCAAACAAATCATCAATTCGAGGAAGAGGATACTTATTCTTGATTGTCACTTTGTTCAACTGACGATAATCTATACACATTCTTATCATTTCGTCTTTCTTTTTCACGAATAGAACCGGCGCACCCTAAGGTGAGAAACTCCGTCTAGCAAATCCTTTATCGGTCAATTCTTGCAACTGAGACTTTAATTCTTTTAGTTCAGTCGGAGCCATTCTATAAAGAACTATCAAAATCGGAATAGTACTAGGTACCAATTCAATGCCAAATTCTACTTCTCTAACCGGAGGTAATCCCAGAAGTTCTTCAGGAAACACATCAGGGAACTCACAGACAATAAGCATAGATTTGACTTTCTTTTCTGGCATTCTCGAATCAATCACATATGCAAAATAAGCTTCACAACCCTTCCTGTAAAACTCTGAACCCGGCCCGGACGTTATGGCCGAATTCGGCGTGTCACACTGAAGTGTTTTAGCGAAAACCATGTTTTCATTGAAAACCCTTCTTAAAATAAAAGAAAATCCTAATTAACAAAATAAACTCCTTTCAATCACTTGTTCAAAACATAGGATTTGAAAACAATATGTCACTTTTTAAAATTTAGTTGCGAAAACCTTGTTCAAAACATTTGATTTAAGAAACTTATCATTTAAAAATTTAATTGCGGAAGCGTAAAAACACACTATAATTTAGAAAACCCATCTTCAACTTCTTGTAATTATAGTGAAATTAATAACAATAATTCAAGTAATAATAACACAATGAAAACCTTATTACAATATGGTCTGGAACATACTTAAAAGAAATAAAAACTTAAATGCTAAAAAAAAAACCCCAAGTCCAAATCATCTTGCTAGCTGGCCACCCAGAGTCCCTCCAAACATCGAACCTTCTATTGAGCATCACCTAAAAATAAAATAAAAGAGGGGGTGAGTTTTCGTAAACTCAGTGTGTACAACGCTCGATGAAAAACAAGCATTCAAAGAAAAATCAACAAACATGCAATGCAATCCCATCCAAATTATCCATCCGCTACACACCAGCTTCGTCCCCCGTCACACCATGTGGGGATATAATATCGACCCACCCAGCCCACACACAAATGGTAGACTGGTTGCGGAACTACCTTCATTTACATATTGGGCTTTAAAAGTCGTCGGTGGATCTATGATTGTCAAGCAACTATGAGATCCTCATATACTTCCTCCGTTCCATAATCCCCAACCCTTATGCAACCTAAGAAGAATATCATATGTATGCAGCAAACATGCATCTCACATTCATAAAACTTACATTTAACACCAAGGGGTAATTTGGTCATTTTCTCCCTTAGGGGTATTTCGGTAATTTTCCCTAGATATGGATTTCACTTACTTTGGCCGGTAAACAAATCTCGAGAGCTAAGATGAACGAATACTATCCACCAGGTAGGATTCTAGAGAAAAGAAGGTGAGTTATTAAGACCGCTTAAGTACCAAGCTCTCCCTAGATCCAATCCTAGACATGCATATACCCGTTGCCACACCTTAACCCTTTGACCTGTCCACAGTCGTAAAATATTAATTAAGTCTTATGTAGTTATCATATACTAGGCCCGAAACCCCTTACAAAGCCCAAACAAATTCACATACATGTATCTGGCCCATTAAGCCCAATCATATTCATATGGCCCATTAGGCCCAAATCACCTGTATATGGCCCATTAGGCCCAAATCACATTTATATGGCCCGTTAGGCCCAGTCACATTCATATTCATTCTCACATACAAATTCCTATCACATAGCATCAATATTCAGTTTTTGCCTATTATGGGCACAACAGCCCATCGGTTCCGTTTAGCCCATTCCAGCCCGTATGGCCAAATCACAACCCAAGTCCACGAAATCGCTCGTGGGTCTCTGGCAACCTATTGGTCTCTCCCTTATGAGTGTTTGCACACTTGTAAGACTACCGTAGCCAAACTTTCGGCTTTTCAGCATTTTGGCATTTCAGTATTTCGGCTTTTGTCGATTCATAGTGTGTGTGCAGTGTATGTACACACCTGGTAAACAAGCGTGATGCGATCTCCTTAGCCCAAACCTACAATCGATATCACTCAAAGATTAATCTTAAATACTTATCGAATACTATACCAAAAGCCAGAATTTCACCTTAACCTTAGCTTGCTTGATAAGTATAACAACCCTTCACTAACCATGATCAACTCCTAGATCTGCATCAATTGTAACTATTAAAACTAGAATAGTAGGTGGCTCGTATCCAACACAAGTCCCCTTACCTTACTATGGCTTTTCGGAAAACCTTAGACAATGGATGAGGAATACTTACCAAAATTGCAAACACCTAAAGAGTAATTCGGCAGAGAGCTAAGATCCGAGATCCAATACTAATTTCATACCAAAGTTGATTGAAAGAGTGAGGGGCAATAATCAATACCTAGCAAAGAAAATCGATTGGAAGAGCAACACTTACACTAGATTTGGTCAAAAAGTATTTAACCCTTAGGAGATTCGGCTTTTCAGCTTTTCAAACTTAGTATGGTAAATAAGGTTTATTTGGTACAGATTAAAGGAGAAGAGTAGAAGAATAAATTGGCTAACCGAAACAAAGAAAATTGTGTAGAGAAGAATAGAAATCGGTAGGAAGAAAAGAAAGAAAAAAAAGGGTTTTCGGCTTTTACGATCTTGAAAAGAAAAGGGATTTCAGCTTTTGGAGAAAGGGGTTTCTGGCAACAAGGTGGAGAAGAATTTCGGCAGTAGCCCGACAACCCTATATTCGGCCCTTATTTATAGCCTTTATAATTGAATTTTCCATACCCAAACCCTAATTCGGCTCCATCACTTCTCCCTTCTCATCTACTCGTTTTTCTCCCTAATAACCCCTTGATCTTTTCCTTAATTTTCTCTTCTGAACACTCCCCTTGGATTGCATCTTCACGCCACTTCCATCCTTCTATAAGGCTAAAATTAAACTTCTAAAAAATACTAAGCTAGGATTCGAACCTTGGATCTCCTTGCTAGCTACTAATGCCACCTCCCTATTCCCTAAGTGGCGTCACTTAGCCACTCCTCCACAAGGATTTTTGATGCTATTTTCCCCTATTTTTATTTAAAAGCCCAACTACTTGCCAACCCTGATTCTTTTAATAATTAAACTATAATTTCATTTAATCCTAGGTTCAAACTCAAACCTTAATTAAGACCTACTATAATTATCACATGGCTAGGAACATAAAAGACAATTTTTATCAAAATTGAAAATAAAAAAAGTTTGGGATTTCGGGATTTTTGGGTTTCGAGATTTTTAGGGCATTACAACTCTACCCCATAAAAGAAATTTCTTCCTCGAAATTTCCAACTACTAACACAGACTACCACAACACACTTCCGCTATGCATCCTAATTCCAACTTAGCTAAATAGCACACTATGGGTAAGTACGTACCATTATTCGCATCTAGAGCGTCTCCATCCTCTTGACGACGTGCTGCATAGACCAAAGTTAGCTGCCTCGTCTCAGCATGACCAGCACCTCTACCTGGTGCTCCACGACCAAAACCATTTCCACCCCTGGCCTGATCACGGCCTCTCTGCGGTAGCTGACCACCCCTCAGTGGCTGTACACCACCTTGGTCCACGGCTGGCACCTAAGCTGGCATTCTAGGGTAATTCTTGATCCTATGCTCCATAGATCCACAAGCTAGATAAGCTCCCGTCCTCTTCCAACACTCACCTACTGGACCTTTCCCACAATCAACACAAAGTGGCACCCCTAGATTAATAGCAGGAGACCCTACTCTATCTGGCCCATTAATTCTGGCCCTAGCCCTAGGCATCTGTCCAGCACCAGGAGTCTCAGCCTCCCTTTTACTCTTACCCCTTTCTTTTTCTCGATTTAGGCACTCCGTGCACTTCACGTCCTCTACTATATTTGCTTTCTCCACCAACTCGGAGAAAACTCGCTCTCTTTGTGGAGCTATCAAAACCCTAAGGCAATCACTCAGTCTGTCCTCAAACCTAACTTAACGCTCATAGTCCGTTGCCAACATTACTCTTGCATACCTACTTAGGCGTAGAAACTCCGCCTCATACTCCGCCACCGATTTGTTTCCTTGGGTCAAGTTCAGGAACTCCTTCCTTCTAGCATCCACATAGCTTGCACCCACATACTTCTCTTGGAATGGAGCTTTGAAAAACTCCCAAGTGACCCGCTCCGATTGGGTGCTCTCTTTCACTGTCAACCACCACTGATAGGCTTCTTCCCTAAGCAGTGACACTGCTCCTCTTAACTTTTGTTCCGGTGAATAGTCCAGGTCTACCATTATTCTTTCAGTGTCCTCCAACTAATATTCCGCGACGTTAGGAGCCGCGCCAGCCACGCCCTTAAAGATCTTAGCCCCGTTTGATCGAAGTCACTATAGAATAGACCCCCGATTTCCAGTGCTATTGTTGGGCCCAGCGACCCTTTCCCAAATACTTAGCATTTCCTGCAACAATGCATCTTCTCCCGTGGCCCGATCATACGGTCCATTCCCAGCCACAGGTGAGGCTGGAGCCAAGTCTACTCCAACATTGGGTACATGGTCCGATGCCGACGATTCAGGCCTAAAACTTTCGCGGCCTTGGCCACGGCCTCTTGTACCTCTTCTAGCACTCATCAGCGATTCGCATATTATCTGAATTAGAAATTTTATGAAGTCTTAGTTAGTTTGAATAATTAACTCGATGTTTTATGAAAGTAATTAAAGAGAAGATTGTTTTCGAAAATCCTCTAAGTTCCAAAATCCTACAGGCTTCAGTTCCATTCTAACAAAATCATCTAAAGTAGCCCTCTGACTATATATTGTATAACAATTTAAAAAATTTAAGAGTAAAAGTACTTACGTGGCTCGACGTCGGAGACTCAGTGCGCCGCTCAGCAAGACTTTCCTTTTTCCAGAACATTGTAATTTTTTTTAAAACACAAAAAGAAATCAAGTAATAAGGCCCACTTCCCAGCCTGCGTTTTGCAACCTGGGCTCTGATACCTCTAAAAGTAACACCCCAAACCTGGCTCGGACGTTATGGTCAAATTTCACGTGTCACATTAAAGTGTTTTAGCGAAAATCGTGCTTTCATTTAAAACCCTTCTTAAAGTAGAAGAAAATCCTAATTAATAAAAAAAAACTCCTTTGAATCACTTGTTCAAAACATAGGATTTGATAACAATATGTCACTTTTTAAAATCTAGTTGCGAAAATCTTGTTTAAAACATTTGATTTAAGAAACTTATCATTTAAAAATTTAATTGCAGAAACGTAGAAACACACTATAATTTAGAAAACCCATCTTCAACTTCTTGTAATTACAGTGAAATTAATAACAATAATTCGAGTAATAATAACACAATGAAAACCTTATTACAATTTGGTCTGGAACATACTTAAAAGAAATAAACTTAAATGCTAAAAAAAAAACCAAGTCCAAATCATCTTGCTAGTTGGCCACCCAGAGTCCCTCCAAACATCGAACCTTCTATTGAGCATCACCTGAAAATAAAATAAAAGAGGGGGTGAGTTTTCGCAAACTCACTATGTACAACCATCGATGAAAAATAAGCATTCTAAGAAAAATCATCAAACATGCAATGCAATCCCATCCAAATTATCCATCTGCTACACACCAGCTCCATCCACTGTCACACGATGTAGGGATATAATATCGACCCACCCAGCCCACACAGCAATGGTAGCCCGATTGCGGAACTATCTTTATTTAAATATTGGGCTTTAAAACCCGTCGGTGGATCTATGATTGTCAAGCAACCATGAGATCCTCATATACTTCCTCCGTTCCATAATCCAGAACCCTTATGCAACCTATGCAGAATATAATATGTATGCAGCAAACATGCATGTCACATTCATAAAACTTACATTTGACACCTAGGGGTAATTCGATCAATTTCTCCCTTAGGGGTATTTCGGTAATTTTCCCTAGATATGGATTTCACTTACCTTGGCCTATAAACAAATTTCGAGAGCTAAAATGAACGAATACTATGCACAAGGTAGGATTCCAGAGAAGAGGAGGTGAGTCATTAAGACCGCTTAAATACCAAGCTCTCCAAAGATCCAATCCTAGACATGCATATACCCGTTGCCACACCTTAACCCTTTGAACTGTCCACGGTCGTAAAATATTAATTAAGTCTTATGTAGTTATCACATACTAGGCCCAAAACCCCTTACACAACCGAAACAAATTCACATACCTGTATCTCGCCTATTAAGCCCAATCATATTCATATGGCCCATTAGGCCCAAATCACATTTATATGGCCCGTTAGGCCCAGTCACATTCATATTCATGCTCACATACCAATTCCTATCATATAGCATCAATATTCAGTTTTTGCCTATTATGGGCACAACAGCCCATCGGGCCCATTTAGCTCATTCCAGGCCGTAGGCTAAATCACAACCCAAGTCCATGAAATCGCCCGTGGGTCTCAGGAAACCTATCGGTCTCTCCCTTACAAGTGTTTTCGCACTCGTAAGACTACCGTAGCCAAACTTTCGGCTTTTCAGCATTTCGGCATTTCGGTATTTCAGCTTTTGCTGATTCATAGTGTGTGTGCAGTGTATGTACACACCTGGTAAACAAGCGTGATGCGATCTCCTTAGCCCAAACCTACAATCTATATCACTCAAAGATTAATCTTGCATAGTTATCGAATACTTTACCAAAAGCCAAAATTTCACCTTAACCTTACCTTGCGCGATAAGTATAACAACCACTTCACTAACCACGATCAACTCCTAGATCTGCACCAATCGTAACTATTAAAACTAGAATAATAGGTGGCTCGTATCCAACACAAGTCCCCTTACCTTACTATGGCTTTTCGAAAAACCTTAGCCAATGGATGAGGAATACTTACCGAAACTGCAAACACCTAAAGAGCAATTCGGCAGAGAGCTAAGATCCGATATCCGATACTAATTCCCTACCAAAGTTGATTGAATGTGTGAGGGACAATAATCGATACCTAGCAAAGAAAACTTATTGGAAGAGCAACACTTACACTAGATTCGGTCAAAGAGTATTCAACACTTGGGAGATTCGATTTTTCTGCTTTTCAAACTTAGTATGGTCAATAAGGTTTATTTATTACAGATTAAAAGAGAAAAGTAGAAGAAGAAATTGGCTAAGTGAAACAAAGAAAATTGTGTAGAGAAGAATAGGAATCAGCAGGAAGAAAATAAAGAAAAACAAAAGGGTTTTCGACTTTTTCAATCTTGAAAAGAAAAGGGTTTAAGACTTTTGGAGAAAGGGGTTTCTGGCAACAAGGTGAAGAAGAATTTTCGTAGTAGCCTGGCAACCCTGTATTCAGCCCCTATTTATACCCTTTATAGTTGAATTTTCCATGCCTAATTCCCAATTCGGCTCCATCACTTCTCCCTTCTCATCTCTTCGTTTTCCTCTCAGATAACCCCTTGATCTTTTCCTTAATTTTCTCTTCTGAACTCTCCCCTTGGATTCCATCTTCACGCCACTTCCATCCTTCTATAAGGCCAAAATTAAACTTCTATAAATACTAAGCTAGGATTCAAACTTTGGATCTCCTTGCTAGCTACTAACACCACCTCCTTACTCCCTAAGTGGCGTCACTTAGCCACTCCTCCACAAGGCTTTTTGTGCTATTTTTCCCCTATTTTTATTTAAAAGCCCAACTACTTGCCAAACCTGATTCTTTTAATAATTAAACTATAATTTCATTTATTCCTAGGTTCAAACTCAAACCTTAATTAAGACCTACTATGTGACAGCCCTAAAGTGACCCTAGTCAAAAAGCAGTTTCGGGACCGCTAAACCGAGTCACCAAACCATTTGAATATGATATTTATTGTCTAAAATATGTGATTATGAATGTGTGAAAGTTTTAAGCTTCGATTTAGTAAATTGCATGTGAAATTAGTCAATAGGACTTATGTGTGACACTTTTGAAATGTGATAGGTTAATCTATAAGGATTTATTAGTGCATGTAATCAAAGGGGTGGACTTGCATGTCAATTTCCCCCATTTAATTACTAGTGGCCGGCCATGACAAAGGGTGATGGGCAAAACATGACATAAAACATGTTGTGATAATGGTTTATGTTAGAAAAAATAAAATAAGGAGTATGGGCAATAAAATAATAATGGAAAGGTAAATGATGATGAAAAAAAATTGTCTCATCCATGTTTCCCCCCCATTACCGTGAATTGAAGAAAGAAAACAAAAAAAAAAGTGTTCATTCTTGAATATCTTTGGCTGAATAGAGGAAAGAAAGGAAGGGGAAGAGCTTGAGAAAATCGGCTATGGTGGTTTGCTAGACTAAGGTATGTTTGATGTTGTCCTTGAGATTCATGCATGTTTTAGTTGTTAGTTTGAGTTCTACCTAGCCCATGGTTTAAATCTTTGCTATGAGATGGAGATGATATTCGGCCATGGGTGTTGTCTTCTTGGTTGATGTTTGATGTTGTGGTGATGAGGCATGAAGATGAGTTAAGTTTCGACTAAGCTGGATTTGTGTTGATGTCATTTGCATGCTGAGTGTGAAGCTTTGTAATGATACATGTGATGGTGATTGATGACTCTTGGATTTTCTTTTTGGCATTTTTGAGTTAGACATTTAGTTCTTTGTGTAACCCATGACCAAAATTGAATGGTATGGTGTCTTGATGCATTCGGCCATGGTAGAAAATAGATGTGAAATGGTAGTAAGGTGAAGTGCAAAATGTTAGTATTTGATTACTAGTGTATATATGCGTATTAGCCGAGTTTTGAACTTGAAACAAGATGATATATAATCAATACAAGTAACCATACTTGTAGGAAGTATTAAGCATATAATCGGCCTCAACATAGACATGCATATTTGGCCATAGGAAGAAGATTGGTGTTGCATGTATTCGGTTAGAGGCAAGCATATTGATGCTTTTATCTTGGCTTAGACAATAGGCTAAAAGAGAGTGTGGGCTAATATGTTGAGTTGATTCATGATTTCATATGTATGTGACTTTAATGTCTAATGTATATATATATGGGCTAAGTACCTTGAGTTCCTCTTTTGATGCTCAAATGATTAAATCAATTTATTTGTTAAATTAAGCTCAAGAGCAAAGGGGAACTAAATCCGATAAAGGGGAAGAAAAAGTGGTCGAATAGCCATCGAAATCGTTCGACAACATCCAAGGTAAGTTTTCGAGCAATGAGACTTAGTTTATGATTTGATTAAGTCATGATGTTTGAGCATAACAAATATACGGTGATATGATGATTCTACTTGAATTATATGATGAGTAAATTAGTCTATACGCATGATGGGTAGCCGTATGTGCATAGAGATCGTGTCATAAAGCAAACTAAACCATGCTGTTTGTATGTGGCTAGTGAGCCGAAAATGGGAGTGCTTAATACGTGACTTGTGTTTGAACTCTAATTATGAAAATGAGATATAAATGTGTCATGATTTATTGATATGTGCATGAATATTCGGATGATAACCGGGCTAAGTCCCGAAGGCATTTGCGCTAGTGACTAGTTCCGGGCTAAGTCCCGAAGGCATTTGTGCGAGTTACTATATCCGGGCTAAGTCCCGAAGGAAGTTGTGCGAGTTATTACATCCGGGCTAAGTCCCGAAGGCATTTGTGGGAGCTACTATATCCGGGCTAAGTCCCGAAGGCATGGGTGCGAGTTACTATATCCGGGCTATGTCCCGAAGGCATTGAGCGAGTAGCTATATCCGGTTAAATCCCGAAGTTACTTGGCTTGGGAATGAGCGACCTTGCTGTAATAGTTTCAATTAATATGCTCGTAAAATCCCAGCAATGAGGTATGTCTTGTATATGCATTGATTTAGTTGATCCCTTACAATTAGTATTCACTCAGTCGATAAATGAGCTACCGGCCTTTGGCTAAGTTGATCTTTTGTGTATGAATATAAGGGTTGGTAATGTGAAGTAAGTATGATATTGAGAATTTGTGCATATGAAATTATCCGTTTAGCCATATGAATACTACACTTTAGTTGTGTCTAATTTCATGGCTCAAAACTTACTAAGCATTAAATGCTTACTCCGTTTCTTTGAATCTCTGTTTTATAGATTTTGGTTCGTCAGCTATCGGACTCGGGATTGTCGAAGTCGAAGTCGTCCACACTATCAAAGCCCCTTTTGGTACACTTTTGGTTGAACTTTGAAATGGCATGTATAGGACTACCCTTTTTGATGTTGGTCATGTACCTTTCGGTATTGTACAAATTTGGATAGCCATGCGAAAATGGCTTATGTATATTTTGAGCATAATGTTATAAATCATTTTGTATGTATATGGTTATTGAGAGGTGTGGATGTGCTTGGCAATGATTGGCCCTTGGGATGGTTAATCACGATCATACTTTGTGCTATATATGCTAAAAGGGTTAGTTGAATCATGGAAACTATGTACTAGGTAAAGTCTACCTTAAAGGCAGATGCTGACAGCAGCAGTGGTGTGAATTTTAAAAATCACTAAAAATAGTAGGAATGGAATTAAATAGTGAATAAATTATGTAATCGAACCTTGATGAATCTACTTCCATATGGAAGAAACGAAACGGTCATATGAGTCATATTTTAAGGGATATTTAAGTTTGCGTGGGACAGGGCCAGAGTGATTTCTGGATCCCATGATCTGACTTTGAAAATTCATTATAAATTAACCAGAGATAATTAGAGGTCAAGCCATATATGTATAGATTCCTTTTTGAGTCTTGTTTCTATAGAAACAAACGGTATCAGTATTTAAGTACTTTACAGGGAGATATCCAAGTCGTAATGTGCAAAGGTCAGTGTAGTCGAACCCTGAAACAGGGGGGACTTTAACTAATAAAATGTACTAATTGGATAGACCAAAAATTCTAGAAAACAATTTGTAGATGAACACATGAGTCTAGTTTCAGGAAAAATTTACGTAACTGGTTTTCGAGTTTTCGAACTCGAGATATGATTTTTAAGGTGACAGTGACGCAGTTAGCCAGTTCGTCTGGAATTTTGAAATGGACTGTGCAAATAAGTGTATTATGTCTGTTAGCACCTCGTGTTCGACTCCGGCAACGGGCTCGGGTACGGGGTGTTACAATTTTATTGGTACCAGAGCTACGGTTTAGTCGATTCTAGGACTACCGTACTACGTTTGGGTCTAGCTATACATGCCATTATGTGATTATTTGATAGTGTGGTGATTTCTGACATTTGCAAATGTGTTTATTTATAGTAATGGATCCCGATCCCGACCAAGCGGTAGCTAATGATCTTGAGAGTGTAGCGCCTACTTCCGCACAAGGGACGGCGCCGGCGGACTCTCAACCTAGTGTTAGTAATCCGAATGATGAGGCAAGGAAAGCTTTTTATAGCGTGATGAATGATTGGTTCAACCAATACATTCGAACTAATACGGCTGTTCCACAACCTCCATTCCCGACAAATACCACCCCCGCACCTACAATACCTCTGGCAACTGACCAAATAAGGTCAAATAAGCCCCCAGTTAACAGAATCCGAAAACACGGGGCTACTGAATTTAAGGCTACGGATAGCGATGATACCGAGCAAGCTAAATTTTGGTTGGACAACACTATTCGGGTACTCGATGAGCTATCTTGCACACCCGATGAGTGCCTAAAGTGTACTATCTCCTTGCTATGTGATTCTGCCTACTATTGGTGGAATACGTTGACTTCTGTTGTGCCCAGAGAGCAAGTAACTTGGGAGTTCTTACAAATTGAGTTTCGAAAGAAGTATATCAGTCAGAGATTCATTGACCAAAAACGAAATAAATTTCTTAAACTCAAACAAGGTTCCATGTCGGTTACCGACTATGAACGAAAATTTGTGAGGCTTAGCCGATACGCGCGAGAATGCATTTCTTCAGAGGCCGTGATGTGTAAACGTTTCGAGGATGGACTGAATGATGATATAAAGCTGTGTGTTGGCATTTTAGAAATCCGAGAATTTGTGGTACTCATCGAGCGAGCTTGCAAAGCTGAGGAGCTCAGTATGGAGAAAAGAAAAGTTGATATGGGAGCAAAGGAGTTTCGTAAGAGGTCTTTGGGGAGGCCCTTTGAACAGTCATCGAAGAAATTTAGAGATGATTTAGGCCGATCTAGAAACACTTTGGGTTTTTCTAGACGAGATCACGATCGACCCCCTGTGAGCACACGCGTCACTTCGATCGCCAGTGTTGGAAATGATCGTTGAGACAGAACGGAGTGCCAGTATTGTGGTAAATGGCATTCGGGGAGTTGCAGATTTCATGACCGCTCCTGTTACAAGTGTGGATCAGTTGACCACTTCATTAAAGATTGCCCGAGGTTGTCTGAACAGAATGTAAATCAGAGTGGGAAGCCTGGTGCTACTACTGCTCGGGGTAGACCATCTAGGAATACGGGCAATGCTAGTGGCGGTCAGAGAGGATCTAGAGATTCTACAACTAGATATGAGGCTCGCGCTCCTGCTAGAGCTTATGCTATACGCGCACGCGAGGATGCTTCCTCGCCAGATGTTATTACCGGTACTTTTACTCCCTTTGATACTAATGTGATTGCTTTGATTGACCCTGGTTCTACTCATTCTTATATATGTGAAACCTTAGCATCCAGTAAGACTCTACCTGTTGAGTCTACTGAGTTTGTAATTCGGGTGTCAAATCCTTTGGGTCGTTACGTGCTTGTCGACAAAGTGTGCAAGAAATGTCCCCTAGTAATCCGAGGTTCCTGTTTTCCTCGGTTTAGATTGGTTGACCGTGCATGATGCGGTTGTGAATTGCAAAAGCAAGACTATTGATTTGAGGTGCGCAAATAACGAGATAATCCGAGTTGAGTCTACGGACTTAAAGGGGTTGCCTGTTGTAATATCATCAATGTTGGCCCAGAAATATGTAAGAAAGGGGTGTGAAGCATACCTTGCGTATGTACTTGATGACAAAGAGTTAGAAAAGAAACCCGAATTTGTGCCGGTGGTTTGTGAATACCCGGATGTTTTTCCCGAGGAATTACCGGGTTTACCACCTGTTCGGGAGGTAGAGTTTGGTATTGAGCTTGTACCTAGGACTACGCTGATTTCGATAGCTCCGTATCGTATGGCACCAACCGAGTTAAAAGAGTTGAAAGCTCAGTTGCAAGAATTGACGGATAGAGGTTTCGCTCAACCAAGTTTCTCACCTTGGGGTGCACCAGTATTGTTTGTGAAAAAGAAAGACGGAACCATGAGGTTGTGCATCGACTATCGTCAGCTGAATAAGGTGACAATAAAGAATAAATATCCGATGCCACGTATTGATGATTTGTTTGATCAACTAAAGGGAGCCTCAGTGTTTTCAAAGATAGATTTGAGATCAGGTTATTACCAGTTGCTAGTTCGAGATTCGGATATACCCAAAACTGCTTTCAGAACGAGATACTGTCACTATGAGTTCTTAGTGATGCCGTTTGGGCTCACTAATACCCCTGCGGTATTTATGGATTTGATGAATCGGATCTTCAGACCATATTTGGATCGGTTTGTAGTCGTGTTTATCGATGATATTTTGGTTTATTCGAGAAATGAAACCGATCATGCTGAACACCTAGGATTAGTGTTGTAAATTTTGCGGGATAAGCAGTTATATGCTAAGTTCAGTAAGTGTGAGTTCTGGTTAAGAGAGGTTAGCTTCTTGGGTCATGTGGTATCCGCATTGGGTATTCGAGTTGACCCGAGCAAAATTTCAGCCATACTTAGCTGGAAGCCTCCGAGAAATATTACTGAGGTTCAGAGCTTTTTGGGACTTACCGGTTACTACCGGCGGTTTGTGAAAGGTTTCTCGATGATAGCCACACCAATGACGAAACTAATTCAGAAGGATGTTAAGTTTGAATGGACAGAAAAGTGTCAGAAAAGTTTCGAACAATTGAAAACTCACTTGACGGAAGCTCCAGTACTAGTGCAGCCCGAATCAGGCAAGGAGTTCGTCATTTATAGTGATGCATCCCTACTTGGGTTGGGTTGCGTATTGATGCAAGAAGGTCGAGTTGTGGCCTATGCGTCGAGACAATTAAAGCCACATGAGAAAAATTGTCTGACCCATGATCTCGAACTAGCTGCCATCGTATTTGCTTTGAAAATATGGCGACATTATTTATTTGGCGAGAAGTGCCATGCGTATTCGGATCACAAAAGTCTCAAATATTTGATGTCTCAAAGAGACTTAAATCTGCGACAAAGACGTTGGCTCGAGTTGTTGAAAGATTATGAGCTTGTCATTGACTATCACCTGGGAAAGGCAAATGTGGTTGCAGATGCCTTAAGTCGTAAATCACTGTTTTCTTTACGAGCGATGAATGTACACTTGTCTGTTCTATCCGACAATGTGTTAGTGGCAGAATTAAAGGCCAAACCATTGTTGATTCATCAAATTCGTGAAGCTCAGAAAGTCGATGATGAATTGGTTGCAAAACGGGCTGAATGTGTTCCGAATATGGAATCAGAGTTTCAAATTGATGATGACGATTGTTTGAGGTTCAGAAGTCGGTTGTGTGTTCCAAGAAATTCAGAACTCATTTCGATGATTCTGAATGAAGCTCATTGTAGCTAAATGTCAATTCACCCGGGGAGTATGAAAATGTACAACGATCTGAGACGTCAGTTTTGGTGTCATGGTATGAAACGAGACATTTCCGATTTTGTCTCGAAGTGCTTAGTATGTCAGCAAGTGAAGGCGGAACATCAAGTGCCTACTGGTTTACTTCAGCCGATCATGATACCTAAATGGAAATGGGATAGAATCACGATCGATTTTGTGTCTGGGTTGCCATTGTCGACAAGTAAGAAAGATGTGATTTGGGTTGTTGTCGATAGACTGACTAAGTCGGCTCATTTTATCCCCGTACGTACTGATTTTTCATTGGATAAACTAGCTGAATTGTATGTTTCTCAGATTGTGAGATTACACGGGGTACCGATTTCTATTGTGTCGGATAGAGATCCGAGATTCACCTCGCGATTTTGGAAGAAATTGCAAGAAGCTTTGGGTACAAAGCTGCATTTTAGCACCGCTTTTCATCCACAAACCGATGGTCAATCCGAGCGGATAATTCAGATACTTGAGGATATGTTGAGATGTTGCATCCTCGAGTTTAGTGGCTCATGGGAGCGGTATTTACCTTTGATTGAATTCGCTTACAACAATAGTTTTCAATCAAGTATTAAGATGGCGCCTTACGAGGCTTTGTACGGGTGTAAATGCCGTACACCATTGTTCTGGACCGAGCTCGATGAAAGTAAAATTTTTGGAATTGATTTGATTAAAGATGCCGAACAGAAAGTAAAAGTAATCCGTGAAAGTCTGAAGGCAGCCATAGATCGTCAGAAATCGTATGCGGATTTGAAACGAAAGGACATTGAATATCAGGTGGGAGATAAAGTGTTTCTTAAAGTTTCACCTTGGAAAAAGATACTCAGATTTGGCCGTAAGGGCAAGTTGAGTCCGAGATTCATTGGGCCGTACGAAATCTCCGAACGAGTTGGTCCAATTGCGTATAGATTGATTTTGCCCCCTGAACTTGAAAAGATTCACGACGTCTTTCTTGTTTTGATGCTTCGACGTTATAGATCTGATCCGTCACACGTAATTAATCCATCAAAGGTTGAAATTCAATCCGACATGAGTTATGAAGAAGAGTCGATTCGTATCCTAGCTCGTGAAGTGAAAGAGTTACGAAACAAAAAGGTTCCTTTAGTAAAAGTGTTATGGCTCAAACATGGGATAGAAAAAGCTACTTGGGAACCCGAGAACTCTATGAAAGAGCGATACCCAAACCTATTTACCAGTAAGATTTTCGGGGACGAAAATTTCTTAAGTGGGGGAGAGTTGTGACAGCCCTAAAGTGACCCTAGTCGGAAAGCGGTTTCGGGACCGCTAAACCGAGTCACCAAACCATTTGAATATGATATTTATTATCTAAAATATGTGATTATGAATGTGTGAAAGTTTTAAGCTTCGATTTAGTAAATTGCATGTGAAATTAGTCAATAGGACTTATGTGTGACACTTTTGAAATGTGATAGGTTAATCTATAAGGATCTATTAGTGCATGTAATCAAAGGGGTGGACTTGCATGTCAATTTCCCCCATTTAATTACTAGTGGCCGACCATGACAAAGGGTGATGGGTAAAACATGTCATAAAACATGTTGTGATAATGGTTTATGTTAGAAAAAAATAAAATAAGGAGTATGGGCAATAAAATAATAATGGAAAGGTAAATGATGATGAAAAAAAATTGTCTCATCCATGTTTCCCCCCCATTACCGTGAATTGAAGAAAGAAAACAAAAAAAAGTGTTCATTCTTGAACATCTTTGGCTGAATAGAGGAAAGAAAGGAAGGGGAAGAGCTTGAGAAAATCGGCTATGGTGGTTTGCTAGACTAAGGTATGTTTGATGTTGTCCTTGAGATTCATGCATGTTTTTAGTTGTTAGTTTGAGTTCTACCTAGCCCATGGTTTAAATCTTTGCTATGAGATGGAGATGATATTCGGCCATGGGTGTTGTCTTCTTGGTTGATGTTTGATGTTGTGGTGATGAGGCATGAAGATGAGTTAAGTTTCGGCTAAGCTGGATTTGTGTTGATGTCATTTGCATGCTGAGTGTGAAGCTTTGTAATGATACATGTGATGGTGATTGATGACTCTTGGATTTTCTTTTTGGCATTTTTGAGTTAGACATTTAGTTCTTTGTGTAACCCATGACCAAAATTGAATGGTATGGTGTCTTGATGCATTCGGCCATGGTAGAAAATAGATGTGAAATGGTAGTAAGGTGAAGTGCAAAATGTTAGTATTTGATTACTAGTGTATATATGCGTATTAGCCGAGTTTTGAACTTGAAAGAAGATGATATATAATCAATACAAGTAACCATACTTGTAGGAAGTATTAAGCATATAATCAGCCTCAACATAGACATGCATATTCGGCCATAGGAAGAAGATTGGTGTTGCATGTATTCGGTTAGAGGCAAGCATATTGATGCTTTTATCTTGGCTTAGACAATCGGCTAAAAGAGAGTGTGGGCTAATATGTTGAGTTGATTCATGATTTCATATGTATGTGACTTTAATGTCTAATGTATATATATATGGGCTAAGTACCTTGAGTTCCTCTTTTGATGCTCAAATGATTAAATCAATTTATTTGTTAAATTAAGCTCAAGAGCAAAGGGGAACTAAATCCGATAAAGGGAAGGAAAAAGTGGTCGAATAGCCATCGAAATCGTTCGACAACATCCAAGGTAAGTTTCCGAGCAATGAGACTTAGTTTATGATTTGATTAAGTCATGATGTTCGAGCATAACAAATATACGGTGATATGATGATTCTACTTGAATTATATGATGAGTAAATTAGTCTATACGCATGACGGGTAGCCGTATGTGCATAGAGATCGTGTCATAAAGCAAACTAAACCATGCTGTTTGTATGTGGCTAGTGAGCCGAAAATGGGAGTGCTTAATACGTGACTTGTGTTTGAACTCTAATTATGAAAATGAGATATAAATGTGTCATGATTTATTGATATGTGCATGAATATTCGGATGATAACCGGGCTAAGTCCCGAAGGCATTTGTGCTAGTGACTAGTTCCGGGCTAAGTCCCGAAGGCATTTGTGCGAGTTACTATATCCGGGCTAAGTCCCAAAGGCATTTGTGCGAGTTATTACATCCGGGCTAAGTCCCGAAGGCATTTGTGTGAGCTACTATATCCGGGCTAAGTCCCGAAGGCATTGGTGTGAGTTACTATATCCGGGCTATGTCCCGAAGGCATTGAGCGAGTAGCTATATCTAGTTAAATCCCGAAGGTACTTGGCTTGGGAATGAGCGACCTTGCTGTAATAGTTTCAATTAATATGCTCGTAAAATCCCAGCAATGAGGTATGTCTTGTATATGAATTGATTTAGTTGATCCCTTACAATTAGTATTCGCTCAGTCGATAAATGAGCTACCGGCCTTTGGCTAAGTTGATCTTTTGTGTATGAATATAAGGGTTGGTAATGTGAAGTAAGTATGATATTGAGAATTTGTGCATATGAAATTATCCGTTTAGCCATATGAATACTACACTTTAGTTGTGTCTAATTTCATGGCTCAAAACTTACTAAGCATTAAATGCTTACTCCGTTTCTTTGAATCTCTGTTTTATAGATTTTGGTTCGTTAGCTATCGCACTCGGGATTGTCGAAGTCGAAGTCGTCCACACTATCAAAGCCCCTTTTGGTACACTTTTGGTTGAACTTTGAAATGGCATGTATAGGACTACCCTTTTTGATGTTGGTCATGTACCTTTCGGTATTGTACAAATTTGGATAGCCATGCGAAAATGGCTTATATATATTTTTGAGCATAATGTTATAAATCATTTTGTATGTATATGGTTATTGAGAGGTGTGGATGTGCTTGGCAATGATTGGCCATTGGGATGGTTAATCACGATCATACTTTGTGCTATATATGCTAAAAGGGTTAGTTGAATCATGGAAACTATGTACTAGGTAAAGTCTACCTTAAAGGCAGATGCTGACAGCAGCAGTGGTGTGAATTTGAAAAATCACTAAAAATAGTAGGAATGGAATTAAATAGTGAATAAATTATGTAATCAAACCTTGATGAATCTACTTCCATATGTAAGAAACGAAACGGTCATATGAGTCGTATTTAAAGGGATATTTAAGTTTACATGGGACAGGGCCAGAGCGATTTATGGATCCCATGATCTGACTTTGAAAATTCATTATAAATTAACCAGAGATAATTAGAAGTAAATAAATATATTTATAGATTCCTTTTTGAGTCTAGTTTCTATAGAAACAAACGACATCAGTATTGAAGCCCTGTACAGGGAGATATCCAAGTTGTAATGCGCAAAGGTCAGTGTAGTCGAACCCTGAAACAGGGGGGACTTTAACTAATAAACTGTACTAATTGGCTCTACCAAAAATTCTAGAAAAAAATTTGTAGATGAACACATGAGTCTAGTTTTGGAACTCGAGATATGATTTTTAAGGTGAGAGTGATGCAGTTAGCCAGTTCGTCTGGAATTTTAAAATGGACTGTGCAAATAAGTGTATTATGTCTGTTAGCACCTCGTGTTCGACTCCGACAACGGGCTCGGGTACGGGGTGTTACATACTATAATTATCACATGGCTAGGAACATAAAAAACAATTTTTATCAACACCGAAAACAAAGAAAGTTTGGGATTTTAGGATTTTTGGGTTTCGAGATTTTTGGGGCGTTACAACTCTACCCCCTAAAAGAAAATTCATCCTCGAAATTTCCAACTACTAACACAGACTACCACACCACACTTCCCCTGCGCACCCTAATTCCAACTTAGTTAAATAGCACACTATGGGTAAGTACGTACCATTATTCGCGTCTGGAGCGTCTCCATCCTCTTGACAACGTGCTGCATAGATCAAAGCTGGCTGCCTCATCTCAGCATGACCAGCACCTCTGCCTGGTGCTCCTCGACCCAAACTGTTTCCACCATTGGCTTGATCACGGCCTCTCAGCTGTAGCTGACCACCCTTCGGTGGCTGTAGATCGCCTCGATCCACGACTGGCACCTAAGCTGACATTCTAGGGAAATTATTGATCCTATGCTCCATAGATCCATAAGCTAGACAAGCTCCCGTCCTCTTCCAACACTCGCCTACATGACCTTTCCCACAATCAGCACAAAGTGGCACCCCTGGATTAACAGCAGGGGACCCTATTCTATGTGGCCCATTAACTCTGGCCCTAGCCCTAGGCATCTGTCCAACACCAAGAGTCTCAGCCTCCATTTTACTCTTACCCCTTCCTTTTTCTCGATTTAGGCGCTCTGTGCACTTCACCTCCTCTTCTATCTTTGCTTTCTCCACCAACTCCGAGAAAACTCGCTCCCTTTGTGGAGCTATGAAAACCCTAAGGCTATCACTCAGTCCATCCTCAAACCTAACGCAACACTCATAGTCCGTTGTCACCATTACTCTTGCATACCTACTAAGGCGTAGAAACTTCGCCTCATACTCCGCCACCGATTTGTTTCCTTGGGTCAAGTTCAGGAACTCCTTCCTTCTAGCATCCACATAGCTTGCACCCACATACTTCTCTTGGAATGGAGCTTTAAAAAACTTCCAAGTGACCCGCTCCGGTTGGGTGCCCTCTTTCACTGTCAACCACCACTAATAGGCTTCTTCCCTAAGCAGTGGCACTGCTCCTTTTAACTTTTGTTCCGGTGAACAGTCCAGGTCCTCCATTATTCTTTCAGCGGCCTCTAACCAATATTCCGCCAAATTAGGAGCCACGCCAGCCACGCCCTTAAAGATCTCAGCCCCGTTCAATCGAATTCGCTACAGAATGGACCCCTGATTTCCAGTGCTGTTGTTAGGCCCAACGACCCTTTCCAAAATCCATAGTATTGCCTACGACAATGCATCTTCTCCCGCGGCCCGATTATACCGTCCATTTCCAGCCACAGGTGAGGCCGGAGCCTCGTCTACTCCAACATTGGGCACATGGCCGATGCCGACGATTTAGCCCTAAAACTTCCACGGCCTCGGCCATGGCCTCTTGCACCTCTTTTAGCACTCATCGTCAATTTACGTATTATCTAAATTAGAAATTTTATGAAGTCTTAGTTAGTTTCAATAATTAACCCGATGTTTTATGGAAGTAATTAAAGAGAAGATTGTTTTCGAAAATCCTCTACAGTTCCAAGATCCTACGGGCTTCAGTTCCATTCTAACAAAATCATCTAAAGTAGCCCTCTAACTATATACTGTATAACAATTTAAACAAATTTAAGAGTAAAAGTACTTACGTGGTTAGACGCCGGAGACTCGGTGTACTACTTAGCAAGACTTTCCTTTTTCCAAAACATTGTATTTTTTTTAAAACACAAAAAGAAATCAAGTAATAAGGCCCACTTCACAGCCTGCGTTTTGCAATCTGGGCTCTGATACCACTAAATGTAACACCCCAAACTCGGCCCAAACGTTATGGTTGAATTCAGTGTGTCACATTGAAGTGTTTTAGCGAAAATCGTGTTTTCATTTAAAACCCTTCTTAAAATAGAAGAAAATCCTAATTAACAAAAAAAAAACTCCTTTCAATCACTTGTTCAAAACATAGGATTTGATAACAATATGTCACTTTTTAAAATTTAGTTGCAAAAACCTTGTTTAAAATATTTGATTTAAGAAACTTATCATTTAAAAATTTAATTGCGGAAACGTAGAAACACATTATAATTTAGAAAACCCATGTTCAACTTCTTGAAATTACAGTGAAATTAATAATAATAATTCAAGTAATAATAAAACAATGAAAACCTTATTATAATCTGGTTTGGAACATACTTAAAAGAAATAAAAACCTAAATGCTAAACAAAAAAACATGTCCAAATCATCTTGCTAGCTGGCCACACAGAGTCCCTCCAAACATCGAACCTTCTATTGAGCATCACCTGAAAATAAAATAAATGAGGGGTTGAGTTTTTGCAAACTCAGTGTGTACAACCCTCGATGAAAAACAAGCAGTCAAAGAAAAATCATCAAACATACAATGCAATCCCATCCAAATTATCCATTTGCTATACACCTGCTCCGTCCCCCGTCACACCATGTGGGGATATAATATCGACCTACCCAGCCCACACACCAATGGTAGCGCTATTGCAGAACTACCTTCATTTACATATTGGGCTTTAAAAGCCGTCGGTGGATCTATGATTGTCAAGCAACCATGAGATCCTCACATACTTCCTCCATTCCATAATCCCCAACCCTTATGCAACCTAAGCAGAATATCATATGTATGCAGCAAACATGCATGTCACATTCATAAAACTTACATTTAACACCTAGGGGTAATTTGGTCATTTTCTCCCTTATGGGTATTTAAATAATTTTCCCTAGATATGGATTTCACTTACCTTGGCCTGTAAACAAATCTCGAGAGCTAAGATAAACGAATACTATGCACCAGGTAGGATTCCAGAGAAGAAGAGGTGAGTCATTAAGACTGCTTAAGTACCAACCTCTCCCTAGATCCAATCCTAGACATGCATATACCCGTTGCCACACTTTAACCCATTGACCTGACCACGGTCGCAAAATATTTATTAAGTGTTATGTAGTTATCATATACTAAGCCCGAAACCCCATACAAAGCCCAAACAAATTCACATACCTGTATCTGGCCTATTAAGCCCAATCATATTCATATGGCCCATTAGGCCCAAATCACATGTATATGGCCCATTAGGCCCAAATCACATTTATATGGCCCGTTAGGCCCAATCGCATTCATATTCATGCTCACATACAAATTTCTATCACATAGCATCAATATTCTGTTTTTACCTATTATAGGCACAACAGCCCATCAGGCCCATTTAGCACATTCCGGCCTGTATGGCCAAATCACAACCCAAGTCCACGAAATCACTCGTGGGTCTCAGGCAACATATTAGTCTCTCCCTTATGAGTGTTTGCTTTTTGGAAGAGTGGAAGAAGAAATTGGCTAAGTGAAACAAAGAAAATTGTGCAGAGAAGAATATAAATCGGCAGGAAGAAAAGAAAGAAAAACAAAAGGGTTTTCAGTTTTTTCGATCTTGAAAAAAAAAGGTTTTCAGCTTTTGAAGAAAGCAGTTTCTGGCAACAAGGTGAAGAAAAATTTCAGCAGTAGCCCGACAACCTTGTATTCGGCCCCGATTTATAGCCTTTATAGCTGAATTTTCCATACCCAATTCCCAATTCGGCTCCTAAGCAGAATATCATATGTATGCAGCAAACATGCATGTCACATTCATAAAACTTACATTTCACACCTAGGGGTAATTTTGTCATTTTCGCTCTTACGGGCATTTTGATAATTTCCCTAGATATGGATTTCACTTGCCTTGGCCCGTAAATAAATCCTGAAAGCTAAGATGAACGAATACTATGCACCAGCTAAGATTCCAGAAAAAGAGGAGGTGAGTCATTAAGACCGCTTAAGTGCCAAGCTCTCCCTAGATCTAATCCTAGACATTCATATACCCGTTGCCACACCTTAACCCTTTGACCTATCCACTGTCGCAAAATATTAATTAAGTCTTATGTATTTATCATATACTATGCCCGAAACCCCTTACAAAGCCCAAACAAATTCACATACCTGTATCTGGCCCATTAAGCCCAATCATATTCATATGGCCCATTAGGCCCAAATCACATTCATATTCATGCTCACATACAAATTCCTATCACATAGTATCAATATTCAGTTTTTGCCTATTATGGGCTCAACAGCCCATCAGGCTCATTTAGCCCATTCCAGCCCGCATGGCCAAATCACAAACCAAGCCCACGAAATCACCCGTGGGTCTTAGGCAACCTATCGGTCTCTTCCTTACGAGTGTTCGCGCACTCGTAAGACTACTATAGCCAAACGTTTGGCATTTCGGCATTTCGGCATTTCAGCTTGTGGTGATTCATAGTGTGTGTGTGTAGTGTATGTACACACCTGGTAAGCAAGCGTGATGCAATGTCCTTAGCCCAGACCTACAATCGATATCACTCAAAGATTAATCTTACATACTTATCAAATACTTTACCAAAAGCCAGAATCTCACCTTAACCTTACCTTGCGCGATAAGTATAATAACCCCTTCACTAACCACGATCAGCTCCTAGATCTGTACCAATCATAACTATTAAAACCAGAATAATAGTTGACTCGTATCCAGCACAAGTCTCCTTACCTTACTATGGCTTTTCGGCAAACCTTAGCCCATGGATGAGGAATACTTACCAAAACTGCAAACACCAAAAGAACAATTCGACAGAGAGCTAAGATCCGATGTAACACCACTATCCCGTAACCGTCGCCAGAATAGGTAAAGGGGCATTACCGGACTTGTAACTCATGTCAGAACAGAAAAATTTTGAACTTTTTCTTGAAATAAAGATCGTTCATTTAAATAAGTACTAAGCACAGCCAGAGGTAAAATTTAAACTTCACTAAGTAAACATTCAAAAGATGCCATTTTCGCATGGCTTATATACATTCACCAAAAATATTCTTCCGCCACTAGTCTATTCTATACATGCCATAAAATAATTCTAAACATAACAGTAACAAGCGGTGGATAGTGATAGTGTGACTAGTTGCTGACGATCCCCGAGCCTGTAGCTTCGTAATGAGATCTATAAAACAGAGGAAACAGAGTAAACGGAGTAAGCATTACAATGCTTAGTAAGTTTTAAGCAGTGACAACAGATAACAATCAAATTATAACAAAGTTGTTCGTATTTTTATTTCACTCTTCCTTCGGGCATACCATCCCTTTACCGAATATGCACATCTCATCATATACAATAGGCAGATAAACTTTCACATAAAAGTGAGATCATGTGACATAGATATATCGTATGATTTCACATAACCTCTCACACTGATCCGATGTCACATAATCATAGGAATAGTCTCATAGATTGCTCTCGTATGCATCACATAACTACCTTATGATTTAGTTCAAATCAAGCTCACATATAAACTTGGAGTACATACCTGTTTAACCTTTCGCATTGAATATATTTATAAGCAATTCTTATTACGAAGTCTTATATCTTTAACCTCTACTCGGATTATCGGCGAGACCTTTAGCTCAGACGAAATCTCCACACGAAGTTATCGGGTCTTACCCGGACAAAATCTCCACACGTAGTCATCGGGTCTTACCCGGACATACTCTCCACACGTAGTCATCGGGTCTCACGCGAAATATATTTCCAAGTTTCATGTACATTTAATCACATGTTACAACATTCACATCGACTGTCATATTTGTCATTCATTTGCCTCATCAAATATCTAATAATACACACCTTTCACATTTGGTCGTTCGGCCACGATATACGCACATCGCCTACATATTTCACACTAGCCATTCGGCTTTACCACATATATGCATGTTCATATTCACCACATTGGCCACTCGGCCTTATCACACATATGCATGCTCACGTTCATCACATTGGCCATTCGGCCTTATCACATATATGCATGTTCACATTCATCACATAGGCCATTCGGCCTTATCACATATATGCATGTTCACATTCATCACATTGGCCATTCGGCCTTATCACATATATGCATGTTCACATTCATCACATTGGCCATTTGGCCTTATCACATATATGCATGTTCACATTCATCACATTGGCCATTCGGCCTTATCACATATATACACATTCACATTCATCACATAAAATCCTAGATCAAAATATAAATTTTCATGTATTCCCATCACAATTATCCAAATATACTTCACATACCACATATACTATCATGTATACACTTTGTCTTGGCCGAATCTACATCAATCATTTTCCAATGAATAATTCAATTTCACGCCATACTATCATTTCATATTTGAATACTCATAAACTTACAATTTCACAAATTTTAATATCGAAGATCCGTCTAACACTCATATACCATTTTACAATATCACGATTTAGAATTCACGTATGGGTTTAATCAATAGCTTATGAGCAACTAAAACAAGTTTTATCCATGTTTACAACAAAATCACATATTCACTACGAGCTGTTTTCCTAAGCAATAGTCACTAAATTATTTATAACTGGAGCTACAAAACTCCAAATCACTTGCCGTTAATTTTCCCTGAATATAGACTCGTATATCTTCCATCCATAAAATTTCCAGAACTTTCGGTTTGGCCAATCAGTACCAGATTTTTCTTAAATTTTCCCCTATTTCACTGCTTGACTAATCTGACCACTCTTCACTACGAATCAAATTTTTCATTGTACAGAATTCAAAATGTGTTCTATTTGATTTTATTTGAAACTATACTCATTAAGGAGTCTAAGCATATAAGTTTTATCTTATAACCATTTTTTTACAAATTATAATGATTTTCTAAAAACAGAACAGGGGATTTTGGAGTCATTCTGACACTGTCCCACACAACTTTAAATATCTCTTTATAGGAAATTTCTTTGCTTCCACGGTCTCTTTTATAAGAAACTAGACTAACTAAGCTTTGATTACATATTTTATTCAGCCTATAATTTCACACCAACAATTTATAGTGATTTTCTAAGATCACGTTACTGCTTCTGTCCAAAGCAAATTATTACAATTTGCTCTTAAATTTCCAAGTCCAAACACTTATGAACTTACCATTTGAGTTTAAGACATATCATGGCCACATCATATCTTATTAACTCAACTCATTATGTCCTATTATGATTGAATTTACTCAACGTTTAATCACTTAAAACTTACCTCGGATGTGGATGACGACTAGATATCCACAGCTATTCGTTTACTTTCTCTCTTCCCTTATCCAACTTTGATCCTCTAAGCTCTTGAGCTAAATCAAACACTTTACTTCCCAATCAAACACAATCGCACGGCATCCATATACATTTTAGAACCATTCTTAACATATTTACTACTCATTTACAAACAAAATACTCATATCACATTTATAAAACTACCTTTCATAAACACTATGTATAAATATGCATTTCTTCACTATTTACTAAGTCAAGCCAAACCACATGATTTATTAATCGTTAATATATATATATACAGCATTAACAACTTCACTTAAGCTTAAGTATAAAATTTGGTCTTACCAAATTTTGCACATTTTACCAAAATAATAACTACCAATTTTACACATAAGTGCCGAATCAAATCATACTATAGTTACAATATCACTTGACTAATGAAATATCCAAAATATCAATCTATCATTTACCAAATTCATAAACCACATATAAGGCACATTTTAAACTCAAGCATGTAACTTAACAACTTAACCATTAGTTGCCGAACCACAAACAAAACATATTCATACGTTAACATCTCAAACCTTACTTTAACAACCAATATGCAAGATATCACATATACATAACTTAGCTTATGAAAGCATATGTATTATATCATAAACACATCTTTTACCAATTACCTCACTTAAGCCAAATTTTATAATCAACCACAAAAAAACATACCACAAATCATACTTCCAAAATGAGCTACTTCCATGGCCGATTATATTTCATCATTAACATATCCATCATCAATACTTAGATGAAACAACCAAAATCCCTTCCTTTATACCCTAGCCGAATGCTCCAATCATCCATCAAAATTACAAATTTTAGCATGGGCTAAGTAAGAACCATGATTATTTACCTAAAACAAGTTAAAATTTCACAATTTGACATAATATACTAACCTTTTTAATGACTCAAGTGACCAAAAATTCTTCCCCTGCTTTGTTTCTTCTATTCGGCCAAGTTGAACAACAAAGAAAGAACTTTGTTTTTCCTCCCCTTTCTCTAGTCACGGCAATGGGGAGTAAGGGGGAGACAACTTTGGTTTCTCCTCCCACTCCCCTCATATTTTATTATTCTTCCCACACATATTAGCATAAAATGTCTATAATATGTTTTACCCCATAGCATGGCCGGCCACCATCTAGATTTTTGGCTAATTTGACATGCAAACCCTTCTTTTATACAACATGCATTAATAGGTCCTTATAGATTAACCTATCGCATTTCAAAAGTGTCACACATAAGTCCTATTACTAAATTCACATGCAATCGACTAAATCGAAGCTTAAAACTCTCACACATTCATATTCACGTATAATAAACATAAAATATGACGGCTAATTATTTTTATGACTCGATTTTGTGGTCCCGAAACCACTTTTCGACTAGGGTCAAATTAGAGGTGTCACAACTCTCCCCCCCTTTAGGGATTTTCATCCCCAAAAATTTCTACCAATGCATAGTTTAGGATAACGTCCTCTTTTTGAATTATATTCATATAAACATTAGCTCATCGATAGCAATTGTAATTCATTATTGATTTCGCATCGATCTATAAAATCATTTTCTTATCTTAAAACAAATACATAAACATTTCTACAAGTATGCACATATATCTCATTTTCTTGATTTCATAAGCAATAATCACTTAATTTAATTCACAAATGCATTTCAAACACATATTAAGCACATATTAACATGTATAATTCACATAATAAACCCACATACCTGAACATTGAATTCATTTAGCACATTCAATCACCGTTAACGATACCCGTATACAATCGATTTGGCATAAAGCCTCATATAGTATACCGGCATGGGATTTATTTTAGCACATAACCCATATATCCAAAATTATCAGCATTCATCAAAAATTCTTACAGACTTTCAAATGTCGAACTTAATCGAAATAATTTCTTGAATATGATTAACAAAAAATAGGGGTCATTTAGCAATAGCACATATGACTTCATATACCATGCATTCCATAGACTAAATCCGTAACACATTTATAACATGAATTCATTTCTTAACAACATATCCACCATCTTTTTACGTATTCACTTATTCAGTATACATAACATAATATAATATGAACTCACAAATTTTTACTTTCATTTGATTTTCACATACCTTCCGTACATACCCGTATCACTTATTCTGATCTTACTTTATTTATCATCTTAAATATACCCGTTGAATCATTCGAAATCATTACGGATACTCATTAAGCACATATAGCTCTTACAATGCCATATCCTAGATATGGTCTTACATATTCTCACATATCGAGCCGATGCCATGTCCCAGACATGGTCTTACACACTATCTCAAATCAATGCCTTCGTCCCAGACGAGGTCTTACATGAATTCCACTTCACACACTTAGTGCCCACTGACCGATCTCGCACTCATAGTGCTCGGTTAAAGGAATTCGCACACACACAGTGCCTCTAATCATTCACACACATAGTGCTCTTATTCATTCGTTATTACACATTGAAATGACTTAACCAAGTCTATAAACATCATGTATGTACACTTTTAAACATATCATCTCATTTAAATTTGAATTCGTATAGTAATGAACACTTAAACTTTGCTTAAATTACCGACACGAAGCCTACTAGGCACGAAGGCCTGAATACACGTCACCAGCATGATTTCTCTTCAGGACCTAGCCCGGATACATCACTAGCACGAATGCTCTTCGGGATTTAGCCCGGATATATCACTAGCACGAATGCTCTTCGGGACTTAGTCCGGATACATCACTAGCACGAATGCTCTTCGGGATTTAGCCCGGATATATCACTAGCAAAAATGCTCTTCGGGATTTAGCCTGGATATATCACTAGCACGAATGCTCTTCGGGATTTAGCCCGGATACATCACTAGCACGAATGTTCTTCGGGATTTAGCCCGGATATATCACTAGCACAAATGCTCTTCAGGATTTAGCCCGGATATATCACTCTCAATTCTCATGTACATATACACATATAGCAATACACATTAGTACATCATTTACATTACTTGAATACAAACACAACATGCTTATCGACCATTCAACTTCCAGTTCCATAGCCACATACAAAAATCACATTTATAGTCATAACACTCTTTCAAAATTGCATCACTTATACCTTTATAATTCAATCCAAATCGAAATTCAAATACGAGTACATGATATGTACCTGATCAACTTAATAATTTAGGCATATCTAAGTGAGGTTATATCGCAAATTCTCATAGTCAGAAGCTTGCTACAGCTCGATCGGGATCAAGATTCATTACAATACAGCAAACACATTTTAATAGTCAAAAATCATCACACTATCATTTTATCACTTTATGGCATGTATAAATAGACTCACGCGTGCTAGGTTAGTCCTAGAATTGACTAAACCGTAGCTCTGATACCAATAAAATGTAACACCCCTATCCCGTAACCGTCGCCAGAATAGGTAAAGGGGCATTACCGGACTTGTAACTCATGTTAGAACAGAAAAATTTTGAACTTTTTCTTGAAATAAAGATCGTTCATTTAAATAAGTACTAAGCACAGCCAGAGGTAAAATTTAAACTTCACTAAGTAAACATTCAAAAGATGCCATTTTCGCATGGCTTATATACATTCACCAAAAATATTCTTCCGCCACTAGTCTATTCTATACATGCCATAAAATAATTCTAAACATAATAGTAACAAGCGGTGGATAGTGATAGTGTGACTAGTTGTTGACGATCCCCGAGCCTGTAGCTTCGCAATGAGATCTATAAAACAGAGGAAACAGAGTAAACGGAGTAAGCATTACAATGCTTAGTAAGTTTTAAGCAGTGACAACAGATAACAATCAAATTATAACATAGTTGTTCGTATTTTTATTTCACTCTTCCTCCGGGCATACCATCCCTTTACCGAATATGCACATCTCATCATATACAATAGGCAGATAAACTTTCACATAAAAGTGAGCTCATGTGACATAGATATATCGTATGATTTCACATAACCTCTCACACTGATCCGATGTCACATAATCATAGGAATAGTCTCATAGATTGCTCTCGTATGCATCACATAACTACCTTATGATTTAGTTCAAATCAAGCTCATATATAAACTTGGAGTACATACCTGTTTAACCTTTCGCATTGAATATATTTATAAGCAATTCTTATTACGAAGTCTTATAGCTTTAACCTCTACCCGGATTATCGGGGAGACCTTTAGCTCAGACGAAATCTCCACACGAAGTTATCGGGTCTTACCCGGACAAAATCTCCACACGTAGTCATCGGGTCTTACCCGGACATACTCTTCACACGTAGTCATCGAGTCTCACGCGGAATATATTTCCAAGTTTCATGTACATTTAATCACATGTTACAACATTCACATCGACCGTCATATTTGTAATTCATTTGCCTCATCAAATATCTAATAATACACACCTTTCACATTTGGTCGTTCGGCCACGATATACGCACATCGCCTACATATTTCACACTAGCCATTCGGCTTTACCACATATATGCATGTTCATATTCACCACATTGGCCATTCGGCCTTATCACACATATGCATGCTCACGTTCATCACATTGGCCATTCTGCCTTATCACAGCAATTCGGCCTTATCACGTATATGCATGTTCACATTCATCACATAGGCCATTCGGCCTTATCACGTATATGCATGTTCACATTCATCACATAGGCCATTCGGCCTTATCACATATATGCATGTTCACATTCATCACATTGGCCATTCGGCCTTTTCACATATATACACATTCACATTCATCACATAAAATCCTAAATCAAAATATAAATTTTCATGTATTCCCATCACAATTATCCAAATATACTTCACATACCACATATACTATCATGTATACACTTTGTCTTGGCCGAATCTACATCAATCATTTTCCAATGAATAATTCAATTTCACGCCATACTATCATTTCATATTCGAATACTCATAAACTTACAATTTCACAAATTTTAATATCGAAGATCCGTCTAACACTCATATACCGTTTTACAATATCACGATTTAGAATTCACGTATGGGTTTAATCAATAGCTTATGAGCAACTAAAACAAGTTTTATCCATGTTTACAACAAAATCACATATTCACTACGACCTGTTTTCCTAAGCAATAGTCACTAAATTATTTATAACTGGAGTTACAAAACTCCAAATCACTTGCCGTTAATTTTTCCTGAATATAGACTCGTATATCTTCCAGCCATAAAATTTCCAGAATTTTAGGTTTGGCCAATCAGTACCAGATTTTTCTTAAAGTTTCCCCTGTTTCACTATTTGACTAATCTGACCACTCTTCACTACGAATCAAATTTTTCATTGTACAGAATTCAAAATGTGTTCTATTTGATTTCATTTGAAACTAGACTCATTAAGGAGTCTAAGCATATAAATTTTATCTTATAACCATTTTTGTACAAATTATAATGATTTTCTAAAAACAGAACAGGGGATTTCGGAGTCATTCTGACACTGTCCCACACAACTTTAAATATCTCCTTATAGGAAATTTCTTTGCTTCCGCGGTCTCTTTTATAAGAAACTAGACTAACTAAGCTTTGATTACATATTTTATTCAGCCTATAATTCCACAACAACAATTTATAGTGATTTTCTAAAATCACGTTGCTGCTGCTGTCCAAAGCAAATTATTACAATTTGCTCTTAAATTTCCAAGTCCAAACACTTATGAACTTACCATTTGAGTTTAAGACATATCATGGCCACATCATATCTTATTAAATAAACTCATTATGTCCTATTATTATTGAATTTAGTCAACATTTAATCACTTAAAACTTACCTCGGAAGTGGTCGACGACTAGATATCCACGACTATTCGTTTACTTTCTCTCCTCCCTTATCCGAGTTTGATCCTCTAAGCTCTTGAGCTAAATCAAACAATTTACTTCCCAATCAAACACAATCACACGGCATCCATATACATTTTAGAACCATTCTTAATATATTTACTACTCATATACAAACAAAATACTCATATCACATTTATAAAACTACCTTTCATAAACACTATGTATAAATATGCATTTCTTCACTATTTACTAAGTCAAGCCAAACCACATGATTTATTAATCGTTAATATATATATACAGCATTAACAACTTCACTTAAGCTTAAGTATAAAATTTGGTCTTACCAAATTTTGCACATTTTACCAAAATAATAACTACCAATTTTACACATAAGTGCCGAATCAAATCATACCATAGTTACAATATCACTTGACTAATGAAATATCCAAAATATCAATCTATCATTTACCAAATTCATAAACCACATATAAGGCACATTTTAAACTCAAGCATGTAACTTAACAACTTAACCATTAGTTGCCGAACCACAAACAAAACATATTCATACGTTAACATCTCAAACCTTACTTTAACAACCAATATGCAAGATATCACATATACATAACTTAGCTTATGAAAGCATATGTATTATATCATAAACACATCTTTTACCAATTACCTCACTTAAGCCAAATTTTATAATCAACCACAAAAAAAACATACCACATATCATACTTCCAAAATGAGCTACTTCCATGGCCGATTATATTTCATCATTAACATATCCATCATCAATACTTAGATGAAACAACCAAAATCCCTTCCTTTATACCCTAGCCGAATGCTCCAATCATCCATCAAAATTACAAATTTTAGTATGGGCTAAGTAAGAACCATGATTATTTACCTAAAACAAGTTAAAATTTCACAATTTGACATAATATACTAACCTTTTTAATGACTCAAGTGACCAAAAATTCTTCCCCTCCTTTGTTTCTTCTATTCGGCCAAGTTGAACAACAAAGAAAGAACTTTGTTTTTCCTCCCCTTTCTCTAGTCACGGCAATGGGGAGTACGGGGGAGACAACTTTGGTTTCTCCTCCCACTCCCCTCATATTTTATTATTCTTCTCACACATATTAGCATAAAATGTCTATAATATGTTTTACCCCATAGCATGGCCGGCCACCATCTAGATTTTTGGCTAATTTGACACGCAAACCCTTCTTTTATACAACATGCATTAATAGGTCCTTATAGATTAACCTATCGCATTTCAAAAGTGTCACACATAAGTCCTATTACTAAATTCACATGCAATCGACTAAATCGAAGCTTAAAACTCTCACACATTCATATTCACATATAATAAACATAAAATATGATGGCTAATTATTTTTATGACTCGATTTTGTGGTCTCGAAACCACTTTTCGACTAGGGTCAAATTAGGGGTGTCACATCCGAGATCCGATACTAATTCCCTACCAAAGTTGATTGAAAGAGTGAGGGACAATAATCGATACCTAGCAAAGAAAACTGATTGGAAGAGCAACACTTACACTAGATTCAGTCAAAGAGTATTCAATCCTTGGGAGATTCAGCTTTTCGACTTTTCAAACTTAGTATGGTGAATAAGTTTTATTTGGTACTGATTAAAGAAGAAGAGTAGAAGAAGAATTTGGCTAAGTGAAACAAAGAAAATTGTGTAGAGAAGAATAGAAATCGATAGGAAGAAAAGAAAGAAAAACAAAAAGGTTTTCGGCTTTTTGGATCTTGAAAGGAAAAGGGTTCTCAGCTTTTGGAGAAAGGGGTTTCTGGCAACAAGGTGAAGAAGAATTTCGACAATAGCCTGGAAACCCTGTATTCAGCCCCTATTTATAGCCTTTATAGTTGAATTTTCGATGCCCAATTCCCAATTCAGCTCCATCACTTCTCCCTTCTCATCTCCTCATTTTTCTCCGTGATAACCTCTTGATCTTTTCCTTAATTTTCTCTTCTGAACACTCCCCTTGGAGTCCATCTTCACGCCACTTCCATCCTTCTAGAAGGCCAAAATTAAACTTCTAAAAATACTAAGCTAGGATTCAAACCTTGGATCTTCTTGCTAGCTACTAACGCCACCTCCCTACTCCCTATGTGGCATCACTTAGCCACTCCTCCACAAGGCTTTTTGATGCTATTTTTCTCCTATTTTTATTTAAAAGCCCAATTACTTGCCAACCCTGATTCTTTTAATAATAAACTATAATTTCATTTATTCTTAGGTTCGAACTAAAACCTTAATTAGGACCTACTATAATTATCACATGGCTAGGAACATACAACACAATTTTTATCAAAACCGAAAATAAAGAAAGTTCAGGATTTTGAGATTTTTGCTTTTCGATATTTTTGGGGCGTTACACTTCCTCGCCATACTCAAAGCTTTTATCGAAGATATTACAGCAGACAATCCATTCAAATCACTAGATTCAATTCTGACTATTTCATCATTCTTGTATCTCAAATCAATAGTTTTCCATTTGCAGTTCACAACAGCATCATGCAAAGTTAACCAATCCATACCCAGAATTATATCAAATTCATCAAAAGGTAACAATATCAGATTAGCTGGTAAAAAAGTGTCTCAAAACATTAATGGACAATTCTTGCAGACTTTATCAACCAAAACACATTTGCCTAAGGGGTTCGAAACTCTAATTACAAATTCAGTAGACTCTACAGGCAAAGTCTTATTGTTCACTAAGTTTATGCATATATACGAATGTGTCGATCTAGGATCTATCAAAGCAATTAGAGAAGTATCATAAAGAGTAAATGTACCCGTAATCACGTCTGGCGATGAAGCTTCTTCACGAGCTCAGATAGCATAGGCTCCGACAAGTGCACGAGCCTCGGATCTAACAGCTGTATCTTTTGTTCTTCTTTGACTACCGCTTACATTTCCCGTATTTCTGGGAAATCTATCACGAGAAGTGTTGCCACTCGGCCTCGGATTCTAAACATTATCTTTTTCAACTAAATCTGGGCAATCTTTAATAAAATGATTTCGTGAACCACAACGTAACAAGCTCGGTTATTACTATTTTCCCAGCATTCTCGAAAATGTCGTCTTCCACATTTATGAAACACAGGTTTTTCATTTTTTGCATTACCAACATTGGCAACAGACATAGCTGGAGCTTGAAAGCTCGATTGTGATCTAGCATGATCTCTGTTCAAATGTCCCACACTAGCCTTTGAACGACTATTATCATCTCTGAATTTCTTTGATCCAGATTGAAATGACTTGCCCGATGATCTCTTTCATACCTCTCTAGCTTATAAATCAACTTTTCTTTTCTCTTTCCCGAGATCTTCAACTTTACATACTTGTTCAACAAGCACAACAAATTCTTTGACTTCTAGAATCCTGACTAACAGACGAATATCTTCGTTTAAGCCATCCTCGAATCTTTTGTACATTATTACTTTCGTAGATACACCTTTACGAGCATACTGACTTAATCTTACGAATTACCATTCGTATTCTGTGACAGACATAAGGTGTTGTTTAAGCTCAATAAACTCTTTACGTTTCTAATCGATGAATCTTTGACTAATGTAGTTCTTTTGAAATTCAGCTTGGAAGAAATCCCAAGTAACCCGTTCACTCAGAACCACAGATGTCAAAGTCTTCCACCAATGGTACGTCGTATCTATCAGAAGGGAAATAACACATTTTATACATTCTTCAGGATTTAATGATAATTCGTCAAACACTCTTATCGTGTTCTCTAGCCAAAACTCGGCTTGATCAACATCATCGCTCGTTGTAGCTCAAAATTCTTCAGCCTCATATCTTCTAATCTTATTGACTGGTGGTCTACTTAACTGAACCGAATTCGTTGGTGGCATAACAGGAGTTTGAGGAGAATTAACCGGGGGTGGAGGTTGTTGAACAGCTGGATTGGTTCTAATATATTGGGTGAACCATTCATTCATCATCCGATAAATGGCTTGTCTAGCCTCACCATCATTGCTACCCGTAGCCAGTCGAGAATCAGATGGCGCTGTCCCTTGCGCCGAAGCAGGCGCATTGCTTTTGACATCGTCCGCTACGGCTCTTTCGGGATCCATTTGCTATATAAAAGCACATTTCAATATCAGGATTCATCACACTATTGCAGTTCATAAATATGGCATGCATAGCTAGACTCACATACGCTATGGTAGTCCTAGAACCGACTAAACCATAGCTTTGACACCAAATAAAATGTAACACCCCTAACCCATATCTGTTGCTGGAATAGGTTAAGAGGCATTACCGGACTCGTAACTTAGATCAAAACAACCAACTATCAAATACCATCTCAATTCAATAAAATACCATTCATACATGTTCATTACGAACTTAAACCGAGCATACAAGGTTTAATGCATGCATCTAGAACTAAATTGATAACATGTGAACTTTTCAGAACTTATAAAAATTTTCAACTTTTAAAAGGTCACACGCCCGTGTGAACTGGCCGTATGCCTCACATGGCATTAGACACTCCCGTGTGTCTAAGCCGTGGCAAAACAAGGCATACATACTGACTTGTCCACACGGCCACAAGGCCGTGTGAAAATTAGGAAGGCTACTGACTTGGCCATACGACTGACCACACGCCCGTGTGCCACACAACACCAATAGACATGCCCGTGTGTCTAGGCCCTGTCAAAACTGGAGGGTATACTGCCTTTAATTCGTAGGGTACCCTAGGGGACACACGGCCGTGTAACGTGAGCGTGTGTCGTACACGGCTGAGACACATGCCCGTGTCTCTACCTGTGTGGACAAAAATAGGCCATTTGAATAGCCAATTTGCCACCCCAATTTGGGTCAACCCACAAGCAAAGAAATAAGCATATATACACAACCAATTCATCCAAATTCCAAACCAAAGCATAAGCCACTCATGACATATCAATTGCAATAAAATGCATGTTCATAAGCCTTACCAATCTATATCAAAACATAAGTCAAAAGCTTGTCAAAACATTTCTTTCTATACACCATTCAATTTCATGCTAAAACTTGCCAAAACTTACCAACATTTACCATCTCTTTTGTCCAACTAAAACATATCAAATATATCATATTGTATCACATATGTTATACCAAAACCATGACATATCCACAACCATACCAAGCCATATCACATGGCTAAATATATACATCACAAAACATAATCCCATAACTTCTAGCCTATACATGACATACTTTAATATATAAATTTTCAAAGTGCCAAAATGAGGTTCGATAGTGTGGTGATGATCTTTGACTCCCCAAGCTCATAGTAGCTTCGATATCTATAAAACGATGCAAACACACACACAAAGTAAGCTTCCAAAAGCTTAGTAAGTTCGTACCAAAATCATCAACAGTATATAAAATATGAAACAACAACACATAAGTACTTATAAATTCTCATCTTATCCATAAATTTCATGCCAACATGTAACACCCCTAACCCATTTCCGTCACCGGTATGGGGTTACGAGGCATTACTAAGCATAAGAAAATTCTGAATTTAACAATAACTAATGAAAATAGATACCACTAAATGTAGCACCCCAAACCCGACCCAGACGTTATGGCCGAATCCGAAATGCCACATTGAAATTAAAAGAACCCATGCTCCCTTTTTAGTGTTTTAAAAGCCGACTTTTGTTAAGCTAACCAAGTGAATGGAAGCTGGGCACCAGGTAGGTATCCATAACAGAGGAGGTGAGCCATGAAGGCTGCTTAAGTACCAAGCTCTTCGATTGGATCCAATCCTAGACATGCCCACAACCATTCCCACACTTGGTTATAACGGATTGAAACTTCTTTGAATGGTTATCTTTGATAAATTGAATATTTTTGACGTTGTGTTATTTTAAAAACAAGTATCGTTTTGAAATCGAACCCTAAGTCTAGCCCATTTGAATTATTATCCACAAGAATAAAGTTATTAAAAATAATATAATCCCAGAAAATCAAAGAAGAAAATAAAGTTAAAATGGCCTTATTACAACCCAAAAATTAAATAGTAAATAAAAATAACTTAAGGAAACCAGTCTCTTTTCAAACCCAAAAGCGTTCACCATGGACACTCTGAATCCCCTCGGCTCCAAGATACCCACATCAAGGCCCACCTGCAAGGTTAAAGAAGGGGTGAGTTTGGAAACTCAGTGTGTAAGGAAAACCCATTCAAAGCCCAGGTCAGCTCCAACCTATCGGGCCTAAGCCCATTTAGATAACAGTGATATTGGGCCAGAGCCCTTTTCAGATTACATTAAACTGGGCCTTAGCCCCTTATTCAGATAACAGTATGGCCCATAGGCCCATTTCAAAATATATGCAACATCAATAAATATATGCAAGCCCATTTGGGGAGTCTACTCAACCCACCAACCGCTACACTCCACCCGTACCTGCCCTACACTCCATGTGGGGAATAGCTTAACCCACCCAGGCCTACACTCCACAGTTGCAGCCTTGCTGCTCAGTTAACAGTATATTGAGGCAAAGCCTCCAGTACGTGGACAAGCCACTTTCAGTACTTCCTCCATCAATATCCCAGTCCCATGCATCAGATAATACAACATGGCATGCAGTAAATAACAACAGTCCAACATGCATTTAGGTCAATTTACTCTTAGGGGTATTTCGGTACTTTATCTCCTAAGGTTAAAACTGTAAATTTTCCACTTTTTCAAGGTATTTTAGTAATTTATCTATTTTAGGGTTTTTCATGCATATTCTTACCTTTTACGTACTAACAGAATCACTTACCGAGGGTTCTTACCGAATTGGGCCCGTTGGCCTTTTATTCCAATTTTGGCCCAATAAGCCCAAAAATATCGAGGGCACAGAAATCATGCACTTTACAGTCCAAACATTGCAGCTTACCAAAAACATTAACCGATTTACCTCACGGGCATTCGCACACTCGCAAATCTACAAAATACCAGTTTTTCAGCATTTCGGCTTTTCGGCTTTTGCCGATCTAGACTAAGAAAGGGTGTCAGTTACACATCTATTTTATGACGATTTATTGACGAGATCCATGCTCGAACTACCTACAATTATATTACTACCACGTTCATCTACTATTGAAACGAACTACATAAAAACTCCTAACCTTATTCGGCCATAACACCTTAGGCACTAGCAATCCTACCTTTGCCGAAGTTTGCGACTAGACTTAGATCCTGTTGCTCCACTTGTCCAAGCCCTTGATCAGCATCCTCTAGATCATATTATTATCAAGACAAAACAGTTATCACAACCTCTTAAGGCTACAAGTCCAAGTCGACAGCCTCCCTAACCTTTAGGGGTTTCGGTTTTTATAAAATACGAAATAAAGACTAGATTGAAAAGACTTACCACCGGTTCCTTCGGTTAATGATCCAAATTAATTTCTACTCAATTCTGATTCCAATCTAAGCCCTCAAAAGATAACAAAAGTTGAGCCTTAGTGATCTCACTATTCAGCCAAGTCCCTAAGAAAGTAGGGTTTTCGGCTTTTATTGAAGGTGTGTAAAGAAAGATGAAATAGGAGGGTTTTGCTATGGTTCTGTCGATAGAACCTTGAGGTTTAGAGAACTAGAGAATCGGTCAAGAATGATGGAAAAGATAATTAAATTGGCTAGGAGAAATCGGCACAGAAAAAAGTATAGTTTTCGGGATTTCGACTTTTTTTATGGCAATGGCTATGAAGGTTTTAGAAACGTCTGAAGAAAAGATGGAGATGGACAGGTGGTTAGAGAGATTTGGCTATGGAGGAAAAGAAGAAAAAGAAAAATGTTGAAGAGAAAAGGAGAAAAGAAAGAAGAGGAGAATGGTCAGCAAACGACATAACTTTCCCCCTCATGACGAATTTATACTGGCACTTAACCTAGCCGAATTTTCCCATGCTAGAGGCCATTGGCCAGCCAACTCCTGCTCCTTGATCAGCTCCTAAATCTTCTCCTTTATCAGCTCCTAAATCCTCTCCCTTATCAGCTCCTAAATCCTCTTCCTTATCAGCTCCTAAATCTTCTCCTAACAGCCTTTCACTTTAGTTCCACTGCTTACCTTTTCTGTACATAAAAATTAATACCACCAATTTGCTTACCTTGCGACTCGAACCTTTGCTCTACTTGGTCTTCCATACGCCACCTCTCAAGCCCCCAAGGTGATGCCACAAGCCAACTTACCACGGGCTTCCTTGTTTTTTATTTTACCCAGTTAATACCTTAAAACCCAGCTAACCAGAACCCCTTCTTCTATAGAATTAAAATTAACTAAAATTACCGGATTTTAACTTAAACTTGGGCCTTCTAGAGACCCACTAACTTGATTAAATCTACACCAAGCAGACAAAACACCAAAATTTAAAATTTTCCAACACTCACAGAATTCCTAAAAATTGGGGCGTTACAACTCTACCCCCCTAAAAGAAATTTCGGCCTCGAAATTTACCTGATCCAAATAGTGGAGGGTATTGTTGACGCATAGTCTCTTCTGACTTCCAAGTAGCTTCTTCTCTTCCATGATTACGCCAAAACACTTTTACTAACGAAACAGATTTCCTTCTGAGAACCTTAACATCTTGTGCCAATATCTGTACAGGCTTCTCCTCAAAGGTCAAATCAGTCCTTACTTCAATCTCCTCCACTGGCACAAGATATGAGGGATCCGATCGATATCGTCTTAACATAGACACATGAAAGACGTCATGGATTCTGTCCAACTCTGGTGGTAACTCTAACTGATATGCTACTGGCCCTACCCACTTAAGAACCCGATAAGGCCCTATAAACTGTGGACTCAATTTGCCCTTCTTGCCGAATCTCAATATCTTCTTCCAAGGTGAAACCTTCAAGAAAACCATATCCCAAACAGCGAACTCTATCTCTTTGCGCTTTAGATCTGCATACAACTTCTGTCTATTAGATGCCTCCTTTAATCGAACTCTTATCAACTTAACCTTACTCTCGGTATCTGCCACCAATTCTGGTCCAAGCACTTGTCGTTCACCCAACTCTGTCCAACACGTAGGTGTACGACATCTTCACCCATAAAGTGCCTCATATGGAGCCATCTGAATACTTACTTGGTAGCTGTTATTGTATGCAAACTCCGCCAATGGCAAGTAGCATGAAAATCAATGATACAACCCCTTAAATATCCTCCAAAATCTGAATAACCCTCTCTGACTGTCAATCTGTATGTGGGTGAAAGGCAGTACTGAAATCCAAGCTTGTACCCAATGCCTACTGCAACTTCTTCCAAAACCGAGATGTAAATCTAGGGTCTCAGTCGAAAATAATCGACACTGGCACACCATGTAGTCGCACTATCTCTGCCACATACAACCTAGCCAACTTTTGCAGGGAGTAATCAGTATGAACTAGTATGAAATGGGCAGATTTTGTTAACCTATCCACCACTACCCACACAGAATCTTTCTTGGCGGGTGTCAAAGGTAGCCCACTCACGAAGTCCATAGTGACTCTCTCCCACTTCCACTATGGAATTTTCACTGGTTGTAGTAATCCAGAAGGAAATTGATGCTCAGCTTTCACTTGCTGGCATGTAAGACATTTCCCCATGAATTTCGTTACTTCTCGTTTAAGCCCAGGCCACCAGTACAACTCTCGCAAGTCGTGATACAACTTATTCCCTCCAGGATGCATGGCACAAAGTCCCCCATGAGCTTCCTTCAATATTGACTGTCTCAAGTTAGAGTCCTTCGGAACACAAATTCTTCCTCGGAAGCATAAAACTCCTTCAGTATTCAGTCCAAAATCCTCATTCTCACCTTTCTCAACTTGCTGAAATCGAAGAACCAACGAATCATCCTTCAACTTTTTTTCTTTAATCTGCTCAGTCCAAGTAGGCCTCACTTGCAATTCTGCTAACAGACTTCCATCGTCAAACAGACTCAAACGTGCAAACAAGGCTCTCAAATCAGAAACAACCCTTCGACTCAACGCATCAGCCACCACGTTAGCCTTACCTGGGTGGTACTTAATCGAACAGTCGTAATCCTTAAGCAACTCTACCCATCTTCGTTGCCTAAGTTTTAACTCCTTCTGAGTTAACAGATACTTTAGGCTCTTATGGTCTGTGTATATGATACACTTTTCTCCATATAAGTAATGCCTCTAGATTTTCAACGCGAAGATCACTGCTGCTAGCTCTAAATCGTGCGTACGGTAGTTCACTTCATGAGCCTTAAGCTGTCGCGAAGCATAAGCGACCACCTTACCCTCTTGCATCAATACACATCCTAACACCACATGCGACGCATCGCTGTACACAGTAAAGTCCTTCCCAGACTCCGATTGAATCAACGCTAGTGCTTCAGTCAATACCTTTTTCAAATGGTCAAAAGCTTTTTGCTGATTCTCAGTCCAGACAAATGCTACCCCTTTCCTTAACAGTTTCGTCAATGGTGCAGCAATCAGAGAAAATCCTTCTACGAACCTTTGGTAATAGCCTGCCAAACCCAGAAAACTCTGAATTTCCGATACTGATTTTGGTGGCTTCCATCCCAGAACTGCCTCAACTTTTCGAGGATCCACTCTAATTCCTTCAGCAGAAACCACATGACCTAGAAAAGCCACTTCTCGCAACCGAAATTTGCATTTACTAAACTTTGCATACAGTTGCTTCTCTCTCAACACTTGCAACACAATACGTAGATGCTCATCATGTTTCTCCTCGGTTTCTGAGTATACCAAAATATCATCGATGAAAACTACCACGAATCGGTCCAAGTAAGGTTGGAACACTCGATTCATCTGATCCATGAAAGCGGCAGGTGCGTTCGTCAACCCAAACGGCATAACCAGGAACTCGTAATGACCATATCGAGTCCTGAATGCTGTCTTATGAATATCCACTTCCTTTACCCTTAACTGATGGTATCCAGATCGAAGGTCAATCTTGGAAAATACTGAAGCTCCTCTAAGTTGGTCAAATAAATCTTCAATCCTTGGCAGTGGGTAATTGTTCTTTATCATCAGTTTGTTCAACTGGCAGTAATCGATGCACATGCGCATTGTCCTGTCCTTTTTCTTCACAAACAGGACCAGTGCTCCCCATGGAGACACACTAGGTCTGATGAAGCCCCTATCTAACAACTCTTGGATTTGAGCTTTCAGTTCCACTAACTCCTTCGGTGCCATTTTATAGGGCGCAATGGATACTGGAGCTGTTCCAGGCAACAAATAGATTCCAAACTCCACTTCCCGATTCGGAGGCAATCCAGGAAACTCCTCCAGAAAAACATCTCGGAATTCCCTAACAGTCCTGACAGTATCCACAGTCAGATCCCCAGTTTCAACTTGATTTATAAAAGCCAAGTACGTCTCGCATCCCTTACGCATCAGTTTCTCAGCCCTTAAAGCCGATACCACATTGGACAAGTAATCTCTTTGTTCCCCAATAATCATTACCTCCTCATCCTCAATAGTCCTTAACACCATCCTCTTAGCTGTACAATCCAGCATTGCCCTATGCCTGGTCAGCCAATCCATCCCTAAGATCAAATCGAATTCTCCGAACGGTAACTCCATTAAGTCTCCACAGAAAATCCTACCTTGAGTCTCTAAAGGCACCTCTCTAAAGAGTTTTTCTACTTTAACTGAGTGACCTAACGGACTTATCACAGTTACCCTACACACAATCTCCTCAAAGTGAACACCCAATGCCCCAGAAATATCACATGCTACATATGAATGAGTTGACCCCACATCTGTCTGAGCAGTATAGGGTACGTCAGAGATAAAAAACGTACTAGTTATGACATCAGGTGCGTCACCCTTCTCGCGGCGACGAGCAGCATATACCAAAGCTGGCTGACGAGCCTCAGTGTTAGCAGTACCCCGGCCAGATGCCCCATGTCCTTGGCCATTACCACCGCGACCTTGGCCACGACCTCTCGGCGGCGGCGGTCTACCTCGCGCTGGTTGGACGGGTTGCACAGCCCTTTTTTCAACCACTTGAGCGTGAGCTGGCCTTCTAAGACAATCCCTGACCTTATGTACCTTTGATCCACAATGAAGACAAGCCCCAGAATGTTTCCAACATTCCCCTAGGTGCATTCTACCACAATCTCCACAAACTGGTGATATAATAGTGTTCACCGGAACCGCTCGAACTGGTTCCTCCATCCTAGCTCTCTTAACATTCCGGTTTGCAGCACCAGCCGGTCCAGCATCTCTCCTGAACCAGTTTTGATCCCTGTCGCAGTTCCGTCATTTGGCTTACTTTACCTCTTCGGCTATCTTAGCCTTTTCTACCAGTGCAGCAAAATTGCGCTCTCTCTCCAGAGCTATGAGCACCCTTAGCTTATTCCTAAGGCCATCCTCAAAGCGAACACTGCGTTCATATTCGGTAAAGACAATACCACTAGCATACCGGCTCAATTGCAGAAACTTTGCCTCATATTTAGCAACGGTATTACCACCCTGGGTCAGGTTCAGGAATTCCTTCCTTCTCGCATCCACATAGCTAGCTCCGACATACTTCACCTTGAAGGACTGCTTAAATAACTCCCAAGTTACCCTCTCAGCTAGGGTACCCTCTCTCACAGTGATCCATCACTGATATGCCTCGTCCCGCAGCAAGAACACTGCTCCTTTTAACTTTTGCTCCACTGAGCAGTCCAGGTCATCCATAATCCGCTCCGTGGCTTCCAGCCAGTACTCAGCCACATTTGGGGCTACTCCAGATACACCCCTAAAAACTTCCGCTCCGTTGGCCCGGAGTCGCTCAGAAATGGACCCTCTATTCATGGGCTCGATATTAGCTCCGGCCACTCTTTCCAAAACTCTTAGCATGGATTGGGACAGAGCGTCATCCCTCGCGGCCCGATCATACGGCTCATTCTCATCCACCGGTGGTGGTCGTGCTACCCCAACGGGTATGTCCTCAGAAGACGAAGATCCAGCTTGAGTACTACCTCGGCCTTGACCACGGCCTCTTCCCCGAGTAGCTCTCGTACTCATACCAATTTATTTGATTACGAATTTTATGCAGTTAGTTTACTGTTTTCACTGTTTATTATAGAATATCTTATGAACAGATAAGGTTTCAGAGTTATTCTCGCGTAACCACAGTTTAGCTAATGTCTCAGTTTCCTAGGGCTTAGTTTACCCTACAGTCGTAGTTTTGTAGCCTTTATGCTACATTATCTATAGTACTATTGCTAAGGCTTAGTACTAACTATAGTACAGTTCAGTATGTAAAACAAAAAGGTACTTACAGCCTTGGTGCCGGGGATTCAGTGTGCCACCTCATCAGGTTTCAGTTAAACTCAAAAGATTTAGGCTTTTTGAAATCCATTTTTCAAACATTTGAAAAAAAAACATGTTCGAAGATTATCCCCTTTTAAACAGAAAATTTATTTTCAAAAGTCAGGTTTTTCCAAAAATACCCTTTTTGGCATAAAGTTTTGAAAACCCTTTTTCGACCCGATCCACAGCCGAGTTGTTGCAACTGGGCTCTAATACCACTAAATGTAGCACCCCAAACTCGGCCCAGACGTTTATGGCCGAATCTAACATGCCACATTGAAATTAAAAAAACCTATGCTCCCTTTTTACTGTTTTAAAAGCCGACTTTTGTTAAGCTAACCAAGTGAATGGAAGCTGGGCACCAAGTAGGTATCCATAACAGAGGAGGTGAGCCATGAAGGCTGCTTAAGTACCAAGCTCTTCGATTGGATCCAATCCTAGACATGCCCACAACTATTTCCACACTTGGTTATAACGGATTGAAACTTCTTTAATTTGTTATCTTTGATAAATCGAATATTTGTGACGTTGTGTTATTTTAAAAACAAGTATCGTTTTGAAATCGCGCCCTAAGTCTAGCCCATTTGAATTATTATCCACCAGAATAAAGTTATTAAAAATAATATAATCCCAGAAAATCAAAGAAGAAAATAAAGTTAAAATGGCCTTATTACAACCCAAAAATTAAATAGTAAATAAAAATAACTTAAGGAAACCAGTCTCTTTTCAGACCCAAAAGCGTTCACCATGGCCACTCTGAATCCCCTTCGGCTCCAAGACACCCACATCAAGGCCCACCTGCAAGGTTAAAGAAAGGGTGAGTTTGGAAACTCAGTGTGTAAAGAAAACCCATTCAAAGCCCAGGTCAGCTCAAGCCCATCGAGCCTAAGCCAATTCAGATAACAGTGATACTGGGCCAGAGCCCTTTTTAGATTACATTAAACTGGGCCTTAGCCCCTTATTCAGATAACTGTATGGCCCATAGGCCCATTTCAAAATATATGCAACATCAATAAACATATGCAAGCCCATTTGGGGAGTCTACTCAACCCACCAACTGCTACACTCCACCCGTACCAGCCCTACACTCCATGTAGGGAATAGCTCAACCCACCCAGCCCTACACTCCACAGTTGCAGCCTTGCTGCTCAGTCAACAGTAAATTGAGGCAAAGCCTCCAGTACGTGGACAAGCCACTTTCAGTACTTCCTCCATCAATATCCCAGTCCCATGCATCAGATAATAACAACATGGCATGCAGTAAATAACAACAGTCCAACATGCATTTAGGTCAATTTACTCCTAGGGGTATTTCGGTACTTTACCTCCTAAAGGTAAAACTATAAATTTTCCAATTTTTAAAAGTATTACAGTAATTTATCTATTTTAGGGTTTTTCATGCATATTCCTACCTTTCACGTACTAACAGAATCACTTACCGAGGGTTCTTACCGAATTGGGCCCGTTGGCCCTTTATTCCAATTTTGGCCCAATAAGCCCAAAAATATCGAGGGCACAGAAATCATGCACTTTACAGTCCAAACATTGCAGCTTACCGAAAACATTAATTGATTTACCTCACGAGCATTCGCACACTCGGAAATCTACAAAATACCAGTTTTTCAGCATTTCGGCTTTTCGACTTTTGCCGATCTAGACTAAGAAAGGGTGTCAGTTACACATCTGTTTTATGACGATTCATTGACGAGATCCATGCTCGAACTACCTACAATTATATTACTACCACGTTAATCTACTATTGAAACGAACTACATAAAAACTCCTAACCTTATTCGGCCATAACACCTTAGGCACTAGCAATCCTACCTTTGCCGAAGTTTGCGACTAGACTTAGATCCTGTTGCTCCACTTGTCCAAGCCCTTGATCAACAGCCTCTAGATCATATTATTATCAAGACAAAACAGTTATCACAACCCCTTAGGGCTACAAGTCCAAGTCGACAGCCTCCCTAACCTTTAGGGGTTTCGGTTTTTATAAAATACGAAATAAAGACTAGATTGAAAAGACTTACCACCGGTTCCTTTGGTCAATGATCCCAATTAATTTCTACTCAATTCTGATGCCGATCTAAGCCCTCAAAAGATAACAAAAGTCGAGCCTTAGTGATCTCACTATTCGGCCAAGTCCCTAAGAAAGTGGGGATTTCGGCTTTTGTTGAAGCTATGTAAAGAAAGATGAAATAGGAGGGTTTTGTTATGGTCCTATCGACAGAACCTTGAGGTTTGGAGAATTAGAGAATCGGTCAAGAATGATGGAAAAGATAATAAAATTGGCTAGGAGAAATCGGCACAGAAAAAAGTATAGTTTTTGGGATTTCGGCTTTTTTTATGGTAATGGCTTTGAAGGTTTTAGAAACGCCTGAAGAAAAGATGGAGACGGACAGGTGGTTAGAGAGATTCGGCTATGGAGGAAAAGAAGAAAAAGAAAAAAGTTGAAATGAAAAGGAGAAAAGAAATAAGTGGGGAATGGTCAGCAAACGGCACAACTTCCCCCCTCATGCCGAATTTATACTGGCACTTAACCTAGCCAAATTTTCCCATGCTAGAGGCCCTTGGCTGGCCAACTTCTGCTCCTTGATCAGCTCCTAAATATTCTCCTTTATTAGCTCCTAAATCCTCTCCCTTATCAGCTCCTAAATCCTCTCCCTTATCAGCTCCTAAATCTTCTCCTGACAGCCTTTCACTTTAGTTCCACTGCTTACCTTTTCTGTAAATAAAAATTAATATCACCAATTTGCTTACCTTACGACTCGAACCTTTGCTCTCCTTGGTCATCCACACTCCACCTCTCAAGCCCCCAAGTGACGCCACAAGCCAACTTACCACAGGCTTCCTTGTGTTTTATTTTACCCAGTTAATACCTTAAAGCCCAGCTAACCAGAACCCCTTCTTCTATAGAATTAAAATTAACTAAAATTACCGGATTTTAACTTAAAGTTGGGCCTTCTAGAGACCCACTAACCTGATTAAATCTACGCCAAGCAGACATAACACCAAAATTTAAAATTTGCCAACACTCATAGAATTCCCAAAAATTGGGGCGTTACACCTTCACATATGCATATCAACTACAATAAAACCACATACACATACATATAAAATATATAAGAGCACAATTAACATGGCATTATAAGTCTAGAATTTATTTTCGATATAAACTCAGACCAAGACTACACGTACATATATATAATCATTAATATTATAAGCACCCATAGTTCATATAAATATAAATATATCACCAAATTAATAATCAAATATATTGAGCATTTCATACCAACTTTTATTCAAATGTACATATCAGCTTATTTTAAATCATTACCATCAAAATGAACTTAATCATCTTAAACAAGGTACCATAATAACTATAATTCATTTGGTTATATAAATATAAAGGCACCCGAACACACTCAAATAAAGCTTTATAACAAGTCATATTTTCAATTTAATAAACAATCCAACACATATGAAATGCAAATTTATTCCACCCTATTAACTAATCCAATACACCAATAACCGTGACTTATACATGTATATATATAGTCATACATTGCTATTATAACTGAATTTAAACGGCTGATGCTTATTCACATTTATATACTTTTCATAATCATTTCAATGCTAACCGAAATTTGTATACCATTCTCCAAAAAAAACAAGCATATTAAATAATACACATATATCAAAATAAGTCCTAGTCATATGAAAGGATAGCTGATAACATTTTAATAACAAGACATGCTAGAAAATATATTTTTCTAAAAGATAATCCAATCATCGATTATATATACATATGTATATTCAAGGCACAAATTCCATGAACCATATTTAAAAGAAACATACAATGTATCTCCCATCATATTCGGTCATTACAATATATCCTCTATTACCAACTCATTTATAGCATGTTAATCTAACATAATAACCTAAATTTCACAAATCTTTTCCTATTATAAACCATGTTCATATTTATGCATGTATAATGGCCATTTCGTTTATCAACCAATCTCATTATGCACATACACAACACAAATTCTAATCATCCAAGGTATAAGGCATCATAACTGTAACAGGCTCGAACCATTATTTAACCAAAACATACTCAAGCATAGAGATTAAACCATTTTCGCATGGCCTTTATACATAAACCAAAATACCGCATCCCAAAACACATTCCAGCCTATACATGCCATAGTTCCAAAATGCAACTTATAAAAATACGGAAGACGGTCGGTAGTGTGATTGACTTTGCTGATGATCTCTGAGCTTGTAACTTGAATTTAGAAATCTATAAGATAGAACCACACATAAAAACACAGAGTAAGCTTTTGAAGCTTAGTAAGTCATAAGCAATTAAACATTCCAATATTATAATCAACTTCTTTAAACCAATCTAAATTATAGTATCATAACATATCAAATCCACATATATGTAATTCATTATAAATATATATTTTCATACTCAAATATCACCTTGGCCGAATACTCATGAAGCCAAATTTTCATTATTATAATTTATCTTCCACAACCAACTAGTCATTGTAACTTACTTCACGTACCCATAAACATATAAACTCATATCTAATCGCATAGTTTCATATGCATATATTAACTATGAAGCTGACTACATATAGTCATGCATAAGTTTCATATCAATAATAATTTTCAAGGCCAAATACACTTGATTACGTAAGCCCTGTATCAAAATAATTCATCATATTCATATATTAAATATATAATTGAAATTACCTAATCATATATGTACATGTTTAAAGATTATTAATGATAAACAAGTTACTAACTCACAAAGTCAAATACACATATCACATTCGTATATATTCTTCATTTACACCCTTTCAAGATTTGCAAGAAATAACCAAGGTACTTACTTACTTTACCTCAAATAGGTAACGAGTTAATTCATACTTGGCATATAGCTCATTTTACATATTCGAACTCAATTTACCTTTTCCCGATGAACCATTCAGAATTGGATAGGACACTCAGATAATCTCACCAATAGTACAATGACAACGTCCCAAACGTGGTCTTACATGTAGTTACAAATAGATACCACTATCCCAGATAGGGTCTTACTCGTAAACACATATCGGAATCACATATCGATTCCATGGTCTTACTTGCACACATATATCAGAAACCTATGTCATGACATATGTACCCTAACTATTCCTAAGGTTCATACGGGGCTTTCGGACGTCGTAACTCAATCGAAACAAATGCTTGAACATGGTTACCAAGCTTATACACATTCGAAAATAACATGTATAAATTCATACATTGCACACCAGCACATATATTCATCATTTAACTACAATTAGGCACATGTATTCACTTACAAACTTGCCTTGGACGATACAAAACGGAACAGGGCAGTTAGTCGACAACTTTCGCTTTCCCCCGATCCAAATTCGATTTCTTTGGTTCTTGATCTAAACATATTCAAATTGAGCTCATTCAAACATATTTTCATTTGATTTAGTCCAAAAACACATAAATGGAAAAATTACCATTTTACCTTTAACATTTACAATTTTTACAATTTAGTCCCTATTACACAAAACACAAAATACACCAAATTTCTCCATACCCAAGCTAGGCCGAATATTACCCATGTTCACACAAGCCCATTTAATTCATTTATTTCACATTTTAATCCCTCAAATAATTATTTTTGCAATTTAGTCCTAATTACTCAAAATCATCAAAAACTCCAATACAAAATATGTTAATCTAAAACATATCTTTCATATTTCATCATCAAACAACTAAAATCACAAGCTCTTAACAATGGCATAACTCAAAATATTCACCAAAATAAAAAATACAAGCATGGGTTTTTTTAGTACTCGAAGCAACGATCTCAAAAACATAGAAATTATCAAAAACCGAACAAAAAATGAACATTGATTGAGCTTGAAAGGATGGCCGAACCTTGTTTCTTTTCTTTTCTTTCTTGTTTGTAATATTTGGTCACTTTAGATTAGAATAAATGAATGATATGGTTTTTTTAACATATGTTTTAATATAATAACTTATATTTCTAATTTACTAAGTTAACCTTAATAATACAATTATAAAGCCATTATAAGCTAGGGCACTACCGTCCATATCACTTAAATTTGGTTTGTTTACAACATAAATGCTTCAACTTAAGAAGCCACTAACAATTCGGCCCTTATGCAAGTTACCACCTAATTTTCATTTTACGCAATTAAGTCTTTTTATTTAATCGGATACCTAAACGACAAAATTAAACCAAAAAGAATTCACAGATATAAATTCACACAAAATAAACACGAAAAATAATTTTTAAATATTTTTTGACTCAGATTCATGATCCCGAAACCACCGTTCCGATCAGGGTCTAAATCGAGATGTTACACAATATCATCCATATGTTTACAACAATTCAATAAACTTTATATGCATAATACCATCTACCACATAGGTGTTATACTTACCTGAACATTCCCGTATTCATTCATTTTCATTCTCACCTCTTGTTCAGGAATTTTAAGACTTTTCAAAGATTACCAATGCTTTAGACATCCGCACACTTAGTGCTTAAAAGATTAGCCGAAGCTATAATAATTCTGCACACTTAGTGCTTTCTCAATTAACAGAAGCTATCTCGATATCGCACATTTAGTGCCTCATATAGGCGAAGCTAGTTTAAATCGCACACTTAGTGCCAAATACCATTGATTTATCATTGTATTCATCCAAACTAAATGTATATACAATCTATGTATAAACAAAGCATCAAAACATATTTATAACATCATGTTTTACGTACGAACTTACCTCGTACTCAAAATTGTCGACTCAATCATCTACTCTATAATCTTTGACCTCCCTCTGTCTAAGTCTAAATTCCTCTTTTCTTGATCTATAAGTATTCAAAATTAACCCTTTTATTCACTAAATTATTCAAAACAATCCATAGACACATATTTAGGGCATTTTGTAAACTAGCCCTCACATTTTCACATTTCAGCACTTTAGTCCATAATTCACAAAATCACAAAAAACACAAAGTTTGCTTGTACACAATCTGAACAAATTTTCATAGGTCTCATACAAATCCATACATTTCATTTATTTCACATTTTAGTCCCTCAAAATAACATTTTTACAATTTAGCCCAAATTAATCAATTTCATAAAAAATTCAAAGACAACATATGTTAACCCAAAACATATCTTTCATAATTCATCAACTAACGTCACAAAGCTCATAGTTTCATCAATGGCATAACTCAAAAGCATCAACAAAATCAAAAATTGAGACATGGGCTTGATAGTATGTTAAGCAACGATCACAAAAAAGTAGAAATTATCAAAAACCAAACAAAACTCATACCTTAATCAAGCTTCAACCATAGCCGAATGAAAACCTAGCCTTTGGCTTTCTTCTTTTCAAATTTTCAGTCAAAAATAATGATAATAAGGATGATTTTATGATATGTTTTATTTAACATAACTTAATTACTAAATACCAATTTTAATATTATCTATTTCATTAAAATTCCACTAACTATTGTCCATATTTGTCCATTCATTAAACCAATGGTCTATTTGCATCATAAGAACCCCTCATTTATAAAGCCAAATCAAATAGGCACTTTTAACATCTAGCACACAGCTTTTACATTTTACGCGATTAGGTCCTTTTTATTAAATTAAGCACACAAACATTCAAATTTTCATATGAGACTTTCACACCTGCTAATTCACACATCATAAACACAAAAAATAATATTTAAGAATTTCTTTGACTCAGATTTGTGGTCTTGAAACCACTATTTTGACTAAGGTTTAAACCGGATTGTTACAAAATCATAGTTCTAATACCACTAAATGTAACACCCCTTACGAGGCATTACCGGACTTAAACTTAAACAAACATTCAATATCGAGACATGAATTTCAACTCAAATTTAAAACTTTTCATAAACATTCATCTCGTCCCTGAAACAAGCCTACAAGGCCCAAAACATACACTGAGAGTGGTTCGAGAATAAACTGAGAACTTTAAAAAATTTTACAATATGTAGAGAATTTTCATGGTTTGGAGGGTCACACTCCCGTGTCCTCAGCCCATGTAACTCTCTATTTATAACGTCATCAACAAGTTAGGGTCACACGGCCAAGGCACATGCCCGTCTGCTAAGCTGTGTGGGCAATTTAATTTCATAATTTTCCCTAAAATAGGTGCAGACTTCACACACCCTGGGCACACGCCCATGTCCCTAGGTCATGTCCTTCACACGGCTGAGACACACAGTCGTGTCTCTACCCATGTGGCAAATTTGAAGCTAAAATTAACAATACAAGGAACACACGGCCAGATCACACACCCACAGGCCAAGCCGTGTGTCACACACGGCCTAGACTCATGCCCGTGTGTCTACCCATGTGGACAAAAATAAGGCTATTTACCAAGCCTTTTTGTCACACTTACTTGCACCAACCTACACAACATCAAGCAACACCAATCCAAGATTATACACACTACCAATTCAGTCACAACCAAGACATCCACACATCAATTTCCTGCTAATTTCTATCACATACAACATCTCATACTTATCATCACAATTCATGCAATAACCACATCCATGGAAGGCATCATCATATGTATATATACTTAACCAATATTGTAACACCCCGTACCCGAGACCGTTGCCGGAGTCGGACACGAGGGGTTAATAGACTTAATTCACTTATTTGCACAATCCATTTTTAAATTTCCAGACGAGCTGGCTAACTGCGTCACTGTCACCTTAAAAATCGTATCTCGAGTTCCAAAACTCGAAAAAAAATTCCGTAAATTTTTCCTAAAACTAGACTCATATGTTCATCTACAAATTTTTTTCTAGAATTTTTGGTCGAGCCAATTAGTACAGTTTATTAGTTAAAATCTCCCCTGTTTCAGGGTTCGACTACTCCGACATTCATGCATTACGACTTGGATATTTCCCTGAACAGGTCTTCAATACTTATGCCGTTTGTTTCTATAGAAACTAGACTCGAAAAGGAATCTATACATATATGGAATGACTTCTAATTATCTCTGGTTAATCTATAATAAATTTCCAAAGTCGGAACAGGGACTTCAGAAACCGTTCTGGCCCTGTATCACGAAAACTTTAATATCTCATAATATACTTTTCATATGATCGTTTCGTTACTTTCCTATGAAAATAGACTCATCAAGGTTAGATTACATAATTCATTCACTATTTAATTCCATTCCTACTATTTTTAGTGATTTTTCACATCCATATCACTGCTGCTGTCAACATCTATTGTTAAGGTAAACTTTACCTATTTCATGATCCTCCATGGATCAACTAGAGTTTGTCATACATAGCACCAAAATGATCATGAATAACCATTCCAATGGCTAATCGTTACCAACATTTCCATACCTCTCAACGAACAACATACAAACGATTATAATGCTATGATCAAAGTATATTTAAGCCATTTTCGCATGGCTATCCAAATTTACACAAAACCAAGGGTACATGACCAACAACAAAAAGGGTAGTCCTATACATGCCATTTTCAGAGTTCAACCAAAAGTGTACCAAGAGGGCTTTGATAGTGTGGACGACTTCGACTTCGACAATCGCGAGTCCGATAGCTGACGAACCTAAATCTATAAAATAGAGAATCAAAGAAACGGAATAAGAATTTTATGCTTAGTAAGGTTTGAGCAATGAAATTAGGCACAACTGAAGTATAGCATTCATATAACTAAACGGATAATTTCATATACACATATTATCAAAAATCAGTCCTACTTCACATTTCCAACCCTTATGTTCATACATAAGGGACCAACTTAACCAAAGGCCAGAAGCTCTTTAATCGACTAAGCGAATATTATTTAAATGGAATCACTACTCCAATGCATCTACAAAACGTACCTCATCTTTGGGATTTTACGAGCGTATTAATTGAAATTATTACAGCAAGATCGCTCATTCCCAAACCAAGTACCTTCGAGGTTTAGCCGGATATAGCTACTCGCTCAAATACCTTCGGGACTTAGCCCGGTTATAGTAACTCGCACAAATGCCTTCGGGACTTAGCCCGGTTATAGTAACTCGCACAAATGCCTTCGATACTTAGCCCGGATATGATAACTCGCACAATTGCCTTCGGGCTTAGCCCGAAATTAGTCACTAGCACAAATGCCTTCGGGACTTAGCCCGGTTATCATCCGAATATCCATGCACATATCAATATATCATGACACATCTCTATTTCAATTCCATACTAGAATTCAAACACAAGTCACTCATCAAGCATTGTCATTTCGGCTCAATAGCTACATACAAGCACATGATTTTGATTTACTTAAAACATGATCTAATCGAATCATAATCTAAGCTCCATTACTCAAAGACTTACCTCGGATGTGGTCGAACGATTTCGGCGGCTATTCGATCACTTTTTCCTTTCCCTTATCCAACTGTGGTCCTCTAAGCTCTTGAGCTAATTCAAACAAATTTAACTTATTAAAGTCTCATTATGCTAGCTTATGGCCGAATATGACAAGGAGTTTGATAGGTCATATGGCCACCTTTAGCTCAAATACAAAATGGTCATACGCATTTTTAATCACATTGAGCAATTTAATACAATTAATCTAACATTTCTTCATGTGCACTTTTATGACCGAATACACACATCATTGACCTAATATCAATTAACTAAGCACCTAACAAATTCTCCTTGAGCCGATTATCTAAGTCAAGATAAAAGCATCAATATGCTTGCCCATAACTGAATACATTGAACACCAATCTATCTCATATGGCTGAATATGCATGTCTATGTTGAGGCCAATATATGCTTAATACTTCCTACAAATATGGTTACTTGTATTGACTACATACCATTTTGTTTCAAATTCAAAACTCGGCTCATACACATATATGCATTAGCAATCAAATAGTAACATTTGCTCTTCACCTTACTACCATTTCTCATCCAAATAACATGAGCAACAACCATTTTTCTCTTCTACTTCCTACCATGGCCGAATGCATCAAGACACCATACCATTTCAATTTTGGTCATGGTTTAAACAAAGAACCTAAGGTCTAACTCAAAAAAAAAAAAGAATGCTAAAAAGAAAATCCAAGAGTCATCAATCCACCATCACATGTATCATTACAAAGCATCACATTTAGTATGCAAATGACATCAACACAAATCCACCTTAGCCGAATCTTAGCTCATCTTCATCACATAGCAAAGATTTAAACCATGGGCTAGGTAGAACTCAAGCTAACAACTAAAAACATGAATGAATCTCACGGAACAACATCAAACATACCTCCTCCTAAAACACCAGCCAGCCGAACATGAAGCAAGAAGACTCCTTTCTTCTTCCTTTGATTTTTCGGTCAAGAAGAACAAGGAGGATGAAGCCTTTTTCTTTTTTTTTTCTTTTAGGTACGGCACAATGGGGGAACAACCACAAACATTTTTTTTTGTTTCTCCTACTACTAACACTAATATTTTATTGCCCATGTTCTTTATTTTATTATTCCTAACATAAAGCATTAACCCAACATGTTTATGACATGTTTTAGCCATAACATTTTGTCCACCCTCATGCTCATGGCCGGCCACTACTAATTAGGGGGGGAAATTGACATGAAAGTCCACCCTTTTGATTTCATGCACTAATTGATCCTTATAGATTAACCTATCACATTTCAAAAGTGTCACACATAAGTCCTATTGACTAAATTCACATGCAATTTACTAAATCGAAGCTTAAAACTTTCACACATTCATAATCACATATTTTAGACAATAAATATCATATTCAAATAATTTGGTGACTCGGTTTAGCGGTCCCGAAACCGCTTTCCGACTAGGGTCACTTTAGGGCTGTCACAACTCTCCCCCATTTAAGAAATTTTCATCCCCGAAAATCTTAACGGTAAATAGGTTTGGGTATCGTTCTTTCACAGAGTTCTCGGTTTCCCAAGTAGCTTCTTCAATTCCGTGTTTGAGCCATAATACTTTTACTAAAGGAACCTTTTTGTTTCATAATTCTTTCACTTCACGAGCTAGGATACGAATCGGTTCTTCTTCATAACTCATATCGGCTTGAATTTCAACCTCGGAGGGACTTATTATGTGCGAAGGATCAGACCTGTAACGTCGACGCATTGAGACATGAAAAACATTGTGAATCTTCTCAAGATCAGGGGGTAACATCAATCTATATGCCACCGGACCAACTCGTTCGGATATTTCATACGGCCCTATGAACCTCGGACTCAGTTTGCCTTTACGGCCAAATCTAAGTATCTTTTTCCAAGGTGAAACCTTAAGAAACACTTTGTCTCCCACCTGATACTCAATATTTCTTCGTTTTAAATCCACGTGCGACTTCTGACGATCTGATGCTGCCTTCAGACTCTCACGAATTATTTTTACTTTCTGTTCAGCATCTTTAGTCATATCCATTCCAAAACTTTTACTTTCACCGAGCTCGGTCCAAAACAATGGTGTACGGCATTTACGCCCGTACAAAGCCTCATAAGGTGCCATCTTAATACTTGATTGAAAACTATTGTTGTAAGCGAATTCAATCAAAGGTAAATACCGCTCCCACGAACCACTAAACTCGAGGATGCAACATCTCAACATATCCTCAAGTATCTGAATTATCCGTTCGGATTGACCATCGGTTTGTGGATGAAAAGCGGTGCTAAAATGCAAGTTGGTACCCAAAGCTTCTTGCAATATCTTCCAAAATCGCGAAGTGAATCTCGGATCTCTATCCGACACAATAGAAATTGGTACCCCGTATAATCTCGCAATCTGAGAAACATACAATTCAGCTAGTTTATCCAGTGAATAATCCGTATGTACGGGAATAAAATGAGCCGACTTAGTCAGTCTATCAACAACAACCCAAATCGTATCTTTCTTACTTGTTGACAATGGCAACCCAGACACAAAATCCATCGTGACTCGATCCCATTTCCATTCAGGTATCATGATCGGCTGAAGTAAACCCGTAGGCACTTGATGTTTTGCCTTCACTTGCTGACATATTAAACACTTCGAAACAAAATCAGAAATGTCTCGTTTCATACCATGCCACCAAAACTGACGTCTCAGATCGTTGTACATTTTCGTACTCCCCGGGTGAATTGACATTCGGCTACAATGAGCTTCGTTCAGAATTATCGAAATAAGTTCTAGATTTCTTGGAACACACAAATGACTTCTGAACCTCAAACAATCGTCATCATCAATTTGAAACTGTGATTCCATATTCGAAACACATTCAGCCCGTTTTGCAATTAATTCATCATCGACTTTCTGAGCTTCACGAATTTGATGAATCAACAATGGTCTAGCCTTTAATTCCGCTACTAACACATTGCCGGATAGAACAGACAAGTGTACATTCATTGCTCGTAAAGCAAACAGTGATTTACGACTTAAGGCATCCGCAACCACATTAGCCTTTCCCGGGTGATAATCAATGACAAGTTCATAATCTTTCAACAACTCGAGCCAACGCCTTTGTCGCAGATTCAAGTCTCTTTGAGTCATCAAATATTTGAGACTTTTGTGATCCGAATATACTTGGCACTTCTCACCAAATAAGTAGTGTCACCATATTTTCAAAGAGAATACGATGGCAGCTAGTTCGAGATCATGGGTCGGATAATTTTTCTCATGTGGCTTCAGTTGTCTCGACGCATAAGCTACAACTCGACCCTCTTGCATCAATACGCAACCCAACCCAAGTAGGGATGCATCACTATAAATGACAAACTCCTTGCCTGATTCGGGCTGCACTAGAATTGGAGCTTCAGTCAAATAAGTTTTCAGTTGATCGAAACTTTTCTGACATTTTTCCGTCCATTCGAACTTAACATCTTTTTGAAGTAGCTTCGTCATTGGTGTGGCTATCATCGAGAAACCCTTTACAAACCGTCTGTAGTAGCCGGCTAATCCCAAAAAGCTCCGAACCTCAGTAATATTTCTCGGAGGCTTCCAGTTAAGTATGGCTGAAATTTTGCTCGGATCAACTCGAATACCTAATGCAGATACCACATGACCCAAGAAGCTCACCTCTCTTAACCAGAACTCACACTTACTGAACTTAGCATATAACTGCTTATCCCGTAAAATTTGCAACACTAATCCCAGGTGTTCAGCATGATCGATTTCATTTCTCGAATAGACCAAAATATCATCGATAAACACAAATACAAACCGATCCAAATACGGTCTAAAGATCCGATTCATCAAATCCATAAATACCGCATGGGCATTAGCGAGCCCAAACAGCATCACTAAGAACTCGTAGTGACCGTATCTCGTTCTGAAAGCAGTTTTGGGTATATCCGAATCTCGAATTCGCAGCTGATAATAACCCGATCTCAAATCTATCTTTGAAAACACTGAGGCTCCCTTCAGTTGATCAAACAAATCGTCAATACGCGGTATCGGATATTTATTCTTTATTGTCACCTTATTCAGCTGACGATAATCGATGCACAACCTCATGGTTCCGTCCTTCTTTTTCACAAACAATACTGGTGCACCCCAAGGTGAGAAACTTGGTCGAGCGAAACCTCTATCCGTCAACTCTTGCAACTGAGCTTTCAACTCTTTTAACTCGGTTGGTGCCATACGATACGGAGCTATCGAAATCGGCGTAGTCCCAGGTACAAGCTCAATTCCAAACTCTACCTCCCGAACAGGTGGTAAACCCGGTAATTCTTCGGGAAAAACATCCGGGTATTCACAAACCACCGGCACAGATTCAAGTTTCTTTTCTGGCTCTTTATTATCAAGTACGTATGCAAGATACGCTTCACACCCCTTTCTCAAATATTTTGAGCTAACATCGAGGATATTATTGTTGGAAATCCATTCAAGACAGTAGACTCAACTCGGATTATCTCATTATTTGCGCACCTCAAATCAATAGTCTTGCTTTTGCAATTCACAACCGCATCATGCACGGTCAACCAATCCAAACCGAGAATAACATCAAATTCATCAAACGGCAAAAGCATCAGGTCCGCCGGAAAACAGGAACCTCGAATTACTAGGGGACATTTCTTACACACTTTGTCGACAAGCACGTAACGACCCAAGGGATTTGACACCCGAATTACGAACTCAGTAGACTCAATAGGTAAAGTCTTATTGGATGCTAAGGTTTCACATATATAAGAATGAGTAGAACCAGGGTCAATCAAAGCAATCACATTAGTATCAAAGAGAGCAAAAGTACCGGTAATAACATCTGGCGAGGAAGCATCCTCGCGTGCGCGTATAGCGTAAGCTCTAGCAGGAGCGCGAGCCTCAGATCTGGTTGTAGCATCTCTAGATCCTCTCTGACCACCACTAAGATTTCCCGTGTTTCTAGATGGTCTACCTCAAGCAGTGGTAGCACCCGGTTTCCCACTCTGATTTACATTCTGTTCAGACAACCTCGGGCAATCTTTAATAAAGTGGTCAACTGATCCGCAATTGTAACAGGAGCGGTCATGGAATCTACAACTCCCCGAATGCCATTTACCACAATACTGGCACTCTGTTCTATCTCGACGATCATTTCCAACACTAGCGACCGAAGTGACTCGTGCACTCACAGGGGGTCGATCGCGATCTTGTCTAGAAAAGCCCGAAGTGTCTCTAGATCGGCCTAAATCATCTCTAAATTTCTTCGATGACTGTTGAAAGGGCTTTCTCGAAGATCTCTTACGAAACTCTTTTGCTCCCACATCAGCTTTCCTTTTCTCCTCACTGAGCTCCTCGGCTTTGCAAGCTCGCTCGACAAGTACCATAAATTCTCGGATTTCTAAAATGCCAACATACAGCTTTATATCATCGTTCAGTCCATCCTCAAAACGTTTACACATCACAGCTTCTGAAGAAATACATTCTCGCGCGTACCGGCTAATCTTTACAAACTTTCGTTCATAGTCGGTAACCAACATGGAACCCTATTTGAGTTCAAGAAATTCCTTCCATTTTTGATCCATGAATCTCTGACTGATATACTTTTTTCAAAACTCAGTTTGTAAAAACTCCCAAGTTACTTACTCTTTGGGCACAACAGAAGTCAACGTATTCCACCAATAGTAGGCAGAATCACGTAGCAAGGAGATAGTACACTTTAGGCACTCATCGGGTGTGCAAGATAGCTCAGCGAGTACCCGAATAGTGTTGTCCAACCAAAATTCCGCTTGCTCGGCATCATCGCTGTCCGTAGCTTTAAATTCAGTAGCCCCGTGTTTTCGGATTCTGTCAACTGGGGGCTTATTTGACCTTATTTGGTCAGTTACCGGAGGTATTGTAGGTGCGGGGGTTGTATTTGTCGGGAATGGAGGTTGTGGAACAGCCGTATTAGTTCGAATGTATTGGTTGAACCAATCATTCATCACGCTATAAAAAACTTGTCTAGCTTCATCATTCGGATTACTAGCAATAGGTTGAGAGTCCGCCGGCGCTGTCCCTTGTGCGGGAGCAGGCGCTACACTCTCATGATCATCAGCTACCGCTCGGTTGGGATCGGGATCCATTACTATAAATAAACAGATTTGCAAATGTCAAAAATCACCACACTATCAAATAATCACCAAATGGCATGTATAGCTAGGCCCAAACGTATTACGGTAGTCCTAGAATCGACTAAACCGTAGCTCTGATACCAATTTAATTGTAACACCCCGTACCCGAGACCGTTTTCGGAGTCGGACACGAGGGGTTAACAGACTTAATTCACCTATTTGCACAGTCCATTTTTAAATTTCTAGACGAGCTGGCTAACTGCGTCACTGTCACCTTAAAAATCATATCTCGAGTTCCAAAACTTGAAAACCAATTCCGTAAATTTTTCCTGAATCTAGACTCAGATGTTCATCTAAAAATTTTTTTATAGAATTTTTGGTCGAGCCAATTAGTACAGTTTATTAGTTAAATTCTCCCCTATTTCAGGGTTCAACTACTCTGACCTTCATGCATTACGACTTGGAAATTTCGCTGTACAGGGCTTCAATACTTATGCCGTTTGTTTCAATAGAAACTAGACTCGAAAAGGAATCTATACATATATAGCATGACTTATAATTATCTCTGGTTAATCTATAATGAATTTCCAAAGTCAGAACAGAGAATTCAGAAACCGTTCTGGCCCTGTATCACGAAAACTTTAATATCTCATAATATACTTTTCATATGATCGTTTCGTTACTTTCCTATGAAAATAGATTCATCAAGGTTCGATTAAATAATTCATTCACTATTTAATTTCATTCCTACTGTTTTTAGTGATTTTTCACATCCACATCACTGCTGCTGTCAGCATCTATTTTTAAGGTAAACTTTACCTATTTCATGATCCTAACATGGATCAACTAGAGTTTGTCATACATAGCACCAAAATGATCATGAATAACCATTCCAATGGCTAATCGTTACCAACATTTCCATACCTCTCAACGAACAATATACAAACGATTATAATGCTATGATCAAAGTATATTTAAGCCATTTTCGCATGGCTATCCAAATTTACACAAAACCAAGGGTACATGACCAACAACAAAAAGGGTAGTCCTATACATGCCATTTTTAGAGTTCAACCAAAAGTGTACCAAGAGGGCTTTGATAGTGTGGACGACTTCGACTGCGACAATCCTGAGTCCGATAGCTGACGAACCAAAATCTATAAAACAGAGAATCAAAGAGACGGAATAAGCATTTTATGCTTAGTAAGGTTTGAGTAATGAAATTAGGCACAACTGAAGTATAGCATTCATATAACTAAACGGATAATTTCATATACACATATTATCAAAAATCTGTCCTACTTCACATTTCCAACCCTTATGTTCATACATAAGGGATCAACTTAACCAAAGGTCGGAAGCTCTTTAATCGACTGAGCGAATATTATTTAAATGGAATCACTACTCCAATGCATCTACGAAACATACCTTATCGTTGGGATTTTACGAGCGTATTAATTGAAATTATTACAGCAAGATCGCTCATTCCCAAATCAAGTACCTTCGAGGTTTAGCCGGATATAGCTACTCGCTCAAATGCCTTCGGGACTTAGCCCGGTTATAGTAACTCGCACAAATGCCTTCGGGACTTAGCCCGGATATGATAACTCGCACAATTGCCTTCGGGCTTAGCCCGGAATTAGTCACTAGCACAAATGCCTTCGGGACTGAGCCCGGTTATCATCCGAATATCCATGTACATATCAATAAATCATGACACATCTCTATTTCAATTTCATACTAGAATTCAAACACAAGTCACTCATCAAGCATTGTCATTTCGGCTCAATAGCTACATACAAGAACATGATTTTGATTTACTTAAAACATGATCTAATCGAATCATAATCTAAGCTCCATTACTCAAAGACTTACCTCGGATGTGGTCGAACGATTTCGGCGGCTATTCGATCACTTTTTCCTTTCCCTTATCCAACTGTGGTCCTCTAAGCTCTTGAGCTAATTCAAACAAATTTAACTTATTAAAGTCTCATTATGCTAGCTTATGGCCGAATATGACAAGGAGTTTGATAGGTCATATTGCCACCTTTAGCTCAAATACAAAATGGTCATACGCATTTTTAATCACATTGAGCAATTTAATACAATTAATCTAACATTTCCTCATGTGCACTTTTATGACCGAATACACACATCATTGACCTAATATCAATTAACTAAGCACTTAACAAATTCTCCTTGAGCCGATTATCTAAGTCAAGATAAAAGCATCAATATGCTTGCCCCTAACTGAATACATGCAACACCAATCTATCTCATGTGGCCGAATATGCATGTCTATGTTGAGGCCAATATATTCTTAATACTTCCTACAAATATGGTTACTTGTATTGACTACATACCATTTTGTTTCAAATTCAAAACTCGGCTCATACACATATATGCATTAGTAATCAAATACTAACATTTGCACTTCACCTTACTCCCATTTCTCATCCAAATAACATGAGCAACAACCATTTTTCTCTTCTACTTCCTACCATGGCCGAATGCATCAAGACACCATACCATTTCAATTTTGGTCATGGTTTAAACAAAGAACTTAAGGTCTAACTCAAAAAAAAAAGAATGCTAAAAAGAAAATCCAAGAGTCATCAATCCACCATCACATGTATCATTACAAAGCTTCACATTTAGCATGCAAATGACATCAACACAAATCCACCTTAGCCGAATCTTAGCTCATCTTCATCACATAGCAAAGATTTAAACCATGGGCTAGGTAGAACTCAAGCTAACAACTAAAACATGCATGAATCTCATGGAACAACATCAAACATACCTCCTCCTAAAATACCAACCAACCGAACATGAAGCAGGAAGACTCCTTTCTTCTTCCTTTGATTTTTCGGTCAAGAAGAACAAGGAGGATGAAGCCTTTTTCTTTTTTTTTCTTTTAGGTACGGCACAATGCGGGAGCAACCACACACATTTTTTTTGTTTCTCCTACTACTAACACTAATATTTTATTGCCCATGTTCTTTATTTTATTATTCCTAACATAAAGCATTAACCCAACATGTTTATAACATGTTTTAGCCATAACATTTTGTCCACCCTCATGCTCATGGCCGACCACTACTAATTAGGGGGGAAATTGACATGCAAGTCCACCCTTTTGATTTCATGCACTAATTGATCCTTATAGATTAACCTATCACATTTCAAAAGTGTCACACATAAGTCCTATTGACTAAATTCACATGCAATTTACTAAATCGAAGCTTAAAACTTTCACAAATTCATAATCACATATTTTAGACAATAAATATCATATTCAAATAATTTGGTGACTCGGTTTAGCGGTCCCGAAACCGCTTTCCGACTAGGGTCACTATAAGGCTATCACAACTCTCCCCCACTTAAGAAATTTTCGTCCTCGAAAATCTTACCGGTAAATAGGTTTGGGTATCGTTCTTTCATAGAGTTCTTGGTTTCCCAAGTAGCTTCTTCCATTCCGTGTTTGAGCCATAATACTTTTACTAAAGGAACCTTTCTGTTTCATAATTCTTTCACTTCACGAGCTAGGATACGAATCGGTTCTTCTTCATAACTCATATCGGCTTGAATTTCAACCTCGGAGGGACTTATTATGTGCGAAGGATCAGACCTGTAACATCGAAGCATTGAGACATGAAAAACGTTGTGAATCTTCTCAAGATCAGGGGGTAACATCAATCTATATGCCACCAGACCAACTCATTTGGATATTTCATACGGCCCTATGAACCTCGGACTCAGTTTGCCCTTACGGCCAAATCTAAGTATCTTTTTCCAGGGTGAAACCTTAAGAAACACTTTGTCTCCCACCTGATACTCAATATTTCTTCATTTTAAATCCACGTGCGACTTCTGACGATCTGATGCTGCCTTTTCAGACTCTCACGAATTTTTTTTACTTTCTGTTCAGCATCTTTAGTCATATCCACTCCAAAACTTTTACTTTCACCAAGCTCGGTCCAAAACAATGGTGTACGGCATTTACGCCATTACAAAGCCTCGTAAGGTGCCATCTTAATACTTGATTGAAAACTATTGTTGTAAGCGAATTCAATCAAAGGTAAATACCGCTCCCATGAACCACTCAACTCAAGGATGCAACATCTCAACATATCCTCAAGTATCTGAATTATCCGCTCGGATTGACCATCGGTTTGTGGATGAAAAGCGGTGCTAAAATGCAACTTGGTACCCAAAGCTTCTTGCAATTTCTTCCAAAATCGCGAGGTGAATCTCGGATCTCTATCCGACACAATAGAAATGGGTACCCTGTGTAATCTCACAATCTGAGAAACATACAATTCAACTAGTTTATCCAGTGAATAATCCGTACGTACGGGAATAAAATGAGCCGACTTAGTCAGTCTATCAACAACAACCCAAATCGCATCTTTCTTACTTGTCGACAATGGCAACCCAGACACAAAATCCATCGTGACTCGATCCCATTTCCATTCAGGTACCATGATCGGCTGAAGTAAACCCGTAGCCACTTGATGTTCCGCCTTCACTTGCTGACATATTAAACACTTCGAAACAAAATCGGAAATGTCTCGTTTCATACCATGCCACCAAAACTGACGTCTCAGATCGTTGTACATTTTCGTACTCCCCGGGTGAATTGACATTCGGCTACAATGAGCTTCTTTCAGAATTATCGAAATAAGTTATAAATTTCTTGGAACACACAAACGACTTCTGAACCTCAAACAATCGTCATCATCAATTTGAAACTCTGATTCCATATTCGAAACACATTCAGCCCGTTTTGCAATTAATTCATCATCGACTTTCTGAGCTTCACGAATTTGATGAATAAACAATGGTCTAGCCTTTAATTTTCCTACTAACACATTGTCGGATAGAACAGACAAGTGTACATTCATTGCTCGTAAAGCAAACAGTGATTTACGACTTAAGGCATCCCCAACCACATTAGCCTTTCTCGGGTGATAATCAATGACAAGTTCATAATCTTTCAACAACTCGAGCCAACGCCTTTGTCGCAGATTCAAGTCTCTTTGAGTCATCAAATATTTGAGACTTTTGTGATCCGAATATACATGGCACTTCTCACCAAATAAGTAGTGTCGCCATATTTTCAAAGCGAATACGATGGCAGCTAGTTCGAGATCATGGGTCGGATAATTTTTCTCATGTGGCTTCAGTTGTCTCGACGCATAAGCTACAACTCGACCCTCTTGCATCAATACGCAACCCAACCCAAGTAGGGATGCATCACTATAAATGACAAACTCCTTGCCTGATTCGGGATGCACTAGAATTGGAGCTTCAGTCAAATAAGTTTTCAGTTGATCGAAACTTTTCTGACATTTTTCCGTCCATTCGAACTTAACATCTTTTTGAAGTAGCTTCGTCATTGGTGTGGCTATCATCGAGAAACCCTTTACAAATCGTCTGTAGTAGCCGACTAATCCCAAAAAGCTCCGAACCTCAGTAATATTTCTCGGAGGCTTCCAGTTAAGTATGGCTGAAATTTTGCTCAGATGAACTCGAATACCTGATGCAGATACCACATGACCCAAGAAGCTCACCTCTCTTAACCAGAACTCACACTTACTGAACTTAGCATATAACTGCTTATCCCGTAAAATTTTGCAACACTAATCCCAGGTGTTCAGCATGATCGGTTTAATTTCTCGAATAGACCAAAATATAATCGATAAACACAACTACAAATCGATCCAAACACGGTCTAAAGATCCGATTCATCAAGTCCATAAATACCGTAGGGGCATTAGTGAGCCCAAACAGCATCACTAAGAACCCGTAGTGACCGTATCTCGTTCTGAAAGCAGTTTTGGGTATATCCGAATCTCGAATTCGCAACTGATAATAACCCGATCTCAAATCTATATTTGAAAACACTGAGGCTCCCTTTAGTTGATCAAACAAATCGTCAATACGCGGTATCGGATATTTATTCTTTATTGTCACCTTATTCAGCTGACGATAATCGATGCACAACCTCATGGTTCCGTCCTTCTTTTTCACAAACAATACTAGTGCACCCCAAGGTGAGAAACTTGGTCGAGCGAAACCTCTATTCGTCAACTCTTGCAACTGAGCTTTCAACTCTTTTAACTTGGTTGGTGCCATACGATACGGAGCTATCGAAATCGGCGTAGTCCCAGGTACAAGCTCAATTCCAAACTCTACCTCCCGAATAGGTGGTAAACCCGATAATTCTTCGGGAAAAACATCTGGGTATTCACAAACCACCGGCACAGATTCAAGTTTCTTTTCTGGCTTTTTATTATCAAGTACGTATGCAAGATACACTTCACACCCCTTTCTCAAATATTTTTGAGCTAACATCGAGGATATTATTGTTGGCAATCCATTCAAGACAGTAGACTCAACTCGGATTATCTCATTATTTGCACACCTCAAATCAATAGTCTTGCTTTTGCAATTCACAACCGCATCATGCATGGTCAACCAATCCAAACCGAGAATAACATCAAATTCATCAAACGGCAAAAGCATCAGGTCCGCCGGAAAATAGGAACCTCGAATTACTAGGGGACATTTCTTACACACTTTGTGGACAAGCACGTAACGACCCAAGGGATTTGACACCCGAATTACGAACTCAGTAGACCCAATAGGTAAAGTCTTACTGGATGCTAAGGTTTCACATATATAAGAATGAGTAGAACCAGGGTCAATCAAAGCAATCACATTAGTATCAAAGAGAGTAAAAGTACCGGTAATAACATCTGGCGAGGAAGCATCCTCGCGTGCGCGTATAGCGTAAGCTCTAGCAGGAGCGCGAGCCTCAGATCTGGTTGTAGCATCTCTAGATCCTCTCTGACCACCACTAGGATTTCCCGTGTTTCTAGATGGTCTACCTCAAGCAGTGGTAGCACCCGGTTTCCCACTCTGATTTACATTCTGTTTAGACAACCTCGGGCAATCTTTAATAAAGTGGTTAACTGATCCGCACTTGTAACAGGAGCGGTCATGGAATCTACAACTCCCCGAATGCCATTTACCACAATACTGGCACTCCGTTCTATCTCGACGATCGTTTCCAACACTGGAGACTGAAGTGACTCGTGCACTCACAGGGGGTCGATCGCGATCTCGTCTAGAAAAGCCCGAAGTGTCTCTAGATCGGCCTAGATCATCTCCAAATTTCTTCGATGACTGTTGAAAGGGCTTTCCCGAAGATTTCTTACGAAACTCTTTTTCTCCCACATCAGCTTTCTTTTTCTCCTTACTGAGCTCTTCGGCTTTGCATGCTCGCTCGACAAGTACCACAAATTCTCGGATTTCTAAAATGCCAACATACAGCTTTATATCATCGTTCAGTCCATCCTCGAAACGTTTACACATCACAACTTCTGAAGAAATACATTCTCGCGCGTACCGGCTAAGCTTTACAAACTTTCGTTCATAGTCGGTAACCGACATGGAACCCTATTTGAGTTCAAGAAATTCCTTCCGTTTTTGATCCATGAATCTCTGACTGATATACTTTTTTCGAAACTCAGTTTGGAAAAACTCCCAAGTTACTTGCTCTCTAGGCACAACAGAAGTCAACGTATTCCACCAATAGTAGGCAGAATCACGTAGCAAGGAGATAGTACACTTTAGGCACTCATCGGGTGTACAAGATAGCTCAGCGAGTACCCGAATAGTGTTGTCCAACCAAAATTCCGCTTGCTTGGCATCATCGCTGTCTGTAGCTTTAAATTCAGTAGCCCCGTGTTTTCGGATTCTGTCAACTAGGGGCTTATTTGACCTTATTTGATCAGTTACTGGAGGTATTGTAGGTGCGGGGGTTGTATTTGTCGGGAATGGAGGTTGTGGACCAGCCGTATTAGTTCGAATGTATTGGTTGAACCAATCATTCATCACGCTATAAAAGCTTGTCTAGCTTCATCATTCGGATTACTAGCAATAGGTTGAGAGTCCGCCAGCGCTGTCCCTTGTGCGGGAGCAGGCGCTACACTCTCAAAATCATCAGATACCGCTCGGTTGGGATCGGGATCCATTACTATAAATAAACACATTTGCAAATGTCAAAAATCACCACACTATCAAATAATCACCAAATGGCATGTATAGCTAGACCCAAACGTATTACGGTAGTCCTAGAATCGACTAAACCGTAGCTCTGATACCAATTTAATTGTAACACCCCGTACCCGAGACCATTGCCGGAGTCGGACACGAGGGGTTAACAGACTTAATTCACTTATTTGCACAGTCCATTTTTAAATTTCCAGATGAGCTGGCTAACTGCGTCACTGTCACCTTAAAAATCATATCTCGAGTTCCAAAACTCGAAATCCAATTCCGTAAATTTTTCCAGAAACTAGACTCAGATGTTCATCTACAAATTTGTTTCTAGAATTTTTGGTCAAGCCAATTAGTACAGTTTATTAGTTAAAGTCTACCCTGTTTCAGGGTTTGACTTCTTCGACCTTCATGCATTACAACTTGGATATTTCGCTGTACAGGGCTTCAATACTTATGCCGTTTGTTTCTATAGAAACTAGACTCAAAAAGGAATCTATAAATATATAGCATGACTTCTAATTATATCTGGTGAGTCTATAATGAATTTCCAAATTCGGAACAGGGAATTCAGAAACCATTCTGGCCCTGTATCACGAAAACTTTAATATCTCATAATAAACTGTTCATATGATCATTTCGTTACTTTCCTATGAAAATAGATTCATCAAGGTTCGATTACATAATTCATTCACTATTTAATTCCATTCCTGCTATTTTTAGTGATTTTTCACATCCACATCACTGCTGCTGTCAGCATCTATTTTTAAGGTAAACTTTACCTATTTCATGATCCTCCATGGATCAACTAGAGTTTGTCATACATAGCACCAAAATGATCATGAATAACCATTCCAATGGCTAATCGTTACCAACATTTCCATACCTCTCAACGAACAACATACAAACGATTATAATGCTATGATCAAAGTATATTTAAGCCATTTTCGCATGGCTATCCAAATTTACACAAAACCAGGGTACATGACCAACAACAAAAAGGGTAGTCCTATACATGTCATTTTCAGAATTCAACCAAAAGTGTACCAAGAGGGCTTCGATAGTGTGGACGACTTCGACTTCGACAATCCCGAGTCCGATAGCTGACGAACCAAAATCTATAAAATAGAGAATCAAAGAAACGGAATAAGCATTTTATGCTTAGTAAGGTTTGAGCAATGAAATTAGGCACAACTGAAGTATAGCATTCATATAACTAAACGGATAATTTCATATACACATATTATCAAAAATCAGTCCTACTTCACATTTCCAACCCTTATGTTCATACATAAGGGATCAACTTAACCAAAGGCCAGAAGCTCTTTAATCGACTGAGCGAATATTATTTAAATGGAATCACTACTCCAATGCATCTACGAAACGTACCTCATCGTTGGGATTTTACGAGCGTATTAATTGAAATTATTACAGCAAGATCGCTCATTCCCAAACCAAGTACCTTCGAGGTTTAGCCGGATATAGCTACTCGCTCAAATGCCTTCGGGACTTAGCCCGGTTATAGTAACTCGCACAAATGCCTTCGGGACTTAGCCCGGTTATAGTAACTCGCACAAATGCCTTCGGGACTTAGCCCGGATATGATAACTCGCACAATTGGCTTCGGGCTTAGCCCAGAATTAGTCACTAGCACAAATACCTTCGGGACTTAGCCCGGTTATCATCCGAATATCCATGCACATATAAATAAATCATGACACATCTCTATTTCAATTCCATACTAGAATTCAAACACAAGTCACTTATCAAGCATTGTCATTTCGGCTCAATAGCTACATACAAGAACATGATTTTGATTTACTTAAAACATGATTTAATCGAATCATAATCTAAGCTCCATTACTAAAAGACTTACCTCGGATGTGGTCGAACGATTTCGGCGGCTATTCGATCACTTTTTCCTTTCCCTTATCCAACTGTGGTCCTCTAAGCTCTTGAGCTAATTCAAACAAATTTAACTTATTAAAGTCTCATTATGCTAGCTTATGGCCGAATATGACAAGGAGTTTGATAGGTCATATGGCCACCTTTAGCTCAAATACAAAAATGGTCATACGCATTTTAATCACATTGAGCAATTTAATACAATTAATCTAACATTTCCTCATGTGCACTTTTATGACCGAATACACACATCATTGACCTAATATCAATTAACTAAGCACTTAACAAATTCTCCTTGAGCCGATTATCTAAGTCAAGGTAAAAGCATCAATATGCTTGCCCCTAACCAAATACATGCAACACCAATCTATCTCATGTGGCTGAATATGCATGTCTATGTTGAGGCCAATATATGCTTAATACTTCCTACAAATATGGTTACTTGTATTGACTACTTACCATTTTGTTTCAAATTCAAAACTCGGCTCATACACATATATGCATTAGTAATCAAATAGTAACATTTGCTCTTCACCTTACTACCATTTCTCATCCAAATAACATGAGCAACAACCATTTTTCTCTTCTACTTCCTACCATGGCCGAATGCATCAAGACACCATACCATTTCAATTTTGGTCATGGTTTAAACAAAGAACTTAAGGTCTAACTCAAAAAAAAAAAGAATGCTAAAAAGAAAATCCAAGAGTCATCAATCCACCATCACATGTATCATTACAAAGCTTCACATTTAGCATGCAAATGACATCAACACAAATCCACTTTAGCCGAATCTTAGCTCATCTTCATCACATAGCAAAGATTTAAACCATGGGCTAGGTAGAACTCAAGCTAACAACTAAAAACATGCATGAATCTCATGGAACAACATCAAACATACCTCCTCCTAAAACACCAACCAACCGAACATGAAGCAAGAAGACTCCTTTCTTCTTCCTTTGATTTTTCAGTCAAGAAGAACAAGGAGGATGAAGCCTTTTCTTTTTTTTTCTTTTAGGTACGGCACAATGGGGGAACAACCACACACATTTTTTTTTGTTTCTCCTACTACTAACACTAATATTTTATTGCCCATGTTCTTTATTTTATTATTCCTAACATAAAGCTTTAACCCAACATGTTTATGACATGTTTTAGCCATAACATTTTGTCCACCCTCATGCTCATGGCCGGCCACTACTAATTAGGGGGAAATTGACATGCAAGTCCACCCTTTTGATTTCATGCACTAATTGATCCTTATAGATTAACCTATCACATTTCAAAAGTGTCACACATAAGTCCTATTGACTAAATTCGCATGCAATTTACTAAATCGAAGCTTAAAACTTTCACACATTCATAATCACATATTTTAGACAATAAATATCATATTCAAATAATTTGGTGACTCAGTTTAGCGGTCCCGAAACTGCTTTCCGACTAGGGTCACTTTAGGGCTGTCACAACTCTCCCCCACTTAAGAAATTTTCGTCCCCGAAAATCTTACCGGTAAATAGGTTTGGGTATCGTTCTTTCACAGAGTTCTCGGTTTCCCAAGTAGCTTCTTCCATTCCGTGTTTGGGCCATAATACTTTTACTAAAGGAACCTTTTTGTTTCGTAATTCTTTCACTTCACGATCTAGGATACGAACCGGTTCTTCTTCATAACTCATATCGGCTTGAATTTCAACCTCGGAGGGACTTATTATGTGTGAAGGATCAGACCTGTAACGTCGAAGCATTGAGACATGAAAAACGTTGTGAATCTTCTGAAGATCAGGGGGCAACATCAATCTATATGCCACCGGACCAACTCGTTCGGATATTTCATACGGCCCTATGAACCTCGGACTCAGTTTGCCCTTACGGCCAAATCTAAGTATCTTTTTCCAAGGTGAAACCTTAAGAAACACTTTGTCTCCCACCTGATACTCAATATTTCTTCGTTTTAAATCCATGTGCGACTTCTAACGATCTGATGCTGCCTTCAGACTCTCACGAATTATTTTTACTTTCTTTTCAGCATCTTTAGTCATATCCACTCCAAAACTTTTACTTTCACCGAGCTCAGTCCAAAACAATGGTGTACGGCATTTACGCCCGTACAAAGCCTCGTAAGGTGTCATCTTAATACTTGATTGAAAACTATTGTTGTAAGCGAATTCAATCAAAGGTAAATACCGCTCCCAGGAACCACTAAACTCAAGGATGCAACATCTCAACATATCCTCAAGTATCTGAATTATCCGCTCGGATTGACCATCGGTTTGTGGATGAAAAGCGGTGCTAAAATGCAACTTGGTACCCAAAGCTTCTTGTAATTTCTTCCAAAATCGCGAGGTGAATCTCGAATCTCTATCCGACACAATAAAAATGGGTACCCCGTGTAATCTCACAATCTGAGAAACATACAATTCAACTAGTTTATCCAGTGAATAATCCGTACGTATGGGAATAAAATGAGCCGACTTAGTCAGTCTATCAACAACAACCCAAATCGCATCTTTCTTACTTGTCGACAATGGCAACCCAGACACAAAATACATCGTGACTCGATCCCATTTCCATTCAGGTATCATGATCGGCTGAAGTAAACCTGTAGGCACTTGATGTTCCGCCTTCACTTGCTGACATATTAAACACTTCGAAACAAAATCGGAAATGTCTCGTTTCATACCATGCCACCAAAACTGACGTCTCAGATCGTTGTACATTTTCGTACTCCCCGGGTGAATTGACATTCGGCTACAATGAGCTTCGTTCAGAATTATCGAAATAAGTTCTAAATTTCTTAGAACACACTAACGACTTCTGAACCTCAAACAATCGTCATCATCAATTTGAAACTCTGATTCCATATTCGAAACACATTCAGCCCGTTTTGCAATTAATTCATCATCGACTTTCTGAGCTTCATGAATTTGATGAATCAGCAAAGGTCTAGGCTTTAATTCCGCTACTAACACATTGTCGGATAGAACAGACAAGTGTACATTCATTGCTCGTAAAGCAAACAGTGATTTACGACTTAAGGCATCCCCAACCACATTAGCCTTTCCCGGGTGATAATCAATGACAAGTTCATAATCTTTCAACAACTCGAGCCAACGCCTTTGTCGCAGATTCAAGTCTCTTTGAGTCATCAAATATTTGAGACTTTTGTGATCCGAATATACATGGCACTTCTCACCAAATAAGTAGTGTCGCCATATTTTCAAAGCGAATACGATGGTAGCTAGTTCGAGATCATGGGTCGGATAATTTTTCTCATGTGGCTTCAGTTGTCTCGACGCATAAGCTACAACTCGACCCTCTTGCATCAATACGCAACCCAACCCAAGTAGGGATGCATCACTATAAATGACAAACTCCTTGCCTGATTCGGGCTGCACTAGAATTGGAGCTTCAGTCAAATAAGTTTTCAGTTGATCGAAACTTTTCTGACATTTTTCCGTCCATTCGAACTTAACATCTTTTTGAAGTAGCTTCATCATTGGTGTGGCTATCATCGAGAAATCCTTTACAAACCGTCTGTAGTAGCCGGCTAATCCCAAAAAGCTCCGAACCTCAGTAATATTTCTCGGAGGCTTCCAGTTAAGTATGGCTGAAATTTTGCTCGGATCAACTCGAATACCTAATGCGGATACCACATGACCCAAGAAGCTCACCTCTTTTAACCAGAACTCACACTTACTGAACTTAGCATATAACTGCTTATCCCGTAAAATTTACAAAACTAATCCCAAGTGTTCAGCATGATCGGTTTCATTTCTCGAATAGACCAAAATATCATCGATAAACACAACTACAAACCGATCCAAATACGGTCTAAAGATCCGATTCATCAAATCCATAAATACCGCAAGGGCATTAGTGAGCCCAAACGGCATCACTAAGAACTCGTAGTGACCGTATCTCATTCTGAAAGCAGTTTTGGGTATATCCGAATCTCGAATTCGCAACTGATAATAACCCGATCTCAAATCTATCTTTGAAAACACTGAGGCTCCCTTTAGTTGATCAAACAAATCGTCAATACGCGATATCGGATATTTATTCTTTATTGTCACCTTATTCAGCTAACGATAATCGATGCACAACCTCATGGTTCCGTCCTTCGTTTTCACAAACAATACTGGTGCACCCCAAGGTGAGAAACTTGGTCGAGCGAAACCTCTATCCGTCAACTCTTGCAACAGAGCTTTCAACTCTTTTAACTCGATTGGTGCCATACGATACGGAGCTATCGAAATCGGCGTAGCCCCAGGTACAAGCCCAATACCAAACTCTACCTCCCGAACAGGTGGTAAACCCAGTAATTCTTCGGGAAAAACATCTGGGTATTCACAAACCACCGGCACAGATTCAAGTTTCTTTTCTGGCTCTTTATTATCAAGTACGTATGCAAGATACGCTTCACACCCCTTTCTCACATATTTTTGAGCTAACATCGAGGATATTATTGTTGGCAATCCATTCAAGACAGTAGACTCAACTCGGATTATCTCATTATTTCCGCACCTCAAATCAATAGTCTTGCTTTTGCAATTCACAACCGCATCATGCACGGTCAACCAATCCAAACCGAGAATAACATCAAATTCATCAAACGGCAAAAGCATCAGGTCCGCCGGAAAATAGGAACCTCGAATTACTAGGGGACATTTCTTACACACTTTGTCGACAAGCACGTAACGACCCAAGGGATTTGATACCCGAATTATGAACTCAGTAGACCCAATAGGTAAAGTCTTACTGGATGCTAAGGTTTCACATATATAAGAATGAGTAGAACCAGGGTCAATCAAAGCAATCACATTAGTATCAAAGAGAGCAAAAGTACCGGTAATAACATCTGGCGAGGAAGCATCCTCGCGTGCGCGTATAGCGTAAGCTCTAGCAGGAGCGCGAGCCTCAGATCTAGTTGTAGCATCTCTAGATCCTCTCTGACCACCACTAGGATTTCCCGTGTTTCTAGATGGTCTACCTCAAGCAGTGGTAGCACCCGGTTTCCCACTCTGATTTACATTCTGTTCAGACAACCTCGGGCAATCTTTAATAAAATGGTCAACTGATCCGCACTTGTAACAGGAGCGGTAATGGAATCTACAACTCCCCGAATGCCATTTACCACAATACTGGCACTCCGTTCTATCTCGACGATCATTTCCAACACTGGCGACCGAAGTGACTCGTGCACTTACAGGGGGTCGATCGCGATCTCGTCTAGAAAAGCCCGAAGTGTCTCTAGATCGGCCTAGATCATCTCTAAATTTCTTCGATGACTGTTGAAAGGGCTTTCCCGAAGATTTCATATGAAACTCTTTTTCTCCCACATCAGCTTTCCTTTTCTCCTTACTGAGCTCCTCGGCTTTGCAAGCTCGCTCGACAAGTACCACAAATTCTCGGATTTCTAAAATGCCAACATACAGCTTTATATCATCGTTCAGTCCATCCTCGAAACGTTTGCACATCACAACTTCTGAAGAAATACATTCTCGCGCGTACCGGCTAAGCTTTACAAACTTTCGTTCATAGTCGGTAACCGACATGGAACCCTGTTTGAGTTCAAGAATTCCTTCCATTTTTGATCCATGAATCTCTGACTGATATACTTTTTTCCAAACTCAGTTTGGAAAAACTCCCAAGTTACTTGCTCTCTGGGCACAACAGAAGTCAACGTATTCCACAAATAGTAGGCAGAATCACGTAGCAAGGAGATAGTACACTTTAGGCACTCATCGGGTGTGCAAGATAGCTCATCGAGTACCCGAATAGTGTTGTCCAACCAAAATTCCGCTTGCTCGGCATCATCGCTGTCCGTAGCTTTAAATTCAGTAGCCCCGTGTTTTCAGATTCTATCAACTAGGGGCTTATTTGACCTTATTTGGTCAGTTACCGGAGGTATTGTAGGTGCGGGGGTTGTATTTGTCGGGAATGGAGGTTGTGGAACAGCCGTATTAGTTCGAATGTATTGGTTGAACCAATCACTCATCACGCTATAAAAAGCTTGTCTAGCTTCATCATTCGGATTACTAGCAATAAGTTGAGAGTCCGCCGGTGCTGTCCCTTATGCGGGAGCAGGCGCTACACTCTCAAGATCATCAGCTACCACTCGGTTGGGATCGGGATCCATTACTATAAATAAACACATTTGCAAATGTCAGAAATCACCACACTATCAAATAATCACCGAATGGCATGTATAGCTAGACCCAAACGTATTACGGTAGTCCTAGAATCGACTAAACCGTAGCTCTGATACCAATTTAATTGTAACACCCCGTACCCGAGACCGTTGCCGGAGTCGGACACGAGGGGTTAACAGACTTAATTCACTTATTTGCACAGTCCATTTTTAAATTTCCAGACGAGCTGGCTAACTGCGTCACTGTCACCTTAAAAATCATATCTCGAGTTCCAAAACTCGAAAACCAATTCTGTAAATTTTTCCTGAAACTAGACTCATATGTCCATCTACAAATTGTTTTCTAGAATTTTTGGTCAAGCCAATTAGTACAGTTTATTAGTTAAAATCTCCCCGGTTTCAGGGTTCGACTACTCCGACCTTCATGCATTACAACTTGGATATTTCCCTGTACAGGGCTTCAATACTTATGCCGTTTCTTTCTATAGAAGCTAGACTCGAAAAGGAATCTATACATATATGGCATGACTTCTAATTATCTCTGGTTAATCTATAATGAATTTCCAAAGTCGGAACAGGGAATTCAAAAACTGTTCTGGCCCTGTATCACGAAAACTTTAATATCTCATAATATACTGTTGATATGATCGTTTCGTTACTTTCCTATGAAAATAGATTCATCAAGGTTCGATTACATAATTCATTCACTATTTAATTCCATTCCTACTATTTTTAGTGATTTTTCACATCCACATCACTGCTGCTGTCAGCATCTATTTTTAAGGTAAACTTTACCTATTTCATGATCCTCCATGGATCAACTAGAGTTTGTCATACATAGCACCAAAATGATCATGAATAACCATTCCAATGGCTAATCGTTACCAACATTTCCCTACCTCTCAACGAACAACATACAAACGATTATAATGCTATGATCAAAGTATATTTAAGCCATTTTCGCATGGCTATCCAAATTTACACAAAACCAAAGGTACATGACCAACAACAAAAAGGGTAGTCCTATACATGCCATTTTCAAAGTTCAACCAAAAGTGTACCAAGAGGGCTTTGATAGTGTGGACGACTTCGACTTCGACAATCCCGAGTCCGATAGCTGACGAACCAAAATCTATAAAACAGAGAATCAAAGAAACGGAATAAGCATTTTATGCTTAGTAAGGTTTGAGCAATGAAATTAGGCACAACTGAAGTATAGCATTCATATAACTAAACTGATAATTTCATATACACATATTATCAAAAATCAGTCCTACTTCACATTTCCAACCCTTATGTTCATACATAAGGGATCAACTTAACCAAAGGCCGGAAGCTCTTTAATCGACTGAGCGAATATTATTTAAATGGAATCACTACTCCAATGCATCTACGAAACGTACCTCATCGTTGGGATTTTACGAGCGTATTAATTGAAATTATTACAGCAAGATCGCTCATTCCGAAACCAAGTACCTTCGGGGTTTAGCCGGATATAGCTACTCGCTCAAATGCCTTCGGGACTTAGCCCGGTTATAGTAACTCGCACAAATGCCTTCGGGACTTAGCCCGGTTATAGTAACTCGCACAAATGCCTTCGGGACTTAGCCCGGATATGATAACTCACACAATCGCCTTCGGGATTAGCCCGAAATTAGTCACTAGCACAAATGCCTTCGGGACTTAGCCCGGTTATCATCCGAATATCCATGCACATATTAATAAACCATGACATATCTCTATTTCAATTTCATACTAGAATTCAAACACAAGTCACTCATCAAGCATTGTCATTTCGGCTCAATAGCTACATACAAGAACATGATTTTGATTTACTTAAAACATGATCTAATCGAATCATAATCTAAGCTCCATTACTCAAAGACTTACCTTGGATGTGGTCGAACGATTTCGGCGGCTATTCGATCACTTTTTCCTTTCCCTTATCCAACTGTGGTCCTCTAAGCTCTTGAGCTAATTCAAACAAATTTAACTTATTAAAGTCTCATTATGCTAGCTTATGGCCGAATATGACAAGGAGTTTGATAGGTCATATGGCCACCTTTAGCTCAAATACAAAATGGTCATACGCATTTTTAATCACATTGAGCAATTTAATACAATTAATCTAACATTTCCTCATGCGCACTTTTATGACCGAATACACACATCATTGACCTAATATCAATTAACTAAGCACTTAACAAATTCTCCTTGAGCCGATTATCTAAGTCAAGATAAAAGCATCAATATGCTTGCCCCTAACCGAATACATGCAACACCAATCTATCTCATGTGGCCGAATATGCTGTCTTTGTTGAGGCCAATATATGCTTAATACTTCCTACAAATATGGTTACTTGTATTGACTACATACCATTTTGTTTCAAATTCAAAACTAGGCTCATACACATATATGCATTAGTATTCAAATACTAACATTTGCACTTCACCTTACTACCATTTCTCATCCAAATAACATGAGCAACAACCATTTTTCTCTTCTACTTCCTACCATGGCCGAATGCATCAAGACACCATACCATTTCAATTTTGGTCATGGTTTAAACAAAGAACTTAAGGTCTAACTCAAAAAAAAAAGAATGCTAAAAAGAAAATCCAAGAGTCATCAATCCACCATCACATGTATCATTACAAAGCTTCACATTTAGCATGCAAATGACATCAACACAAATCCACCTTAGCCGAATCTTAGCTCATCTTCATCACATAGCAAAGATTTAAACCATGGGCTAGGTAGAACTCAAGCTAACAACTAAAAACATGCATGAATCTCATGGAACAACATCAAACATACCTCCTCCTAAAACACCAACCAACCAAACATGAAGCAAGAAGACTCCTTTCTTCTTCCTTTGATTTTTCGGTCAAGAAGAACAAGGAGGATGAAGCCTTTTTCTTTTTTTTTCTTTTAGGTACGGCACAATGGGGGAACAACCACACACATTTTTTTTTGTTTCTCCTACTACTAACACTAATATTTTATTGCCCATGTTCTTTATTTTATTATTCCTAACATAAAGCATTAACCCAACATGTTTATGACATGTTTTAGCCATAACATTTTGTCCACCCTCATGCTCATGGCCGGCCACTACTAATTAAGGGGGGAAATTGACATGCAAGTCCACCCTTTTGATTTCATGCACTAATTGATCCTTATAGATTAACCTATCACATTTCAAAAGGGTCACACATAAGTCCTATTGACTAAATTCACATGCAATTTACTAAATCGAAGCTTAAAACTTTCACACATTCATAATCACATATTTTAGACAATAAATATCATATTCAAATAATTTGGTGACTCGGTTTAGCGGTCCCGAAACCGCTTTCCGACTAGGGTCACTTTAGGGCTGTCACAAATATTAGCCAATACCATATGGCCATTTACAAAATAAATCAATTACCATTACAAGCCAACACACTTTGCCAAATTAATAATGACACATGCCACAAAAAGACCAAGTCCCTATACATGCCATACTCAAAATGTGAAATCATAAATACCCAAAGGATTAATTTGATAGTGTGAATTGAGCTTTTACGTCCTTCGGTTCCTGATCTAGCTTGGTGATTCTATAAGAAAATCGAAAGGAAAGGGGAGTAAGCATAAAGCTTAGAAAGTTCACATGCAATAATAAACAATATTAAGCAACATTTAGCATGAATATCATACAATTTAACTTAACATAAAACACATATTTATCATCATGGTTTCATAAGAATAACTTTACCATTCTTAACCTTCATTTAACCAACTTATTTTTATGATTTTTTTGTACATACCTATACAAACTCGTGACTTAACATACTCTTTCTCGTTTTTTACGTTCCCATTGAACACTTAAAATACTAAATGGATACACGGAAGGTCTTAGCACACAAGTGCCATATATGTAGCCAAAGCTACCTCATATTTCATATCACATAAAGATTCACTCTCGAGCTAATCACGGGTCTGCTCACACAAGCTGACAGTTAAGACGTAGCTACACGGGCTGCTCACACAAGTTGTCAGGTATCCGTAACACATGCCAGACTACCTAGCCACCGGTAGGACGTACATGACCAGCACCCAGAATCACATAATCATATAAATCACATGGGGTCCTAGTGACATGTCACTCGTATCCTATTCTATTCCTAAGGTTCAAACGAGATTTTCTCTCTCTTGTCAGAACTTGTCGAATGTTTTCATAAAATCAATTATACAATTCATACAATATTAAGATGTTAAAAATATGATCATAATATTGCATTATTTACACATGAACTTACCTCGGTACAAAATATGGCTAACTAATTTGATTTAGTCTACAACCTTGTTCTTTCCCCAGTCTAGGTCCAAACTCCGTTTTTCTTGATCTATAATAGCAAATTTAGCTCATTTAATTATCGCATTACTCAAATCAATCCAAAAACCATACTTTGGAAAAATTATAGTTTTACCCCTAAACTTTCACATATTTACAAATTAGTCCTTAGGCTCGTAAAATGAAATGTATTCAATTTCTTTATTACACAAGCCTGGCTGACCCACACACATGCTCATATCAGCCCACTTTTTTCATAAAATCAGATTTTTACTACCCATTTCATAACTTTTACAAATATGTCCCTTTTAGGTATTTTCATGAAAAATCACGTAGTAAAAGTTTTTTATTACCCATCAAACATTCATTTTCTACCATTAAACATCAAAAAACATGCATGTCACACATGGGTAAATTTTTAAACATGAACCCTACTTCAAAATAATGGTAGAAATGGAAAGACCGGGAGAATACGACTTCAAAAATGTAAAGAGCATTAAAAATGAGGCTAGGATGCACTTACTATCAAGCTTGAAAAATGAAGAAACCCTAGCTGTGGTGTCTTGAAAATTTCAGCTAAGGGAAGAAGAAGATGGACACAATTTTGACTTGTTTTTCCCTTTTTATTCTTTTATTTACCAAATGACCAAAATGCTCTTTTAGCCTTTCTTTGAAATTTTATCTTTCCATGCCCATTTTTGTCCAATAACTTAACAAATGGTCTAATTACCATCTAAGGACCTCTAATTTAAAATCTCATATCAATTGGACACCTCTAACATGTAGAACTCAACTTTTGTACTTTTAATGATTTAGTCTCTTTGACTAAACTGAGTGCCCAAACGTCAAAATTTTCGAACGAAATTTTCACGAATCATTCCGTAAATTTGTAGACCATGAAAATATAATAAAAAAAAGATTTAGTACGTTAGATTCAGGGTCCCGAAACCACTGTTCCGACTAGGCCCAAAATCGGGATGTTACATACGGAGCATTACTAGAGTTTATAGATAAACTACAGTTAATTTATGTCATTTACTATTCAGTCCCTTATATGGGTCCTCGAGGGCCAAAATACATATTAGAGAATGAGTCAAGACTATATCGAGATCATAGAAAATTTTTCGCGAAATCTTAAAATTTTTTTCTTAGGTGCAAGGGACACATGACCGTGTGGCAAGGTCGTGTGGATCACACGGTCGATGAGATGCCCGTGTCCCTGTCCGTGTGGGCATTCGATGTGAGGACACATGCCCATGTGCTGGGCCGTGTGTCTCACATGGCTGAAACACATCCTCGTGTCTCTACCCATGTGCTTAATTTTGAGCATTCTGTTTCTCCAGTTCCCTCATCAACTTTTTGTTTTTCTTTTCTAAGCTCTTCGGCTTTACAAGCTCGCTCGACAAGTACTACGAACTCTCGTATTTCAAGAACGCCAACAAACATTTTTGTATCTTCATTCAGCCCATCCTCGAAGTGCTTACACATAATAGCCTCGGACGAAACACATTCCCGAGCGTATCTACTAAGTCTAACAAATTTTCGCTCGTAATCAGTAACTGACATAGAACCTTGCTTAAGCTCAAGAAATTCCTTCCGTTTTTGATCAACAAATCTCTGACTGATATACTTTTTCCGAAACTCAGTTTGGAAAAACTCCCAAGTTACTTGCTCTCGGGGCACAACAGAAGTCAGAGTACTCCACCAATAGTAGGCAGAATCGCGTAGCAAGGAGATAGTACACTTTAGGCATTCATCGGGTGTACAAGATAGCTCATCGAGTACCCGGATAGTGTTGTCCAACCAAAATTCAGCTTGCTCGGCATCGTCGCTATCCGTAGCCTTAAATTCAGTAGCCCCATGTTTTCGGATTCTGTCAAATGGGGGCTTATTTGACCTTATTTAGTCAGTTACCGGAGGTATTGTAGGTGCGGGGGTGGTATTTGTCGGGAATGCAGGTTGTGGAACAGCCGTAATAGTTCGAATGTATTGGTTGAACCAATCGTTCATCACGCTATAGAAAGCTTGTCTAGCTTCATCAATCGGGTTACTAGCATTAGGTTGAGAGTCCGCCGGCGCTGTCCCTTGTGCGGGAGCAGGCGCTACACTCTCAAGATCATCAGCTACCGCTCGGTCGGGATCGGGATCCATTACTATAAATAAACACATTTGCAAATGTCAGAAATCACCACACTACCAAATAATCACATAAAATGGCATGTATAGCTAGACCCAACGCATTACGGTAGTCCTAGAATCGACTAAACCGTAGCTCTGATACCAATTAAATGTAACACCCCGAACCTGAGACCGTCACCGGAGTCGAACACGAGGTGTTAACAGACTTTTAAAAAAAATTCCCAGACACTGCCAATCTGCGTAATAGTCGCTTTAAAAATCATATCTTGAGTTCAAAAACTCGGAATCCAGTTCCGTAAATTTTCCCTGAAACTAGACTCATATGCCCATCTATATATTTTTTTCTATAATTTTTGGTTGGGCCAATTAGTACAGTTTATTAGTCAAAATCTCCCATGTTACAGGGATCGACTACCCTGACCTTTGCACATTACGACTTGGATATCTCCCTGTACAGGGCTTCAATACTGATGCGGTTTGCTTCTATAGAAACTAGACTCAGAGAGGAATCTATAAATAGATGGCTTGACTCCTAATTGTCTCCGGTTAATTTATAATGAATTTCCAAAGTCGGAACAGGAAATCCAGAAACCGTTCTGGCCCTGTCTCACAAGAACCTGAATATCTCTTAACATACTGTCCGTATGATTGTTTCATTACTTTCCTATGAAAATAGATTCATCAAGGTTCGTTTACATAATTTATTCACTATTTAATTCCATTCCTGCTATTTTTAGTGATTTTCCAAATCTACATCACTGCTTCTGTCAGCATCTGCCTTTAAGGTAGACTTTACCTATTTCATAGTTTCCATGATTCAACTAGCCCTTTTAGCATAAATAGCACAATTTATGATAGTGATTAACCATTCCCATGGCCAATCCTTGTCAAGCATATCCACACCAAATGATTATAACATTATACTCAAACATATATAAGCCATTTTCGCATGGCTAACCAAAATCATACAAGTCCAAAGGGTCCATGACCCACAAGAAACGGGTAGTCCTATACATGCCATTTCGAAGTTCAACCAAAATTGTACCAAAAGGGGGCTTTGATAGTGTGGGCGACTTTGACTTCAAGATCCCGAGTCCGATAGCTGGAGAACCAAATCTATAAAACAGAGGAGCAATGAAACGGAGTAAGCAATTTATGCTTAGTAAGTTTTGAGCAAGGAATTCCAGCACAACAAAAGTATAGCATTCATATAGCTAAACGGATAATTTCATATGCACAAATTTTCAATATCATACTTGCTTCACATTACCAACCCTTATGTACATACACAAAAGATCAACTTAGCCAAAGGCCGGTAGCTCGTTTATCAACTGAGCGAATACTTATTTGTAAGGGCTCAACTAAATTCAAGCACATACGAAACATACCTCAATGTTGGGATGTTTCTAGAGTATTAACTGAAATTTTTACAGCAAGATCATTCATTCCCAAATCACGTACCTTTGGAATTTAACCGGATATAGCTCCTCGTTCAAATGCCTTCGGGACATAGCCCGGTTATAGTAACTCGCACAAATGCCTTCGGGACTTAACCCGAATTTAGTAACTCGCACAAATGCCTTCGGGACTTAACCCGGATTTAGTAACTCGCACCAATGCCTTCGGGCTTAGCCCGGAATTAGTATCTCGCACAAATGCCTTCGGATCTTAGTCCGGATATGGTCACTTAGCACAAAGCCTTCGGGACTTAGCCCGGACATCATTCAAATAACCATGCACATTTAACAATAAATCATGGCACATTCATATTTCATTTTCGTTAGCAAAACTCAAACACAAGACACTTATCATTCTTGTAATTTCGGCTCAATAGCCACACACAAAGAGCATGATTTTGATTTGCTTAAAACATGATCTAATCAAATCTTAATTTAAGCTCTCTTACTCAAGAACTTACCTCGGATGTTGTCGAATGATTCCGATAGCTATTCGACCACTTTTTCCTTCCCTTTATCAGATTTAGATCCCCTTTGCTCTTGAGCTTAATTAAACAAATAAATTGATTTAATCATTTGAGCATCGAAAAGAGGAACACAAGGCACTTAGCCCATATTTATACATAAGACATTAAAGTCACATATGTACGGAATCATGAATCAAACTCAACATTTTAGCTAATTTTTCCCCCTTGGCCGAATATGCATGTCTATTTTGGGGCCGATTTCAACACTTAATACATTCTACAAGTATGGTCACTTGTATTGACTAAACACCCTTTTGTTTCAAGTTCAAAACTTGGCTAATACACACATATATACACTAGTAAAGCATCCTCTCCCTTTCCATCAATTTAACACATGCATTACTCATTAATATACAAAAATTATATTCGGCCTTAGCACACAACTTGCTAGCCGATTCTCCTCCATTTAGCAACCAATGCACATATGTGTTCACTCAAAAATGCTAAAAAGAAGATTCAAGAATCATCAATCCACCATCACATGCATCATTACAAAGCTTTACACTTAGCATGCAAATGACATCAACACAAATACACCTTAGCCGAAACTTAACTCATCTTCATGCCTCATCACCACAACATCAAACATCAACCAAGAATGATGCATCCATGGCCGAGTGTCATTTCCATCACATAGCAAGATTTAGACCATGGGCTAGGTAGAACTCAAGCTAACAACTAAAATATGCATGCATCTCATGGAACATCACCAAACATACCTTAGCCTACTCACATGCATGGCCGAACCTCTTCAACCTTTCTTCTTCCTTCCTCCTTAAAATTTTTGGCCAAAGATGAACCAAAGGATGAGCACTTTTTTTTTGTTTTTCTTTCTAGTTTCGTCTAAATGGGGGGGGAAGAAACAACCACACACTTTTTTTGTTTTCATCATATTCCCTTTCATTATTTAATTTCCATGCTCATTATTTTATTTTTTTCCACCCATGATGCACCAACACAACATGTCTATGACATGTCTTGCCCATCACACTTGGTCTACCATGCTTGTCATGGCCGGCCACTACTAGTTAGGGGGGAATTTGACATGCAAGTCTCCCCTTTTTATTTCATGCACTAATAGGTCCTTATGCTTTGACCTATCACATTTCAAAAATGTCGCACATAAGTCCTATTGACTAAATTCACATGCAATCGACTAAATCGAAGCTTGAAATTTTCACACATTCATAATTACATATTCTAGACAATAAATATCACATTCAAACATTTCGGTGACTCAGTTTAGCGGTCCCGAAACCACTTCCCGACTAGGGTCAATTTTGGGCTGTCATAACTCTCCCCCACTTAAGAAATTTTCATCCCCGAAAATCTTACCGGTAAATAGGTTTGGGTATCGTTCTTTCATCGAGCTCTCGGTTTCCCAAGTAGCTTCCTCGATCCCGTGTTTGAGCCATAACACCTTAACTAACGGAACCCTTTTGTTTCGCAACTCTTTCACTTCACGAACTAGGATACGAATCGGTTCTTCATCATAACTCAAGTCAGATTGAATTTCAACTTCTGATGATTAATCACATGTGACGGATCGGATCTATAACGTCGAAGCATCGAAACATGAAAGACATCGTGAATCTTTTCAAGTTCAGGGGGCAAAATCAATCTATACGCAACCGGACCAACTCGTTCGGAGATTTCGTACGGCCCAATGAATCTCGGGCTCAACTTGCCCTTACGGCCAAATTTGAGTACCTTTTTCCAAGACGAAACTTTAAGAAACACTTTATCTCCCACCTGATATTCAATGTCTTTTCGTTTCAAATCCGCATACGATTTTTGACGATCTGTGGCTGCTTTCAGACTTTCACGGATTACCTTTACTTTCTATTCGGCATCTTTAATCAAATCAACTCCGAAAGTTTTACTTTCACCGAGCTCGGTCCAAAACAATGGTGTACGGCATTTACGACCGTACAAAGCCTCGTAAGGTGCCATCTTAATACTTGATTAAAAACTATTGTTGTAAGCGAATTCAATCAAAGGTAAATACCGTTCCTATGAACTACTGAACTCGAGGATGCAACATCTCAACATATCCTCAAGTATCTGAATTATCCGCTCGGATTGACCATCGGTTTGGGGGTGAAAAGTAGTGCTAAAATGCAGCTTGGTACCCAAAGCTTCTTGCAATTTCTTCCAAAATCGTGAGGTGAATCTCGGATCTCTATCCGACACGATAGAAATAGGTACCCCATGTAATCTCACAATCTGAGAAACGTACAATTCAGCTAGTTTATCCAATGAAAAATCCATACGCACGGGGATAAAGTGAGCCGACTTAGTCAGTCTATCGACAACAACCCAAATCGCATCTTTCTTACTTGCTGACAATGGCTGTCCGGACACAAAGTCCATTGTGACTCGATCCCATTTCCACTCAGGTATCATGATCGGCTGAAGTAATCCTGAAGGCACTTGATGTTCCACTTTCACTTGTTGACATATTAAACATCTCGAAACAAAGTCGGAGATGTCTCGTTTCATACCATGCCACCAAAATTGACGTTTCAAATCGTTTTACATTTTCGTACTCCCCGGGTGAATTGACATTTGGCTACAATGGGCTTTGTTCAGAATCATCGAAATGAGTTCTGAATTCCTTGGAACACACAAACGACTTCTGAACCTCAAACAATAATCATCATCAATTTGAAACTCCGATTCCTTGTTCGGAACACACTCAGCCCGTTTTGCAACCAATTCATCATCAACTTTCTGAGCTTCACGAATTTGATGAATCAATAATGGTTTGGCTTTTAATTCAGCTACTAACACATTGTCATGTAGAACAGACAAGTGCACATTCATCGCTCGTAAAGCAAACAATGATTTTCGGCTTAAGGCGTCCACAACTACATTAGCCTTTCCCGGGTGGTAATCAATGACAAGCTCGTAATCTTTCAACAACTCAAGCCAACGTCTTTGTCGCAGATTCAAGTCTCGCTGAGTCATCAAATATTTGAGACTTTTGTGATCCAAAAATACATGGCACTCCTCACCAAACAAATAATGTCGCCATATTTTCAACGCAAATACGATGGCAGCTAGTTCGAGATCATGGGTCGGATAATTTCTCTCGTGTGGCTTCAATTGTCTCGACGCATAGGCCACAACTCGACCTTCTTGCATCAATACGCAACCCAACCCAAGTAGGGATGCGTCACTATAAATGACAAACTCTTTGCCTGATTCGGGTTACACTAAAATTAGAGCTTCAGTCAAATGAGTTTTCAGTTGATCGAAACTTTTCTGACATTTCTCCGTCCATTCGAACTTAACATCCGTTTGAAGTAGCTTCGTCATTGGTGTGGCTATCATCGAGAAACCTTTGACAAATCGTCGGTAATAACCGGCGAGCCCCAAAAAGCTCCGAACCTCAGTAATATTTCTCGGAGGTTTCCAGTTAAGTATGGCTGAAATTTTGTTCGGGTCAACTCGAATACCCGATGCGGATACTACATGACCCAAGAAGCTAACCTCTCTTAACCAGAACTCACACTTACTGAACTTAGCATATAACTGCTTATCCCGCAAAATTTGCAACACTAGCCTCAGATGCTCAGCATGTTCGGTCTCATCTCTTGAATAGACCAAGATGTCATCAATGAACACAACTACGAACCGATCCAAATATAGTCTGAAGATCCGATTCATCAAATCCATAAATACCGCAGGGGCATTAGTGAGCCCAAACGGCATCACTAAGAACTCGTAGTGACCATATCTCGTCCTGAAGGCAGTTTTGGGTATGTCCGATTCTCAAATTCGCAACTGATAATAGCCCGATCTCAAATCTATTTTTGAGAACATTGAGGCTCCCTTCAGTTGGTCGAACAAATCATCGATACGCGGTAACGGATATTTGTTCTTTATCGTCACTTTATTCAGTTGACGATAGTCAATGCACAACCTCATGGTTCCGTCCTTCTTTTTCACGAACAATACTGGTGCACCCCAAGGTGAGAAACTTGGTCGAGCAAAACCTCTATCCGTCAATTCTTGCAACTGAGCTTTCAACTCTTTTAACTCGGTTGGTGCCATACGATACGGAGCTATCGAAATCAGCGTAGTCCCAGGTACAAGCTCAATACCAAACTCTACCTCCCGAACAGGTGGTAAACCCGGTAATTCTTCAGGAAAAACATCCGGGTATTCACAAACCACCGGCACAGATTCGGGTTTCTTTTCTAATTCTTTGTCATCAAGTACATACGCAAGGTATGCTTCGCACCCTTTTCTTACATATTTCTGGGCTAACATTGCTGATATTACAGCTGGCATCCCCTCCAAGTCTGTAGACTCAACTCGAATTACTTCGTTATTTGCGCACCTCAAATCAATAGTCTTGCTTTTGCAATTCACAACCGCATCATGCGCGGTCAACCAATCCAAACCAAGAATAACATCAAATTCATCAAACGGCAAAAGCATCAAGTCCGCCGGAAAATAGGAACCTCGAATTTCTAGGGGACATTTCTTACACACTTTGTCGACAAGCACGTAACGACGCAAGGGATTTGACACCCGAATTACGAACTCAGTAGACTCAATAGGTAAAGTCTTACTGGATGCTAAGGTTTCACATATGTAAGAATGAGTAGAACCGGGGTCAATCAAAGCAATTACATTAGTATCAAAGAGAGTAAAAGTACCGGTAATAACATCAGGAGAAGAAGCATCCTCGCGGGCACGTATAGCATAAGCTCTAGCAGGCGCACGAGCCTCGGATCTAGTCGTAGCATCTCTAGATCCTCCTGACCACCACCAGCATTGCCCATATTTCCAGATGGTCTACCTCGAGCAGTGGTAGCACCCGGTTTCCCACTCTGATTTACATTCTGTTCAGACAACCTCGGGCAATCTTTAATGAAGTGGTCAACTGATCCGCACTTGTAACTGGAGCAATCAGGGAATCTACAACTCCCCGAATGCCATTTACCGCAATATCGACATTTCGTTCTGTCTCGACGTTCATTCCCAACACTGGCGACCGAAGTGCCTCGTGTACCCACAGGGGGTCGATCACGATCTCGTCTAAAGAGGCCAGAAGTGCCTCTAAACTGGCCCGCATCATCTCAAAATTTCTTTGATGCCTGTTGAAGAGACTTTCCCGAGGATCTTTTACGAAACTCTCCAGTTCCCTCATCAACTTTTTGTTTTTCTTTTCTAAGCTCTTCGGCTTTACAAGCTCGCTCGACAAGTACTACGAACTCTCGTATTTCAAGAACGCCAACAAACATTTTTATATCTTCATTCAGCCCATCCTCGAAGCGTTTACACATAATAGCCTCGGACGAAACACATTCCCGAGCGTATCTACTAAGTCTAACAAATTTTCGCTCGTAATTAGTAACTGACATAGAACCTTGCTTAAGCTCAAGAAATTCCTTCCGTTTTTGATCAACAAATCTCTGACTGATATACTTTTTCCGAAACTCAGTTTGGAAAAACTCCCAAGTTACTTGCTCTCGGGGCACAACAGAAGTCAGAGTACTCCACCAATAGTAGGCAGAATCGCGTAGCAAGGAGATAGTACACTTTAGGCATTCATCGGGTGTACAAGATAGCTCATCGAGTACCCGGATAGTGTTGTCCAACCAAAATTCAGCTTGCTCGGCATCGTCGCTATCCGTAGCCTTAAATTCATTAGCCCCATGTTTTCGGATTCTGTCAACTGGGGGCTTATTTGACCTTATTTGGTCAGTTACTGGAGGTATTGTAGGTGCGGGGGTGGTATTTGTCGGGAATGGAGGTTGAGGAACAGCCGTATTAGTTCGAATGTATTGGTTGAACCAATCATTCATCACGCTATAGAAAGCTTGTCTAGCTTCATCATTCGGGTTACTAGCATTAGGTTGAGAGTCCGCCGGCGCTACACTCTCAAGATCATCAGCTACCGCTCGGTCGGGATCGGGATCCATTACTATAAATAAACACATTTGCAAATGTCAGAAATCACCACACTACCAAATAATCACATAAAATGGCATGTATAGCTAGACCCAACGCATTACGGTAGTCCTAGAATTGACTAAACTGTAGCTCTGATACCAATCAAATGTAACACCCCGAACCCGAGACCGTCACCGGAGTCGAACACGAGGTGTTAACAGACTTTTAAAAAAAATTCCCAGACACTGCCAATCTGCGTAATAGTCGCTTTAAAAATCATATCTTCAGTTCAGAAACTTGGAATCCAGTTCTGTAAATTTTCCCTGAAACTAGACTCATATTCCCATCTACATATTTTTTTATAGAATTTTTGGTCAGGCCAATTAGTACAGTTTATTAGTCAAAATCTCCCATGTTACAGGGATCGACTACCCTGACCTTTGCGCATTATGACTTGGATATATCCCTGTACAGGGCTTCAATACTGATGCCGTTTGTTTCTATAGAAACTAGACTCAGAGAGGAATCTATACATATATGGCTTGACTCCTAATTGTCTCCGGTTAATTTATAATGAATTTCCAAATTCGGAACAGGAAATCCAGAAACTGTTCTGGCCCTGTCTCACAAGATCCTGAATATCTCTTAACATACTGTCCGTATGATTGTTTTGTTACTTTCCTATGAAAATAGATTCATCAAGGTTCGTTTACATAATTTATTCACTATTTAATTCCATTCCTGCTATTTTTAGTGATTTTCCAAATCTACATCACTGCTGCTGTCAGCATCTGCCTTTAAGGTAGACTTTACCTATTTCATAGTTTCCATGATTCAACTAGCCCTTTTAGCATAAATAGCACAATTTATGATAGTGATTAACCATTCCCATGGCCAATCCTTGTCAAGCATATCCAAACCAAATGATTATAACATTATACTCAAACATATATAAGCCATTTTCGCATGGCTAACCAAAATTATACAAGTCCAAAGGGTCCATGACCCACAACAAACGGGTAGTCCTATACATGCCATTTCGAAGTTCAACCAAAATTGTACCAAAAGGGGGCTTTGATAGTGTGGGCGACTTTGACTTCAAGATCCCGAGTCCATAGCTGGAGAACCAAATCTATAAAACAGAGGAGCAATGAAACGGAGTAAGCAATTTATGCTTAGTAAGTTTTGAGCAAGGAATTCCAGCACAACAAAAGTATAGCATTCATATAGCTAAACGGATAATTTCATATGCACAAATTTTCGATATCATACTTGCTTCACATTACCAACCCTTATGTACATACACAAAAGATCAACTTAGCCAAAGGCCGGTAGCTCGTTTATCAACTGAGCGAATACTTATTTGTAAGGGCTCAACTAAATTCAAGCACATACGAAACATACCTCAATGTTGGGATGTTTCTAGAGTATTAACTGAAATTTTTACAGCAAGATCATTCATTCCCAAATCACGTACCTTCGGAATTTAACCGGATATAGCTCCTCGTTCAAATGCCTTCGGGACATAGCCCGGTTATAATAACTCGCACAAATGCCTTCGGGACTTAACCCGGATTTAGTAACTCGCACAAATGCCTTCGGGACTTAACCCGGATTTAGTAACTCGCACCAATGCCTTCGGGCTTAGCCCGGAATTAGTATCTCGCACAAATGCCTTCGGATCTTAGTCCGGATATGGTCACTTAGCACAAAGCCTTCGGGACTTAGCCCGGACATCATTCAAATAACCATGCACATTTAACAATAAATCATGGCACATTCGTATTTCGTTTTCGTTAGCAAAACTCAAACACAAGACACTTATCATTCTTGTAATTTCGGCTCAATAGCCACACACAAAGAGCATGATTTTGATTTGCTTAAAACATGATCTAATCAAATCTTAATTTAAGCTCTCTTACTCAAGAACTTACCTCGGATGTTGTCGAATGATTCCGATAGCTATTCGACTACTTTTTCCTTCCCTTTATCGGATTTAGATCCCCTTTGCTCTTGAGCTTAATTAAACAAATAAATTGATTTAATCATTTGAGCATCGAAAAGAGGAACACAAGGCACTTAGCCCATATTTATACATTAGACATTAAAGTCACATATGTACGGAATCATGAATCAAACTCAACATTTTAGCTAATTTTTCCCCCTTGGCCGAATATGCATGTCTATTTTGTGGCCGATTTCAACACTTAATACATTCTACAAGTATGGTCACTTGTATTGACTAAACACCCTTTCGTTTCAAGTTCAAAACTTGGCTAATACACACATATATACACTAGTAAATCATCCTCTCCCTTTCCATCAATTTAACACATGCATTACTCATTAATATACAAAAATTATATTCGGCCTTAGCACACAACTTGCTAGCCGATTCTTCTCCATTTAGCAACCAATGCACATATGTGCTCACTCAAAAATGCTAAAAAGAAGATTCAAGAATCATCAATCCACCATCACATGCATCATTACAAAGCTTTACACTTAGCATGCAAATGACATCAACACAAATCCACCTTAGCCGAAACTTAACTCATCTTCATGCCTCATCACCACAACATCAAACATCAACCACGAATGATGCATCCATGGCCGAGTGTCATTTCCATCACATAGCAAGATTTAGACCATGGGCTAGGTAGAACTCAAGCTAACAACTAAAATATGCATGCATCTCATGGAACATCACCAAACATACCTTAGCCTACTCACATGCATTGCCGAACCTCTTCAACCTTTCTTCTTCCTTCCTCCTTAAATTTTTTGGCCAAAGATGAACCAAAGGATGAGCACTTTTTTTTGTTTTTCTTTCTAGTTTTGGCTAAATGGGGGGGAAGAAACAACCACACACTTTTTTTGTTTTCATCATATTCTCTTTCATTATTTAATTTCCATGCTCATTATTTTATTTTTTTCCACCCATGATGCACCAACACAACATGTCTATGACATGTCTTGCCCATCACACTTGGTGTACCATGCTTGTCATGGCCGGCCACTACTAGTTAGGGGGAATTTGACATGCAAGTCCCCCCTTTTTATTTCATGCACTAATAGGTCCTTATGCTTCGACCTATCACATTTCAAAAATGTCGCACATAAGTCCTATTGACTAAATTCACATGCAATCGACTAAATCGAAGCTTGAAATTTTCACACATTCATAATTACATATTCTAGACAATAAATATCACATTCAAACATTTCGATGACTCGGTTTAGCGGTCCCGAAACCACTTCCCGACTAGGGTCAATTTTGGGCTGTCACAGCATGGCACACTCTCGTGTCCATGGCCTGTGTCCCTCACATGGCCTCGACACGCCCGTGTTCGAAAACCTTGACATTCTGTTTCTGATGTCAACAATCCTTAAAGGTCACACGGCCAATGCACACGCCGGTGTGCTAGGCCGTTCCCTTCACACAGCTGAGACACAAGGTCGTGTCTCTGCCCATGTGTTTACTACCATGCATATTGACTTGCAATTTTTATGTGCAGGGGACACACGACCGGACAACATGCCCATGGGGCTAGTCGTGTGTCACACACAGCCTAGACATATGCCCGTGTGTCTACCCATGTGGACAATATGATGCTATCTACCAAGCCTTTTGCCACCCTGAAACACAATCTAATGCCAACCAACAAATCAAAATCTAACTTAATATGATTTCTTGACCAAACAACCATAGCCAAGACTTATATACATTTCATGTACTCAAACATGCCAACAATTTAACATTCACGAAAGAATATCTTGCATTCATATACTAACTTTCAATATTAGCCATTTTTCATGGCCTTATACAAGATGAATCAAATGCTAAGGTAAGCCATCACATTTGGCCAATTTACAATAACAAAAAACTCAAAGGTCTAAGTTCCTATACATGCCATATTCAAAATGATAAATCTAATTATACCGAGTGCTTCAGCTGATAGTGTGATCGATGCCTCCAACGTCTGTTGATCCTCGAGCTAGTTAGGCGGCACTATAAGAACATGGAAAAGAGATGGAGTAAGCATAAAGCTTAGTAAGTTGCATGCAAATAAATATAACAGCAACTTTACCATTCATCATCATGATTATAGTACAAAAGTAGGCATAAGCACAACTTACTTGTCACTAACCAATACAATTCACATAGCATATATATTGAGCTTACATCCCATACATTTCAAATAGGTACCTGTACCACTCACAACATGGTTATACTTTTCTCATTTAACTTAAACTGTAACCCTCACTGTTGAACCATTTGGAAAGCTAGTGGATATTCACTAAGCTTCAAACATAGGGTATAAAGGCAACGCCATGTCCAAACATGGTCTTTCACTAACAGATCTCGTAGCTGATGCATGTCCAGACATGTCTTACACTGGCTTACATATTGAGGCCAATGCATGTCTCAGACATGTCTTACACTAGCTCTCGTCTCAATGCCATTGCCATGTCCCAGACATGGTCTTCCACTGGCTCTTATAATGTGGCTGATGCATGTCCCAGACATGTCTTACACTAGCACACAAATAACCTGAATGTCATGGCATGAATATCTGATTTATTTCTTAAGGTTCAAACGAGAGTTCTACTATCTCAATATTCAACATACATAATCATTTCCAAAAACAAGCAATTTATGCTATATCAATTCAAACACATATAATAACAATGTAGTTGTATTATTTACACACAACTTACCTCGAATTACAAAATGTAGACAACTAGTTTGGCTTAGTCCACTCACTTTGCTTTTCCCCGGTCTAGGCCCGAATTTTGTAATTCTTGGTTTGTAATGATGGAAATTCACACATTGAATCATTTTGTTAATCTAGGTCCTCAACAATTTAAAAGTTGGGCCAAATGACCATTTTGCCCCTAGACTTTTGCAAAATGACCTTTTTACCCCTAAGTCCAAAAATTGATTTTTATCAAACTTCTTCATATCATAAGCCTAACTTAACCTTTTTTCCTCTTATAGAAATCAAAAATTTCCATTATTTCTCACATTTATCGTCTAATTTTCAACTTGTACAAAATGGTCTCTAGTTCGGCCTTCCATGAAAACTACTTCACAAAAGTTGTTTATTACACCACCATAACTCATTTTCTTCCATAAAATTTCAGAAAAGAACATGAACACACTCATGGTAAAACCCTAGACTTTCAACCATTTTGCAAAATAGTCCCCTCATTTGGAAGCTCATGCTACAAGGGTTCCAAAAATACAAAAATTATCAAGAAAAGTCATCAAAACCGCTTACTTGTAAAGAGATTAAGTGGCTGAAATTTTTCAAGCATCCAAAACCATCCTATGGCTGATATTTTCGATCAAGAAGAAATGATGAATGAAAAAGATGAAGGCTAGGCTTTAGGGTATTATTTTATCACACATTAGGTCATCAAATACCTAACACTTTGACTATTCTATTTTCTTTGTCTTATGGCCAGCCAAGCCTCTCTAAAGGGTCTAATTTCCCTTTAAAGACCCCCAATTTATAATACATGGAAATTTAACACCCTTAGCTATCAAATTAAGACTTTTCCACTTTAAGCGATTTAGTCATTTTTTACAATTAAGCATGAAATCGCCAAAATTAATTCACCAAAATTTTCATACTCTAATATAATCATGCCACAACACATAAAATAATATTAAAAATAATTTCTTTACCCTCAGATCAGTGGTTCCGAAACCACAGTTTCGACTGGGCCCAAAATCTGGTCGTTACATAGGGAGATCAAGTGAGCAATGTCAAGAAACTCATAAGAGCCTATATCAGGACGCTCACGAAGAGCTGCATTTGTGTCTGCAATTAATGTTGGATCACAACCGATCGAATCATGCAACAGGATACTCACAAAGAGCTGCTGTAGTGTGCAACACATGCAGGATCACTACCAATCAGGATGCTTGCAAGAACTATATAATAGGATGCTCCAGAGGCTTATAACAAGATTGCTCGTCCAAGCTATATTTTGTTCGCAACATATACAGGACCACATTCAATACGGGAAATCATGTATCCATCGAATTTCATTATTCAAATAGAACTTATCATTTTCTGAATATTAACGGGCTTGTGATTTTTTTCATACATTTATAAAATTTATATAATTCATGCAAACACATACCACTTTCAATTCAAGTATAAAAATAAAAACAAATTAGTTACACGAACTTACCTCGACACTTGTAGGTGTAGGTAAATCTATTAATTCGACACCTTTTCCTTTCCTTGATCTAACTCTTTATTGAGTATTTCCGAATCTATATAAATGAATTTAGCATCAATTTAATTCACTTTATACTCAATTGAATTCAATTCACATCTTAGGAAAAATTACCACTTTGCCCCTATTCTTTTCATAAATGACAATTTCGTCCCTAAGCTCAAACAATGAAATTCATGCAATTTCAAGCCTAACGAAATTTTACATGTTACAACAGCAGCCCATGAATTTCACAAAAATCAAAACTTTTCCATGGGTTTTACCAGTTTTCAATTTAGTCCTTAAATCATAATTTCATCAAAATTCTCTTTGTAAAAATTGTTTATCTATCAACAACCTTTCATTTTATACCATAAATTTCAAATTTTCAGCATTTACATTCATGGAAAAATTTCTATACTTTGATATATTTACAAATTAATCCCCAAAACAGATAGATTAAGCTATTCCGAACTCGAAATATAAAAATTACTAAAAATAGGACAAGACTGCTTACCCAATTAAACCAAGAAAGCTTGCTTGAATGTTGTTCTCTTTCTTAGGGTTTCCATCTATTTTGGGGAAGAAGATGATAATGATAATATTTTATTTCTATTTAATTTAAGTATCACCCATTAATTTTTCAACATTCCAATTTAGTCATTTTCTTTTTCTAGTTTTCCATAGATGATTCACCAAAAATATCTACTAACTTTTCTTAATGGTCTAATTACCATATAAGGACCTCAAGTTTTGAATTCCATAGCTATTTGATACTTATAGCTACTAGAACTCAACTTTTTCATTTTATGCAATTTGATCCTTTCCACAATTAATCATGAAATCGGTAAAATTTTCTTAATGAAAATTTCATACGTCATTTCTATCATAATTCAATTCATGCAACAATATTAAAATAAATGTTCTTTCTGACTCGAATTTGTGGTCCTGAAACCACTATTCCGATTTCACAGAAAATAAGCTATTACATTACTTCAAAATTTTATTCTATGTGTGGAAAATTGCTAGCATCAATCATAGAGTGCATGCTTTTCAAGGTCATACATAAGATTCACCATTCGATCAAAGTTTCATTATCAACCAAACAAAGCAATTACAAGGTCTAATTAATGGTCCTTATATGTTGAACTTAGTAATTCCTCTCTACTAATGTAGTCGGCATAATCATCCAAATCAATTGGTCTTTTGTAAGGTTGTAATGGGGCTAGGCTTAAGGTAGGGATAAAGAGAAGTGAATTTTTAGGTTCAGTAATCTTAATCCTAACATTGCCTTGGATCTTTTCAAGGTACATTCTCCCCACTAATGGGTTCTTCACCCGCCAAACTTAATTTTGAAGCATATGCCTAATATTTCTCAATACTTTGAGTTTTTTTTTTGCTCTTTTTGCTTGACATTTGAATAGAGCTTTTTTTTTAACATACGAAGAACATGTACATCATTTCAAATTTTTCCTCAATCATTGCTCACAAAGACAAGTATAGTTAAGATAGGTGCAATAATAAGATAAAATTTAAAAATATGGTAGCATGGCTTATGATGTAGGTGAATAACAATAAAATAGGCTTTAAGGCTCAATTAAGGTTTCAAGGGTCAAATGCATGTGGTAGGCTTGAAAGGCTCAAACAATCCAAAATAAATGTGCCTAAATCATGTCTAGATTCTTATGCCTCATAGGATTTCGCCTCAAGGAAGTTACTAAGTCTATTCTAAGGCCTTAAACCTTCATGCATGTCTATTTCAAAAGAAGTTCAATTTTCATGGTAAAAGCCTACATAAGACCTAAGAACATACAAGCATTCCATAACTCAAGATATCATAATAAAACTCAAATAAAATTAGAAATCATACTTGCATTTGAGCTAACTTATGAACAAAAATTTTATTCAATCATTATTTTATTTCAGCATATTCATGTGAAAGCATTGAAACCTACTGAAGAAAAAAATTTTAAAATTCATGCAATATTACCTTATCCCCGTTTAAAAATAAGTAATGTCCTCATTGCGAAAAAAAAGTAATGAATGAAAACCGAACCCTAGGTAGGGTTGTAAGAAAGAGAGGTGATCCATGAAGACAACTTAAGTACCAAGTCTTTCTCAACAATCCATCCTAGACATGTTCATTCCCATTACCACATCACTTCACTTTTTTTCTAATGACGAGGCATTGAGCTTATTCTATTCATGCTTGCATTTTTTATTTATTATGCAAAAGCAAAATATTAACTAAGAAAGAAATATAAATGCCTAAAAATAAATAAATGCTAAGAAAAAGAAATTTCCTCCCTTTTTATTCGTGTCATCCTCTATGTCTTTTTTCTTTTCCTTTTTTTGTCGTACTTAATCCCAAAATCTCCTCTTGCCATGTCTCGAAGATATGATTTGGGAACTCAGGAACAAAAGTGTTAGGTATATTCTTAAAAGTATTTTGTATGGAATCATCTCTAACTTTTGTATATCTCCAGTAAGCTTATTGTTGGTTATGCATGAATTTCTACATATCCATCGTAGTTGAGAGTTCTGATTTCTTCATAGTGTTTGAAGAAAACGGCATTGGAATGTCAACTCAAGATTAAAACTCGATTCCATTGGTTCAGCAGCATTTGGGTCCACCTTCGGTTTAGGGCTGTTTGGTTCCTCTTTAGTTTCTACTTCTTCTATGGAATTTGTTAAGTCAACTTCTGATTCATACTTAGTTGATGACTTATTAGATTCTAGTTCGTTTGGTTGATTTGGCTCCACTTGGTTCAATAGTCCAACATTCTCCACTAACCTCTCAAAATCATGCCTTGTTATGCAACCTTAAACATATTGGCCCTTCAAGTTTGCTTTTGATCTTACTTGGGCCCTCAAGCAAAGTGAAGTAATCAATGATGGAAGGCACTTCCTGCCTTCTTCATCGTAGAATCTTAAATCTCTTTGAGAAAAATTCTCCTAATAATTATAGACCTTTCTTTCATAATCTCATACAACAAAAACCATTCATTCCATTGAGATAGTAGAACTATGTGAGATAGGCATGAAGCTATATCAAATAAAGTAGAACCATACCTTAGCCACTAGATTTAAATGTTCCCTTTCGTAAGAATGACGTCCATACTTTCTTACAATCCATTGGGATCCCAGATTTGTAACAACATTAAGAACTTGTTGAAGAAAATCCCAATTGAAATTTGTCATCATAGCAGAGTACTCATCTTCTTCAACATCAGGTAAGTTAAACAAATCATTAATGGATTTAGAAGTAAGGGGTACCTTCTTCTTACGAACAAGAACTTCATTAGCATCTGGCGTGGTGAAGTTGGCATAGAACTCTCACATTAAATCTTCATCCGACATTAATCATGTATCATAGAATTACTCCAAATCTAAAGCATTAATCGTCTTTTGAAGTGACAATGGCATGACCATCTTGTCTTTGCTCTCCAAATTGAATCCTTTTTCTGGCATCATGGGTTGATTTTTGAAGATAGAATCAAATATTTCCCTTACTTCCTCATCTTGAATCACAATTGGATTCTTGGCAAATCTTGGAAGATCTAGTTCTTTTGCGAGACATGGTATTTTTCCCGAAAGATAGGTAAAGTTTCAGAAAAAGGAAAAGAAATTGGCAATGTATGGTGGTTGAAGGTTACAGCAACGATAGAATTGTAATAGTGACAAGACTGTAGCAATGCCAAGATTACGATGACAAAGTTGTTGCTTTGGCAAGAAGATTACAGTGGCGATAGTAGGGTTTTGCGACAAGAAATGAGATTTTTAGGAGATTCTTTGGGATTTCTGGCTAACAAAAAGAAGAAAGAAATAGGTGGCTATGTTTTGAAGCTAATTGCTTTGAATGGTGTGAGGAATATGATGGTGTAGAGGGGTTTATAGAGTAGTAGATTAGGGTAAACTTGTAGCAAAAAAATTAGCTAAACAAAGATGTTTGGGCAACAAGGTAAAGAGGGAAGGGAAAACTGGCAGCAAAAATAAGGTTTTTAAGGACTATATGGACGGTAATGATGGGTACTTTCCTCCTTTTTGCTATTTTGGGCCTCAAGCCTAAACTGCTATTATTTGTTGTTTTAAAAAATTTAAATTGAAATAGGAAAATAAACTAATTAGTACTTGGGCCAAATTGACCCTCTTTATTCAAAATAAAGACAATTAAATTTGAAAAATTGAAATTAAAATTAAAAACTTTTGGATTCCTTAGAAAATTCATTTTCGAAAAATTACATCAAATTAATATCCCAGTAAAGGTTGGAGGGGTCATAAACGATCCCCCTTAAGTTCCAATCTCTTTAGACAGACTTAATTTAATGTATTAATTCAAGAAGATAATTTCTAAGTATGCCTTTTATTAAAAATAAAAGCATAAAATTTAAGGGTTTATTAGATTGAACGAGGTTTCAACTAGCTCATTTCACCATCCCAATAGTGTTTGAGATGTTAACTATTAACCTTAAACGCACCTCCATTGTTGTCGTACAATTCGGTGGCTCCATATGGATACACTTTGTAGATGGTATAAGGTCCTTTCCATCGGGATTTTAGCTTTCCTGGAACTAACTTTAGCCTTGAATTAAATAATAACACTTTCTGATCTTCTTAGAATTCAAGATGTTGTATACGATTGTCATGCAATCTTTTAAACTTTTCTTTATACATTTTGGCATTTTTCTTTATACATTTTGGCATTCTCGTATGAAAATAACCTCAACTCCTCAATCTCATCAAGTTGTAATATCCTTCTCTCACCAGCTTGTTTAAAATCCAAATTTAATTGTTTCAAAGCCCAATGAACTTTATTTTCCAACTTAAGTGGCAAATGACATGCCTTTCTGAAGACTAACCAATAAGAAGACATTTCTAACGGTGTCTTAAAAGTTTTCCGATAGGCCTATAGAGCATCATCATGCCTTCGAGACCAATCTTTCTATTAGGTTGCACCACCTTCTCAAGGATTCCTATGATATCACAGTTTACTCGTTCAACTTTCCCATTTGACTATGGATGATAAAAAGTGGCAATTTTGTGTTCCACATCCTACTTATCAAGCTCCCACTTAAGTTATTTGTTTACAAAGTGCGATCCTTCATTGCTAATTATAGCTTTAGCAGTCCCAAACCGTATAAACACATGCTTATGTAGGAATCGCATGACTACCTTAGCTTTATTCGTTGGGTATGCTTCAACTTTAACCCACTTGGATACATAGTCGATGACCACGAGGATATACCTGTTACCATAAGAAGAAGGAAATTGAACCAGAATGTCAATGCCCCATATGTCAAATAATTCTACCTCTAATTTTTTTTGTCAAGGGTATCTTATTCATCTTTTATATGTTTCCAATCCTCTGGCATCTATCACAATTTTTCACATATGCATACACATCCTTGAACACTATAGGCCAAAGGAATCCTGCTTATAAGAACTTCCCTGCAATGCAGGAACCACCAAAGTGTCTCCACTTGGAGATTAATGGCAGTGGTACAAGATCTCATCAATTTCACTTCCAGCTATATACTTCCTAATTATATTATCTACACATTGTTTAAATAAAAACGGATCCTTCCAAAAATAATATCGACTATCATGAAGAAATTTCTTTCTTTTTTGGTATGTCGTTTCTCGAAGAATTATTCCACATGCTAAATAATTCACATAATCATCAAACCAAGGTATTTCATGAATTCAGTTTACCTCAAAGATTTGCTCATCTAGGAAATTCTCATTGATAGGAACAAGTGAGTGAGTTACCTTGTTTTGCTCCAACAACAATAGATAATCGGCTACTTGATTTTCTACATCTTTTATGTCATGGATCTTAAGGTCAAATTGTTGGAGTAAGGTCTTTCTTTGTGATTAAGTATTTAATGGCCGCATGATCGGTAAAAATTAAAACTTTGGTACCTACAAGATATGAACGAAACTTGTGAAAAGAAAAAACTATAGCAAATAGTTATTTTTTTAGTTACCGTGTAATTGATTTGGGCTCCTATCAAAGTTCTGCTTGCATAGTATATAGGCTGAAATACTTTGTTCCTTTTTTGACCCATCACAGCTCCAACAGCGAAATCCTTATGTCACACATCAACAAAAAATATGAGTTCCAATCAAGTGTAACAATTATTGGGGCTGAGATTAACAAACTTTTCAACTCTTCAAAGGCTTCAAGCATGCTTTGTCAAACTCAAAAACGGCATCTTTCTCTAACAACATACACAAAGGCTTAGAAATTTTTGAAAAGTCTTTTATAAACCTTCGGTAAAATCTGACATGCCCTAAGAAACTCTGAACTCCTTTCACACTAACTAGAGGTGGTAATTTTTCAATCATATCCACCGTTTCTTTATCAGCTTCAATTCTTCTTTTGGAAATTTTATACCCTACGGCAATCCCCTCATTAATCATAATGTGGCATTTCTCCCTATTAAGGACAACATTTGTCTTCTCGCATCTTTTACGTACCTTAGCAAAATTACTCAAACAAACATTGTAATTATTACTAAAAACAAAAAAACCATCCTTGAAAACCTCAACAAAATTTTCTACCAAATCAATAAATATTTCGTTATATCCCAAATATACATATAAAATAATAGTAATATTCGTTACCTACTAGTCGATCTAACATCTGATCCATAAAATGCAGCGAAAAATAGTCCTTCCGAGTTGTTTCATTCAATTTTTTGTAATTAGTACAGATTTTCCAACCCATTATAGTCTTGCTAGGATTAACTTGTTATGTTCATTCTCAAAAATTGTGATTCCACATTTTTTTTTGTACACATTGTACTGGACTTAACCATGAACTATCTGAGATCGGTTCGATAATTCCTGTACCTAACCATTTGATCACTTCCTTTCAAACTACCTCTTTCATGATAGGGTTGAGTATCCTTTTCCTATCAATCCTATCTCTTTCTCCCTTCTCAAGGATAATTTTATGCATACACAAAGAAAGTCTTATACCTTGATCATCAGCTATGGTTCAACTGATCGCCTTTTTAAATTTCTTTAAAACTTTGATCAATTGCTTTTCTTGGTGGCCAGTTAATTCTGCTAAAACAATCATAGGCAAAGTAGAACAATTACCTAAATAGACATATTCTAAATGGGAATGAAGCACTTTAAGTTCGAGTTTGGGTGGTTCATCAATTGACAACTTTGGTTGTGTAAATTCTCGAGCTTCCAATTCTTGTGCTTCAAACCGTGCTGGTTGAACATAATCTCTTGGATTGGCTAACATTAAGGCCATGTTTTCATTACCTTTTTCATCTTCCAATGCCTCAAACCTTAATGTGTTCTCTAATGGGTCTTCAAATTTGTTCTCCTATTATATAGAAACTAAGGTTTCTAGCTTCCCCATTACTGAGCATTCATCCATTGGATCAGGAAATTTAATAGCTTTAAGAACATTAAACGTTACTTGATCATCCTGAACTCTCATTGTGAGTTCTCCTTTTTGCACATCTACCAATGTTCTTCACGTGGATAGGAAAGGTCTCCCTAGGATGATCGACACTTTCTTATTTGCTTCAAAATCTAAGACAATAAAATTAGTAGGAAAAATGAATTTATCGACTCTTAACAAAATATCCTCGATCTTTCTTTTGGGGTATGCTAAAGATCAGTCTGCCAGTTGAAGTGTCACAGTAGTGGGTCTTACTTCACCTATTCCAAATAGTTTGAAAATAAACTTGGGTATCAGGTTGATACTCGCTCCTAAGTCGCTCAAAGCTTTACCACAGTAAGATTCTTCAATATTATAGGGTACAATAAAGTTTCTAGGGTCTTTCAATTTTGAAGGATGCTTGTTTTGTAAGAATGCACTACACTCATTTGTTAAAGCGACATTCTCATACTCACTAAGTCTATTGTTTTTGGACAGTATGCCATTTATGAACTTCACATAATTGGGCATTTTCTCTAAAGCCTCCATCAAGGGATGTTGATGTGAAGTTTCTTTAGAACGTCCAGAAATTTCTTGAATTGTATCTCCTATTTTTGCTTATTTGGATGGAAATTTTGAGGATATAGAGGTGACAGAAATTTGGGTTGGAGTGGACAACTTTTCTGAGGAGATAAGTCTGTATCTAAAGAAGATGTTAGTTTTTTAAAATTCACTTGTTTAGGTTTTACCTCATCAGACTTTGTAAGTTTTGGCTCAGTTGGTGTAGGAATTTCAATAGTTGGTTGACTTCCCTCGGTCTTAATGGGTCACAAGCTCCTTGGGTTCCAAAGTCTTACCACTTCGTAAGGCAACTACTTTTCAATGTTCCTTACCCAAACTTCTTGGATTTTTTGTATATCTCGACAAGACTCCTTGCGGTCAGTTATGAAGCTTTGTAGCTAACTAACCCATTTGGTTCTTCAAACTTTCTAGTGTTGGTACTTGACTCTGGATTAAAGTGTTATTCTTCACCATATACACCTTCAACAAGTTCTCCAAACTGTTGGATGACTCAGCTTGTTGTGGTTTTGGAGCTTATTGATTGAAACCTTCTATAACACCCCAAACCCAGCCTAGACGTTATGGCTTAATCTATAATGTCACATTAGAGTGTGTTTCGAAAACATAGTTCTGTTGGAAAAAGTCTATTTTGTAATCAATCCCGTTGTGGTCTTTGTGAAAAACTATCTTATCTTTTTCCTTATTAATTTACAGGTTTGTTTAGCAAAACAAGTGTCATACTAAGTTGTTATTACATTTTAAAAACATTGATTATTGCAGAAGCTTTTAAAACAAGTTGCGGAACGTGGTAGTTGAAAATCATTTGTCTTTTAAAAATCGAGTCCTACTACTAATAGATATAAACCAATTTAAATAAAACCCCAAATAAAAATAATAACTTAAAGTGGCCTTATTACATAAATTTACCCAAATAAAACTATTTTTACTAAAAAGTCAAATATGAAACCATAAATAGTGGTGTGGCCATCTTCCAGTCCCTCGCAACATCGACTTGCCTAAGGATTACCCGCGCAGATAAGTAGAAGACTGAGTTTATGAAAACTCAGTGTGTAATCCCTATTTAACGACAGTAATTCATGCAGTGCAAAATAGTTTGGGCCTCAGCCCTTTTTAGTGGCAATATCAGCATGGGCTTTAGTCCATTACGGTAACAGTATCAGTGTAGACCTTAGCCCTATTTCAATACAGTATCAGAGATGCATACAGAGATCCTACCCATCCATCCTCTACACTCCACTCCGTCCAGCCCTACACTCTATACGGGGATAAAATCGACCCACCTATCCTACACTCCAAAATATAGCACCGGTTGTAGCACTAACAGTATTTGTAGTTGAGCTGCTAGTAATAGGCTTATAGCCTTTCAGTACACTTCCTTCAATATCATATATCCCACCCCATGCAATGCAACATAATATAAATGTACATATAATAAAAATGACATGCTCAAACAATCATACATCACATAGGGGTATATCTTTCATTTACCTCATAGGGGTATAACAGTCATATCATAGATTCGGGTCTAAGTATACTTACCAACCCAATAGTAGGTCCACAGTCGTCTCGGGTGACCTGTGCAACCTTAACAGTTAAACAACGAAAATGGGCCCAAGCTTATAATACGACCCATGTGGGCCCACACACTCGTGTGGCCCAATAAGCCCAAATAATTACCTTGGCCGTGCAAATACACAGCCGGCCTAATAATCTCCACACATCCGTGCAGTTTGCCCGTATAGGGTCCACGAGCTCGTGGGGCCCACACGACCCATTTCGACCTATCGTGGCCCAAAATTGGCCTAAGCCCATGAAATTGTTCATGGTGGCCTCTTCAATCGAATGCCTACGTTTTGTGCATTTGGCTCACCACACGAGTGAGCATACGCTCGTGTAGCATCTGCAGTCGTACATTTTCAGTTTTGTCAATCTATGCTAATAGCATTGTGATTACACACCTGTTATGGATTTGTAGTTGAAACGCTTTCGAGATCAAACACCTATGATAACAACAACCCCATCATTAGTCTCAAACCCTCGTTAATCCATCACCATAATATTGAAGACACTTTAATCAAATAACTCTACTTACCAATCAACAATCGCAACCTCCTCTAGCCCCAAAACCACATATTCTTTCCAAAGCTATTACCTTCACAAGAACCTCTAACCGATTCATAAGAATATATAGTACAACATGGATATATATATACTATGCTTAAAGCACTTACCGCGAATGAAAAATTCCTTGCAGGGGAAAACCAATCGGCCTACACCTTGGTTAAGGAAAACGAGTCCTTAGCAACATTGAAACGAAAAAGAAGGTGTTAGATGATCTTATCCCCATAAAAAAAAAAGAGAATATAGACGTCCAGCCCAAGAGATACAAAAGTCAAGCCTAGAGAAAGAAGCCAACCAAGATTCGGTTAGAGTAACCACTTACCAACGAATCAAAGAGATTTTGGCAGAACCCTCGCAAGAAATGGTTAGGGAAGAAGAGAAGAAGTTGTTTAGGCCTTAACAGATTTGGCCAACACAAGAAGAACAAAGGTTTTGAGAGAGGGAGAAGAGGAGTAACCAACCACAAGCAAGGCTAAAACCAAAAAAAGGTTTGCAAAAGAAAGACAAGTAGTATTCAGCCCAGGTATGAACACAAGAAAAGAAGATTGAAGAAAATCGATTAAGGGAGAGAATGGTATTCGGTTAAGAGAAAGGAGGGAAGTCTATCAATAAAATTCGGCTGTCAACAATGAACACCACTGAAGAGTGAAAACAAAGAGCAAAAAGGGTAGTAGCTATTGAACAAAAGGAGAGCAAAATTTCGGTCACAAAGCAAAAGAATTTGGAAAACACACAGAACCGAAACTTTTGAGTGAGAACTCATTCAGCCAAACTCCTATGCACACAACCCATTTTCGGCACAACTCCACTTCACTTCAAACTCCCTTTTTCCTCCCCTTAATCCTCTCCTAAAATCCCTCCATCTTATTCTACTCAACCTCCCATTCAAACTCCCACCAACTCCTTAATTTCGATCAACCTAGTATTCCTTCCTAGCACTTGCGGAAAAAATAAGATACTCTTTCCACCCTATAACACCCCGAATTTGGGCCTAGAAGTATTGGGCCTTGAGTGTGGGTTTGTAAGGAGGTTGTATTTAGGTATTTAATTGTGCAATGAAATGACACAATTAAATGTCTGCTTTAGTGGTTAATGGCCCTGAGAAGTGTTGGAGAAATCGTAGGTTCAAACCTGGGCATTAGCAAAAATTTGGGTATTAAGTTAAAAAAAACCTGGATGCTTAGATGAGGGCCTTTTAAATTATTGTGTTAAATAAATGACACAAGGAAGCATGTGGTCTAGTGGTTGTGGCGTAATTAAGGTTGTATGGGAGCCTGGGTTCAAGCCTTGGCTCTTGCAATTTATTCTGCTTTTTTTTAGGGAACTTGGACTTTGGCCTTTAGACCTTATAATTAATTGGGGATAAAATATGACATAAAAAGAGCCTGTGGTGAAGTGGCAATGTGGTGTCAAAGAGTTGGCAAGGAGGTCTAAGGTTTGAAACTCATGGCAATCAAAGAGCATTTATTTTGGTAACAGGGGCGGCAAGAGTTGGTGTTGAATTTAAACTCTGATGTTGGAGGGATCCCATATTGGGAAGCTAACATAAGAGGGGATGCGAAGCTGGCTTTAAATAGAGAGAACCATGAGGAGAGTAAAGGTACCTTTCTTGGCTGATCCCTTTCGCTTTATGGCGTGCTCGTTTGGGTTGGGCATCGGCTAAGAGTGCTCGGAGCGTGGATTAACTCCAGTCGCCAATCAGGTGTATATTTCTCACTACTCTAGCTATAGGATGGCTACTTCGGGCCGAAAGGGTTCATGTGGGCCCAATGGGCCTACGGGCCCAATTGGATAAGTTGTTTGATTGTGTAGTAAATATTGGACTAGGCTAGGTAAATCTCATATTTGTGGCTAGATTTGGGCTAAAAGGGCCACACAAGCGTGTGGGCCCATTTGGGTCGAGAATAGGCTTTAGGCCCATTCGTATTATAATCCCTGTTTAGAATACTTTAGTTTACCAAATTACTGAAATGCCCTCAATTTGTAAAATTACTGTTTTACCCTCAATTTACAGAATTACCGTTTTACCCTCGATTTATAAAATTACCGTTTTACCCTCGATTTGTAAAATTACCGTTTTACCCTCGATTTGTAAAATTACCATTTTACCCTCGATTACAGAATTACCATTTTACCCTCAATTTACAGAATTACCATTTTACCCTCGATTTACAGAATTACAATTTTACCCTCGATTTATAGAATTACAATTTTACCCTCGATTTACAGAATTACCATTTTACCCTCGATTTATAGAATTACCATTTTACCCTCGATTTATAGAATTACCATTTTACCCTCAATTTATAGAACTATCATTTTACCCTCGATTTACAAAATTACCATTTTACCCTCGATTTACAAAATTATCGTTTTACCCTCGATTTACAAAATTACTAAAATACCCTTAGTTTCAAAAATTACCAAAATACCCTCGATCAGTAAAATTACCAAAATACCCATTGTTTGTAAAATTACTAAAATACCCCTAGTTTGTAAAATTACTAAAATACCCCTAGTTTGTAAAATTACCAAAATACCCCTGGCTTGTAAAATTACCAAAATACCCTTGATTTGTGAAATTATCAAAATACTCTCGATTTGTAAAATATCGAAATACCCCTGTAGGGTAGAATTACCGAAATACCCCTGTAGGGTAGAATTACCGAAATACCCCTATAGGGTAGAATTACCGAAATACCCATGTAGGGTAGAATTACTGAAATACCCCTGTAGGGTAGAATTATTGAAATACGCTTGTAGGGTAGAAATACCGAAATACCCTTATAGGGTAGAATTACTGAGATACCCTTGTGGGGTAAAAATTACCATTTTGCCCCTAGGGTGTTAAATGACTATTTTGCCCTTGTGGGCAAGTTGACTGACTTGGACTGTGAGGTTTACAGTTTTGATTGTGAATATATGTTGGTGATATGAATGACTTGACTGTGATTGTTTGATTAAAATATGGGCATGACATTCTGCATACATGACATGTTGCATGGGTAGGGTTTTATAAATGGAGGAAGTGCTAAAAGGGCTATGCCCCAGTTTACCGAAAAGGGCTTTGTCCTAGTTTACCGAAAAGGGCTTTGCCCCAGTTTATCAAAAAGGGCTTTGCCCCAGTTATTAAAAGAGGCTAGGCCACCAATTATATGATAAAGCATCTATGCTGCGTGTGGAGAGTTTGGTTGGGTGGGTTGAGTTATTCCCCACATGGAGAGCTTCGTTGGTACGGGTGGAGAGTAGCAGATGGTGGGTTGAGTAGTCTCCCTAAATGGGCTTGCATACATTCATTGGTATTTCATGTGATAGTGAAATGGGCCTATAGGCCATATCATTTACAGTAAAGGCTTCGGCCCAGTGATATGATTTATGAAAAGGCTTCGACCTAGTAACCGTTAAACGAAAGGCTTCGGTCCAGTATATGTCGAGAATGAATAGGCCTTTGGCCCAGATTGTACTGATACCGTGTTATTCATTGTTTGTTTGTTATTGGGATTAAACACTGTGTTTTCGTAAACTCACCCCGTTTCTAACTCTGCAGGTAATCCCTAAGCTTAGATGGTTTGGAGCTGCGAAGGAGTCGGAGATAGCCACACTACTGTTTCTGTTTCTTTTAATTGCAATTAGATTTCGTTTTGGGTTTTTAAATTATGTAATAAGGCCGTAGGTGGGTTTTAAGTTTTAATTTGGATTGTGATTTCTTATACTAAACTACTAGTCTAGGAAAACTCGAGATTTCAAAATGGCATGATTTTTCTAAGGAACACGAGCTTCCAACAACAAAGTTTTCAAAATGCTTTCGCGATTTTAAATGAGGTAATATACCAAAGGCAAACAAATTGGTAAACGTTTTGATGAGAACTTTAGTTTAATAATAATAAAAGAATTTAGATTCAGTAATGGATTTTCACCGGAAATATCAAATTTGAAAAATGGTTTGATGTGACACACCAGATCCGGCCATAACGTATAGGCCGGGCTTGGGGTGTTACATTTAATGGTATCAGAGCCAGGTTACAAAACTCGGCTGTGGTATGGGTAGCAGAAAATTATTGTTATTTTTTTTCTTTTCTTTTTTCGAAATTAGGGTTTTTCTAAAATTTTGTTTTGAAATTTATCAACAAAACATAACTTGTTTCTGAAAAGATGTTATTGGAAGTGTGGCACACCGAGTCTCCGACACCAAATCTGTAAGTTCTCTAACTCTGTTTACTATTATAGATTGAAAGGCTATATTGAGAAACTACTATAGATAGTAGCACTATACTGGAACTCTCTAGTTAGAGTAAACTGTAATGCTTCAATTTAGATTTAGTATTTATTTGGTGTGTGTTCTGGAAATGTAAAAATTGTTTGCATGTGAAATCTATCCGCTCTGATGGATAAATGTTTTGGGTGTATGTTAGTATTATTAGTATCAAAATGCACAGCGGAAGTGTGATGGTGTAGTCTGAGAGGGAAATTTCGAGGACGAAATTTCTTTAAGGGGCCTAGAAGTATTGGGCCTTGAGTGCGGGTCCGTAAGGAGGTTGTATTTAGGTATTTAATTGTGCAATGAAATGACACACCTCGAAGCTCAGACCTCTACAAAACACCCACACACCATTTACCACTAGACTAGCAACCTCCTTGTGACAAATTTTACCAACAACAATTTAAAAGACTACTAACAATAGGCAAGGGTTATACTAAAAAAAACAAAGTTTTTTCAAATTTCCCAGGCTTGAACTCAGAACCTTACCAACACTCCTCAAGACACTCAACCACTGAAGCAAGCACACATTTATGCAATACAAATTTATGCGTTACACCTTCAGATTGGTTGGGTCTATGCTACATGTAAGTGTTGTTCGATCCATTCCCTTAGTTACTCCAAGAAAAGTTTAGATGGTTGCACCATAAAGGATTGTAAAAGTTTGATTATGGTATGTGTCCACTTCTAATTTGGTGTTGATTCCCTACGTAATAAACTGACTCGGGATTTGATGGACAATTCTCAAAAGAATGACCATCCTACAGTATATGCAGGAAACCAAATCAAATTGATTCAACGGTTCGGTTGCAAAATTATTCAAACCATTAGCAGTCAACTGCTTCAACATCGAGGAAATAGAAGATACCTGAGCTAAGAGTGATGTAAGTGCATCCATTTTGTGCATTCCGACTACTCATCTTCTTAAACTTGCTCGATTTGCTGGCTATTGATAGTTGTTACTTGCGATCCTCCCAATGATATCGTAAGCCTCATTATAAGACTTAGACAAAATTGCAACATTCACAGAAGTATCTACCATCAACCTTGTGTGTGTTGAAAATGTTATAAAATGTCTCCAACTGGATGCAGCGTGGAATCCAATGATGAGGGCACTTACAAAGTAATTTTTTAAATCTTTCCTATATCTCGTACAAAGATTCGTCATCCAATTTTTGAAAAGTGGTAATCTCATTTCAGAACATAGCTTTTTTGCTAGGTGGGAAATACTTAACCATAAATCTTTCTGCTAATTCTTGCCATGAATATATTGAACTTGGTGGCAACGAATTAAGCCATGCTCGTGCTTGATCTTGCAATGAGTATGGAAAAGACTTCAACCTCAATGCATTTTCATTCACATCAACTATCTTAAACGAATCGCTCATCTCCATGAACAATCGAAGGTGAAGGTGTGGATCTTCTCTGGGTTTTCCACTAAACTTGCCCACCATTTGGAGCATTTGAAACATCATTGGTTTCAATTAAAATTACGGCGCCTCAATCTCTTATCTCCTAATTCTCAGATTTAATTCATTGAATAGTGGTAAAACGTATTGTTCCATTTCCTTGTTCATCATTTTGATTTCCAAGGTCCATCTCAACTTGTATTTGGTCTGATCTATCGCATCTTCTTTGTCTAAATGTCCGCTCGATCTCAGGGACTACAGGTAATATATTGATAATTCAATCTATGCTCTTAAACACCTAAAAAATAAATCACAAAAAATAAATATTAAAGAATAAATTAGTAAGGTTAAAAGTTAGATAAAAATGAAATTACAATCAAATTGAAAAGGGTAATTTTATAAAAATGATTAAGGCAACAATACCAGGCAACGTCACCAAAAACTTGTAACACTCAGTTTGTGCAAGTGTACATAGTTATTATCAACTAATAAGTAAAAGAGTTATCGTTTCCATAGAGACTCTGTATGTAATCAATATATTGCAAAATTAAAGTTAACAATTTGATGAAAAAAACACAATATCTTGAGTGATGGGTGATTAACTAAATTAAATTTTCTAGATGCAAGATTGATCCTTAATGCAATTTAAACTAAATGTAGAAGTATAAAATGAAATGTATGAATGAATTTATCAAAAACACAAACTTCGAAAATCAATAATATGAATAGGCTAGAATAATTACATCATTCAACTTAGCTTATTTTTATCATGCTTAATAGTGTTCAAAAATTATTCCATGACAACTCGATCTTTCATGAGCTTGGAAACCAAATTAAGTCATTCCTGAATCTTTTACTTAGTAGAACATGCATTTTACTGATCATATTAAACTAAGAGTTTCTTAAGATTCGTGTGAAGTAACATGGACGAGTTAGGTTTGAAACAGTTTAATTACATAAACCTAAAAACTATGAAAGATAATAGAGCTCGTTAAACTTATTATGAAATTTTAATTTAGTTAGGTTAGGGTCTAAATTAAGCATGCACATTTCAATTATTATGTCCACTAGCCATCATCTGGTTAGGATCGCTTAGCTAATTCTAATGCATCCAATCACATTTGAATGAAATACATACTTGTGTTTAATTAAAAGCATGATCTACTAAGGCACAAACACTATATCGAATTAAGCTACCATTGTTGATGACAAGATGATAAAGCACATTCCAAACATGATTAAAATAAATATAAAAATGTAAAAGAAGAATAAACTCTATCGAATCAGCAATCTCGTGAACTCTAATTGAAAATTTTTTCATCTGATCCTTGTGTTGCTCCTTTTCTAATTGTCTAACACCCCTCACCCGTATTCAACTCCAAAATAGGGTTACAGAGCATTACCAGACTAACAATACAATTAAACATTCATTTAACATACATTTTCTCAGTTCAACCATTAATCATTCAATCGCAATCAATTTGTCCCGAAAATGAGCCTACAAAGCCCTAAACATACTTTAGGAGCAGCTCGGGGCTAAACCGATAACTTATGAAACTTTTACGAAACTTAGAAAATTTTCCACAAAACAGGGGACACACGCCCGTGACATATGGCCACCAGACGCTCCTGTGTCATAGGCCTTATGGAAATTCGAAATAGGAGCACATGCTTGGGTCACACAGCCAACAGACACGCTCGTGTGACTAGCCCGTGTGCCCTAAAAGTGGCCACACATGTCCGTGTACAAGGCCATGCCAAACCTGTAGGGTATACTGACTTATGCCACACGACCAAGTCACACACCCGTGTGTGAGGCCATGTGGAGCATACTGACTTTGTAACACCCCAAACCCGGCCTGGAAGTTTGGCTCGAACTTGGCGTGTCACATTGACGTGTTTTTCGAAAACCATGTTTCCATTAAAAAACCCTTCTTAATAATTAAAAACTTATACCCTTTTTAAACCTTGTTAGAAAACCTCAGCTGAATAACATTCTTAACAACTTTGTAAAAATCTTGGTAGTTGCGGAAACTTACTTTAAAAACAATTGCGGTTACGTGATGTTTTGAATAACAGTAGTTGCTTTGGTAAATCGTGTTCTAATACTAGCAATTATAAGAACAATAAATAAAATTTCAAATTTGAAATCCAGAAAATTACAACAGCTTTACTACAACCCACATAAAACATTTTGAAAGTAATAATCAAAACTATAAAATAAACAGTGTGTGTGGCTTCCTCCGAGCCCCTCGCAGCTCCGATCCGTCTCAGGCTGGAAATTACCTGAAAGGTTAATAAATGGGGTGAGTTTATGAAAACTTAGTGTGAAATCCCCTACTATAAAAAGGAACAGTCAGTCATATAAAAGAATTAAAAGTCTGGCCCTAGCCTTACTTACAGTTTCAGTATCAATTGGGCCTTAGCCCACTATAACAGACAGTACCAGATGGGTTTTAACCCATTACAAAATAAGAAACATTATCAGAACTAGAATCAGAATCAGAATTAGAATCAGGTGACAGATTCAGAATCAGAATCAGTATCAGGTAACAGAACCAAAATCAGAATGAGAATGCAATCCCAGCCCAATCCAGCCGTATACGCCCTCGTACCAACCTTACACCATGTAGGGAGACTACTCGACCCACCCAACTGCTACACACCACAGAAATTGTAGCGAGGCTGCCAGATATTGTGACGAAGTCACCAGATACAGATATTGTGGCTAGGCCACCAGAACAGATATATATATGTGGCGAAGCCACCAGATTGCAGTGAGGCTGCCAGATATTGTGACGAAGTCACCAGAACAGATATATGTGGCGAGGCCACCAGATTGCAGCGAGGCTACCAGAACGCTTTCTCCATCAATATAACCCATATCCCATGCAACAGATATACATGTCATCGCATACAACATACAGAATCAGAATATCATGTCCATATTTGAATCAAACAATCACAGTCAAGTCATTCATATCACCAACATATATTCACAATTAAATCCGTCAACCATACAGTCCAAGTCAGTCACTTTCCCACAAGGGCAAAACAGTCATTTAACACCCTAGGGGTAAAATGGTAATTTTACCCCACAAGGTATCTCGGTAATTCTACCCTGCAGGGGTATTTCAGTTATTCTACCCTACAGGGGTTTTTCGGTATTTCTACCCTACAGGGGTATTTCGGTATTTTGACCCTACAGGGGTATTTCGATATTTCTACCCTACAAGGGTATTTCGGTAATTCTACCCTACAGGGGTATTTTAGTAATTTTTTAAATTGAGGGTAAAACGGTAATTCTGTAAATCAGGGTACTTTGATAATTTTACAAGTCGAGGGTATTTCAATAATTTTACAGGTCGAGGGTATTTCAGTAATTTCACAAATCAGGGGTATTTTGGTAATTTTACAAACTAGGGGTATTTTGATAATTTTACAAACCAGGGGTATTTTGGTAATTTTGTAAACCAAGGGTATTTTGATAAACTAAAGTATTCTAAACAGGGATAACAATACGAATGGGCCTAAAGCCCTTTCTCGGCCCAAATGGGCCCACACGCTCGTGTGGCCCTTTTAGCCCAAATCTAGCCACAGATATGAGATTCACCTAGCCTAGTCCAATATTTACTACACAATCAAACAACTTATCCAATTGGGCCCGTAGGCCCATTGGGCCCATATGGCCCTTTTCGGCCCATCGCGGCCCGAAGTAGCCATCCAACAACAAGAGTAGTGATAAATACACACCTGATTAGAGACTGGAGTTAATCCACGCTTCGAGCACTCTTAGCCGACGCCCAACCCAAACGAGCATGCCATAAAGCGAAAGGGATCAGCCAAGAAAGGTACCTTTACTCTCCTCATGGTTCTTTCTATTTAAAGCCAGCTTCCCATCCACTCTAATGTTAGCTTCCCGATGTGGGATCCCTCCAACATCAGAGTTTAAATTCAACACCAACTCTTGCCGCCCCCTGTTAGCAAAATAAATGCTCTTTGCTTGCTATGGGATTCGAACCCATGCCTCCCCTCAAATGCTCCACACGCCACTTGCCACTAAGCCACAAGGTTTTTTGTGTCACAATTTCTCCAACAATATTCTTAAGGCCTACCTACTACACCTAGGGTTTGATTCACCTTAAACCAAATTTTTTGCTAGAGTCCAGGTTTAAACCCAGGACTTCTCCAACACTTCTCAACACACTTAACCACTAAAACAAGCCTTCATTAACAAAATTTGCATGCACAATAGAATATTATAAGCTGCCTTCAACCGCTCCCATGCTCAAGGCCCAAAACTTCTAGGCCCAAATTCAGGGTGTTACAACTCAACCTCTCTTAAAGAAATTTCGTCCTCGAAATTTCCATCTAACAGGGTAGTCATGTAACATCTACCCCACTACGCTACTGCTGCGCACTCTGATCCTACTATCACTATCACACTTCAACTAGAACTTGAAACATCTCATACATACAACACTTATTCACTGAAGTAGACACATATTTATCACACATATATACAATTTCTATATCCAAACATCACATCCACATAAAATAAATACCAAATTTAAATTCAGACCAATATCTAAGGAATCTATAGTATTTCAATTTCTAAATAGACAAAAGTATTCAGAAGACTTACGGATTCGGCGCCGGAGACTCGGTGTGCCACACTTTTTAAGAGAAATACTTCAAACAGACCACGTGGTTGAAAATAATTTTCTAAAATTCAACCTTTGAAAACCCAATCCACAGTCGAGTTGTTGCAACCCAGGCTCTGATACCACTAAATGCAACACCCCAAACCCGGCCTGAAAGTTTGGCTCGAACTTGGCATGTCACATTGAAGTATTTTTCAAAAACCATGTTTCCATTAAAAAACCCTTCTTAATAATTAAAAACTTATACCCTTTTTAAATCTTGTTAGAAAACCTCAGCTGAATAACATTCTTAACAACTTTGTAAAAATCTTGGTAGTTGCGGAAACTTACTTTAAAAACAATTGTGGTTACGTGATGTTTTGAATAACAGTAGTTGCTTTGGTAAATCGTGTTCTAATACTAGCAATTATAAGAACAATAAATAAAATTTCAAATTTGAAATCCAGAAAATTACAACGGCTTTACTACAACCCACATAAAACATTTTGATAGTAATAATCAAAACTATGAAATAAACAGTCTGTGTGGCTTCCTCCGAGCCCCTCGCAGCTCCGATCCGTCGAAGGTTGGAAATTACCTGAAAGGTTAATAAACGGGGTGAGTTTACGAAAACTCAGTGTGAAATCCCCTACTATAAAAAGGAACAGTCAGTCATATAAAAGAATTAAAAGTCTGGCCCTAGCCTTACTTACAGTTTCAGTATCAATTGGGCCTTAGCCCACTATAACAGACAGTACCAGATGGGTTTTAACCCATTACAAAATAAGAAACATTATCAGAACTAGAATCAGAATCAGAATTAGAATCAGGTGACAGATTCAGAATCAGAATCAGTATCAGGTAACAGAATCAAAATCAGAATGTGAATGCAATCCCAACCCAATCCAGTCGTATACGCCCCCGTACCAACCATACACCATGTAGGGAGACTACTCGACCCACCCAACCGCTACACACCACAGAAATTGTAGCGAGGCTGCCAGATATTGTGACGAAGTCACCAGATACAGATATTGTGGCTAGGCCACCAGAACAGATATATATATATGTGGCGAAGCCACTAGATTGCAGTGAGGCTGCCAGATATTGTGACGAAGTCACCAAAACAGATATATGTGGCGAGGCCACCAGATTGCAGCGAGGCTACCAGAACGCTTTCTCCATCAATATAACCCATATCCCATGCAACATATATACATGTCATCGCATACAACATACAGAATCAGACTATCATGTCCATATTTGAATCAAACAATCACAGTCAAGTCATTCATATCACCAACAAATATTCACAATTAAATCCGTCAACCATACAGTCCAAGTCAGTCACTTTCCCACAAGGACAAAACAATCATTTAACACCCTAGGGGTAAAATGGTAATTTAAACCCACAAGGTATCTCGGTAATTCTACCCTGCAGGGGTATTTCAGTTATTCTACCCTACAGGGGTTTTTCGGTATTTCTACCCTACAAGGGTATTTCGGTATTTCTACCCTACAGGGGTATTTCGATATTTCTACCCTACAAGGGTATTTCGGTAATTCTACCCTATAGGGGTATTTTTAGTAATTTTGTAAATTGAGGGTAAAACGGTAATTCTGTAAATCAGGGGTACTTTGATAATTTTACAAGTTGAGGGTATTTCAATAATTTTACAGGTCGAGGGTATTTCAGTAATTTCACAAATTAGGGGTATTTTGGTAATTTTACAAACTAGGGGTATTTTGATAATTTTACAAACCAGGGGTATTTTGGTAATTTTGTAAACCAAGGGTATTTTGGTAAACTAAAGTATTCTAAACAGGGATAACAATACGAATGGGCCTAAAGCCCTTTCTCGACCCAAATGGGCCCACACGCTCGTGTGGCCCTTTTAGCCTAAATCTAGCCACAGATATGAGATTCACCTAGCCTAGTCCAATATTTACTACACAATCAAACAACTTATCTAATTGGGCCCGTAGGCCCATTGGGCACATATGGCCCTTTTCGGCCCATCGCGGCCCGAAATAGCCATCCAACAACAAGAGTAGTGATAAATACACACCTGATTGGAGACTGGAGTTAATCCACGCTTCGAGCACTCTTAGCCGACGCCCAACCCAAACGAGCACGCCATAAAGCGAAAGGGATCAGCCAAGAAAGGTGCCTTTACTCTCCTCATGGTTCTTTCTATTTAAAGCCAGCTTCCCATCCACTCTTATGTTAGCTTCCCGATGTGGGATCCCTCCAACATTAGAGTTTAAATTCAACACCAACTCTTGCCGCCCCCTGTTAGCAAAATAAATGCTCTTTGCTTGCTATGGGATTCGAACCCATGCCTCCCCTCAAATGCTCCACACGCCACTTGCCACTAAGCCATAAGGTTTTTTGTGTCACAATTTCTCCAACAATATTCTTAAGGCCTACCTACTACACCCAGGGTTTGATTCACCTTAAACCAATTTTTTTGCTAGAGTCCAGGTTTAAACCCAGGACTTCTCCAACACTTCTCAACACACTTAACCACTAAAACAAGCCTTCATTAACGAAATTTGCATGCACAACAGAATATTATAAGCTGCCTTCAACCGCTCCCATGCTCAAGGCCCAAAACTTCTAGGCCCAAATTCAGGGTGTTACAGACTTAATTTTAAAATCAACATCAGGGGACACACGTCCGTGTACTTGACCGTGTGTCACACACGGTTGAGACACATGCCCGTGTCTCTGCCCGTGTGGACAAAAATAGGCTATTTACAAGCCATTTTAGCACCCAAATTGTCACACACCTACACCATAAGTCAAAGCATCAAGTCAAAGCATAATAGACATTAAATCCACCTCAACCAAGTGTCATTTAAACCATTCGAATGCCAACAATATACAGGACACACAATATTTGAATTTGCCTTTTAGTTCATACCAAAAATCAACTACTTCAAACATCAAAATGACCAAACTCAAATATTCATTATTTGTCCTAATATCACAATCATAACAACATCCACAAATCATCAATTTAACATTCATAATACCTATTATCATCAATCATTACCCAACTATCAACCAACTCAATTCACAAGACATAATCAAACATATATGTACAAGATTCAAACATACCAAATATACCAAAATAAGCCATCACTCATGGCTATTTATACATACCAAAACATATACATTTACAAGCCAATTCATTTGTCCAAAATCATTATCAAGTCATAACCAAAATGACCAAAACCCCTATACATGCCATATACTTAAAATACCAAGTTTATAGGTACCGAGAGATAAGTGGATAGTATGACGATGTCTCTGATGATCCCCAAATCTGAGCTATCTTTGAATTTACTATAAAACATAGAAAAATAAATGAGGTAAACTATAAAGCTTAGTAATCTCATATGACATAAATCCAATATAATCATAACACATAATTCAACCTTTGATCTTAAGTATAAGAATTTACATCAACTAACAAACCTTTCAATAATCCATTCACTAAACTATATACTTTTTTCACCTGTTCTTCAATTCAAAGCTAATATGATTTATGCACATACCTGTAGCATCTCGTACCAATCTCATACACATTCTTGTCTTTCATTTACCCGTTGAACCATTCAAAACAGAAGTTGGATACTCAAGGGTCTCACACGATAAGTACCTATACCATGGCCCAAAGCCAAATCAAGGTAACTTATCCTAAATACTGATATCATGGCTCGAAGCCAAATCAGTCGATATGAATAGCCTGAAGCCAAATTGGTTTTTCTAGCATCCGAGGTACTATATCATGGCCCGAAGCCAACTCACTGTATCCCCTAATGACATGTCACTAGTATCCTAAACTATTCCTAAGGTTCAACCAGGATTCCAACTGTCGAATTATCGTCAAATCACTCCCAAACTTGTCTGAAGTCACATAATCACAATTTATGCTATATCAAAGCATATAGAATACATTTGAAATGAAATTATAACATACAAACTTACCTCGGATGCTAAAATGGCGAATCGATTAAACTATTTTGTAACTTTATTCTTTCCCCGATCTAGGCTGTATTTCACCTTTCTTGATCTAAATATATTCAAAATTGACTTATTCAATCATCTATTCATTACATTTAGTCCAAAACATACTTTAAAACATATTTACAAATTTGCCCCACATATTTCACAATTTTCACGATTTAGTCCTTATTTCATAAAATCACAAATTAACGAAATTTCAATTAAAACCCATGCTAGCTAAATTACTATTATGCCCCTAGCAGCCCATATTTTTTATTTATTTCACATTTTAACCACTAACTTTACACATTTCTCAATTTAATCCTTATTATGCATTTTCACTAAAAAACACTTTACAAAACTTGCATAATTCATAATAAGCATTCATAACCTACCATCAAACATCAAAAATCATACATATTCATCAATGGAAACTTTCAAAATCGTTAACAATTTTGGAAAATAGTCCCTGGGCTAGCTAGTACTAGATGCAACAATCACAAAAACATAGAAATCATTAAAATCTGAGTCAAAATCACTTACCAATTGAGCTATACAATGAATGAATGTTTTAAATCCCTAATTTCTTTTTTTTTTCTCAATGTTTCAGCTATGGTGAGAAAGATGAACAAAAATTTGATTTTTATTTTATTTTAATTAACCTTTATAATTAAATTACTAATTTAACCTTTGTTATATAACTTCGCCATCAGTGTCCCTTGTCAGCTAACCGATTCTTGTTGATGTAGACTCCTATCATGTTGTTCTTTATGTTGCTCCATCCTTGCCTGCGAATGAAGAGGCAATAGTTGAAGGTAATAGAGATTTGTTTCTATGGCGTGGTCATTTAAGTGCACAGGAGTATCCTTATGATCTTACTAATATTAATTGAAACTGGATAGTTTCTCTACCTGAAGTTACGATGAAGGATACACACGTTGTGGGGTCTTCAGGCAGCAGACAAAAAACCTCAACATCTCTTCAGTTCCTACTTTCTAAAGCTAATATGGTTGGGTTGGAGCTAGGTGAGGCCTTTCAAAGTGAGCTCGCTGATACTAAGGCAGAATTGAAAAGGTTTCGCGAGCTATACCTCAAGATGAGAGAGGAGAATGAACTCATCAACAAGTAGAATGAGGACCTTTCGGAATACTTGGGGGTTGCTGAGGTCAAGGCTGATGTGTTATCACATGAGGTGGCTGCTGAGAGGGAAGATAAGGAGGTTACAGAAGCTAAACTAGATAAGGTTACTACAGAGTACACTATTCAACTGGATAAGATCATTAGGGAATGCCACGCTGAAGTAGTAAGGACTAAGGGAAAACAACTTGAGGCCTTAGAAAAATTCAAGAAGGAAACTAGTAGGAATGTGTGTAACTCTATTTCTCAGTTGAAGATGAATATTTTACAGCACACCCACGTCACAGGTGGGCTTTTTAGCGCTCGTAAGGTTGACTTCGACGCTCTCTGCGATGTGGATAAGGGTGTATTGGAGTTCGACATGTGTTTTCCTTCTAGTGCTGCGTGAGACTCGTTCGTGTCCACTTGGAAAAATTCACAGGATTCCTACTTAGATGAGGACCTAGTTGAGGATGACAATATGACTCATCCTGTCGTGAATGACAATGTGTACCCTCTTGCTGAGAGTGACAATGTGGTCCCTCCTAATAAGAATGACAACGCGGGCCAAGACAGTGATAGGGGAGAAGAGGAAGCCAATATACCTTAGTTATTTAGTGCTTTTGTATTTTTCTTATGAAATGAAGTAAAAAAATTATTTTCATCAATTATGCTATAATGTTATTGTTTTTATGAGTCTTTCACATCTATTACGCGACTATATTGTCATCATCTAAGCATTAAACAAATTTTCAAAAATCACTAGCTGCGAGTAGTTTTACAGTTAGGGAATTTTTTCCAAAATTCGTCAAATAGGATTATTAGTTTGCGAGTTATTTTGAGCTTAAGGAAAATTTCTAAAATCAATCGTTGGGAATATTAGTTTGTGAGTTGTTTTGGACTTTAAGGAAATCGTCTAAAATCAATAGCTGGGAATATTAGTTCTCGAGCTATTTTAAGCTTAAGAAAATTTTCTAAAATCAATAACTGGGAGTTTTTAACTATCGCTGATTGTTTGGAGGCTGTGATATAGAATTAACGAGCCTTAGAAAGATAGCTGGGAGCTTTTAACTCTCGCTAACTATTTGGGGGGCTGCGGCCTTAAACCTGTGAGCCTTAATAATGATACTGAGAGCTTTTAACTCTCGTTAACTATTTGGGGGCTCTGGTACTTCACTTGTGAGCCTTAATATGACATTTGGGAGCTTTGAACTCTTGCTAGCTATTTAGGGGTTGCGGTACTTTACCTGTAAGCCTTAATATTACATCTGGGAGCTTTGAACTTTTGCTAACTATTTAGGGGTTGTGATACTTTACCTGTGAGCCTTAATAGTACAACTAGAAGCTTTGAACTCTCGCTAACTATTTAGGGGTTGGGGTACTTTACCTGCGAGTGTTAATATTATGGATAAGAGCTTTGAAATCTTGCTAACTGTTTAGGGGCTACGGTATTGAACTTGTGAGCTTGAGGTTATAGCTAGGAGCTTCAGGCCTCGCTAACTATTCTGGAGGTTGCGGTATTTTACTTACGAGCCTTAACATTACAACTGGGGGCTTTGAACTCTCGCTAACTATTTGGGAGGTTGTGGTATTTAACCTACGAGCCTTAATAATGACAGTTGAGAGCTTTTAACTCTCACTAATTGTTTGGGGGGCTGTGGTATTGAACCTACGAGCCTTAACATTACATTTGGGAGCTTTAGCTCTCACTAACTGTTTCGGAGGCTGCGGTATTTTACCTACGAGCCTTATATTACAACTGAGAGCTTTAAACTCTTGCTAACTATTTGGGGGCTATGATATTAAACTTACAAGCCTTAACAATGACAGCTGAGAGCTTTTAACTCTCGCTAACTGTTTGGTGGGCTGCGGTATTAAACCTGCGAGTCTTAATAATGAGTTGGGAGCTTTTAACTCTCGCTAACTATTTGGGGGGCTACAGTACTTTACCTATTAGCCTTAATCTAATAGATGAGAGCTTTGAACTCTCGCTAACCATTTGAAGGCTACGGTTCTTTACCTGTAAGCCTTAATATTACAGCTAAGAGCTTTAAACTCTCACTAACTGTTTAGGGGCTGCAGTATTTAACCTACTAGCCTTAGAAATAATCTATCTTCAAAATGGCTATACACAAATAAAGAAAAAAATTATCTAAATCATAAGGTGAAAAATTTAAGGTACTTGCGAAGCTTGTGATGATAACCTCATATCCTTAACCAACTTTAACTTCAAGGTATATAAAATGGCTTACTCGTAAGAATAATTACCTTGAAGACTAAGCTTACATGGTTGTCATTGCATATTTTTAGTCCAAGCAACCAACAAGATAGCTTTCAAATCTTCAATAACTACTTCTTAAAAAGAAAATCCAAATTTAAATTCCAATGCTAGCATAATCCTCCTTCTTTTACTCTCTTGCAGTAAAATGTGCTTAATGGGATCTTGGGAGCACATGGACTATAGTTGTAACAAACTGAAACACAAATCACAAGCAATTTGTATCAACATCTTAGTGACCTATGTTAAGGAGTCTTGCTTTTTCTCTATTCTAACAAAAATGTATCTAGATACAAGATCACTCTTGAAGTGCGCGGTCACACCCCTAACCCGTATCCGACGCTGAAACAGGGTTAAGGAGTATTACCAAACTTGTAACTCAATCAATCAAACATTTTATGTACATTTCTCATTCAAATAAAAAGCCATTCATAAACATTCATATGGTCCCAAATACGAGCCCTCAATGCTCAAAATACACATTAAAAGTGGTTCGAGACTAAACTGAGTACTCAAGAAATTTTTAGAAAAACTTTGCAATTTTCCAAAGTGCAGGAGACACACACCCGTGTGGCTAGGCCGTGTGGGTATTTGAAGTGCGGACACACGGCCATGTCCCAGCCCGTGTCTAACCCTGTGTAACTCACTGACTTAGGTCACATGACCAACCCATATGCCCGTGTACCAGGCCATGTACCCTTTGAAATGGCCTCACACGCCTATGTGCTAGGCCCTGTGAAAACTAGAAGGTATACTGACTTGTGCGACACAGCCAAGCCACACGCCTGTGTGCTAGGCCGTGTGAAGCTACAGACTTGATTTCTAAGGAAGTTATATGTAACACCCCGTACCCGAGACCGTTGCCGGAGTCGAACACGAGGTGCTAACCGACTTAATTCATTTACTTTTACAGTCCATTTTAAAAATTTCCAGGCAGTTGGCTAACTGTGTCACTATCACCTTAAAAATCATATCTTGAGTTCTATAACTCAAAAATCAATTTCGTAATTTTTCCCTGAAACTAGACTCATATGTCCATCTACATATTTTTTCTAGAATTTTTGGTTGGGCCAATTAGTACAGTTTATTAGTTAAAGTCTCCCCTGTTATAGGGTGCGACTACACTGACCTTCATGCATTACGATTTGGATATATCCCTGTACAGGGATTCAATACTGATGCCGTTTGTTTCTATAGAAACTAGACTCAAAGAGGAATCTATACATATATGGCATGACTTCTAAATGTCTCTGGTTAATTTATAATGAATTTCCAAAGTCAGATCAGGGGATCCAGAAACCGTTCTGTCCCTGTCTCACAAAAACTTTAGCATCTCATAATATACTGTTCATATGAACGTTTCGTTACTTTCCTATGAAAATAGATTCATCAAGGTTCAATTACATAATTTATTCACTATTTAATTCCATTCCTACTATTTTTAGTGATTTTTCACATCCACATCACTGCTGCTGCCAGCATCTATTTTTAAGGTAAACTTTACCTATTTCATGATCCTTCATGGATCAACTAGAGTTTGTCATACATATATCAAAAGTGATCATGAATAACCATTCCCATGGCTAACCGTTGCCAACATTTCCATACCTCTCGACGGACAACATACAAAACGACTATAATGCTATGATCAAAGTATATTTAAGCCATTTTCGCATGGCTATCCAAATTTACACAATACCGAAGGGTTCATGACCAACAACAAAAGGGTGGTCCTATAAATGCCATTTCAAAGTTCAACCAAAAGTATGCCAAAAGGAGCTTTGATAGTGTGGGCGACTTCGACTTCAAAATCCCGAGTCCGATAGCTGAAGAACCAAAATCTATAAAACAGAGAATCAAAGAAACGGAGTAAGCATTAAATGCTTAGTAAGTTTTAAGCAAAGAATTTAGACACAACCAAAGCATAGCATTCATGCAGCTAAACAGATAATTTCATATGCACAAATTTTCAATATCATACTTACTTCACATTACCAACCCTTATATTCATACACAAAGATCAACTTAGCCAAAGGCCAGTAGCTCATTTATCAACTGAGCGAATACTTATTTGTAAGGGCTCAACTAATTCAAAGCACATACGAAACATACCTCAATGTTGGGATGTTACAAGCGTATTAATTGAAATTTTTACAGCAAGATCGTTCATTCCCGAATCACGTACCTTCGGAATTTAATCGGATATAGCTACTCGTTCAAATGCCTTCGGGACATAGCCCGGTTATAGTAACTCGCACAAATGCCTTCGGGACTTAACTCGGATTTAGTAACTCGCACCAATGCCTTCGGGCTTAGCCCGGAATTAGTAACTCGCACAAATGCCTTCGGATCTTAGTCCGGATATGGTCACTTAGCACAAAGCCTTCGGGACTTAGCCCGGACATCATTCGAATAACCATGCACATTTAACAATAAATCATGACACATTCGTATTTCATTTTCATTAGCAAAACTCAAACACAAGACACTTATCACTCTTGCAATTTCGGCTCAATAGCCATACACAAAGAGCATGATTTTGATTTGCTTAAAAAATGATCTAATCAAATCATAATTTAAGCTCTATTACTCAAGAACTTACCTCGGATGTTGTCGAACGATTTCGATGGCTATTCGACCACTTTTTCCTTCCCTTTATCGAATTTAGATCCCCTTTGCTCTTGAGCTTAATTAAACAAATAAATTGATTTAATCATTTGAGCATCGAAAAGAGGAACACAAGGCACTTAGCCCATATTTATACATTAGACATTAAAGTCACATACATGTGAAATCATGCATCAACTCAACATATTAACCCACACTCCCTTTTAGCCGATTGTCCTAACCAAGATAAAGGCATCAATATGCTTGCCTCTAACCGAATGCATGCAACACTAATCTTCTCATGTGGCCGAGTATGCATGTATATGTTGAGGCCAATTATATGCTTAATACTTCCCACAAGTATGGTTACTTGTATTGGTTATATACCGTTTCGTTTCAAATTCAAAACTCGGCTAATACGCATTTATACACTAGTAATCAAATACTAACATTTTGCATTTTATCTTACTACCATTTCACATCTACTTTCTACCATGGCCGAATGCATCAAGACACCATTTACCCTTGCAAGGCATAAATTTCATCATCAAAACTAACAAGCTTATAATCCCATGACCGAAACTTCTAACAACACCAATTAAAATACTTCATGGGTTTGAGGTAAAACCAAGAAAGAAACTCATGAATATCGAGATATAAGCACTAACATTGTTCATCTAGATTTAGCATGACACAACATCCATCACCCTTATATTTACCATAGCCGAAAACCTTACTCATTCCAAAAATTCAAATCTCAACTTGGTCACAAAAATAACTTGATATCTCACCAACACAACATCAACACCAAGCAAGAATGATGCATCCATGGCCGAGTGTCATTTCCATCACATAGCACGATTTAGACCATGGGCTAGGTAGAACTCAAGCTAACAACTAAAACATGCATGCATCTCATGGAACATCATCAAACATACCTTAGCCTAGTTACATGCATGGCCGAACCTCTTCAACCTTTCTTCTTCCTTCCTCCTTAAAATTTTCGGCCAAGGATGAACCAAAGGATGAACACTTTTTTTTTGTTTTTCTTTCCTTCAACTCACGGCAATGGGGGGGACAATCACACACATCCTTTCTTTTTTTTTTGTTTCTCATCCTACTAACACTAATATTTTATTGCCCATGCTCTTTATTTTATTAATCCTTACATAATGCATTACCCCAACATGTTTATGACATGTTTTTAGCCATAACATCTTGTCCACCCATGCTCATGGCCGGCCACTACATATTAGGGGGAAAATTGACATGCAAGTCCTCCCTTTTGATTACATGCACTATTAGGTCCTTGTAGATTAGCCTATCACATTTCAAAAATGTCACCCATAAGTCCTTTTGACTAAATTCACATGCAATTTACTAAATCGAAGCCTAAAACTTTCACACCTTCATAATCACATATTTTCGACAATAAATATCACATTCAAATAATTTGATGACTCGGTTTAGCGGTCCCGAAACCGCTTTTCGACTAGGGTCACTTTAGGGCTGTCACATTATAGGGGACACATGACCATGTCACCTGGTCATGTGTCACACACGACTGAGACACACGCCTATGTCTCTACCCGTGTGAACAAAAAATAGGTCATTTTCCAAGCCATATTTCTCACCCAAATTGGTACCAACCAACACACATCAATATGCATACAACCATGGCATAAATAGGCATTCAAAACAAACCAATGTCAAGTTTATAACATGTAATAATATCACTTACCATCATGATACATATAGGAACCACAAATGGCCACTCATAATCATGCAAACTATGTATCCAAATGTACCTAATTGGTCAAACACATAAACGAAATCTTTGTGCCTAAAACTTAGCATGTATGCCACTTGTAAATCTCAACCATTTGATACCCAAAATACCAATTCAAAAATAAAGACATTCACATAACTTCCATACATCATATACTATATGGCTATTTACAAATATCCATATATACATAACCAAATTCAAGCCAAATTAAATGCCTACAACACAATAAAACATATGGGCTTCCAATAGCCCAAAGACCCATACATGCCATTTAACCTAAATATATATATAAGTCAAAAGTACCAAAATATCATTTGATAGTGTGATGCGACTTTTGACGACTTCCAATTCGAGTGAACTTTTGAGACACTATAAAACATGGAAAAATAAACATAGTAAGCTATTAAGCTTAGTAAGTTTGTAAAAAAATGGAATTAAACTTACCATATAACCACAATTTTAGGTAAGTAACTCAAAGTATAACTCAATTCAATTTGGCCAAAGCCTATCACATAACCATTCACCAAGTTAGCCATGTATAAACATAAAAACCGAGAATCATGTATGAATTCAAAAATTATTAAAATTTCATGTACATGTATCATCTCTATCGTATATTCGTATATCATATATAAAAACCATCTCCTTGTAAATTCCTTTACTAGTTCGTATCGAACTTGTATAATCTCGTAATGACACTGTAATTTGTCAATTCCTGTACATGTAGGCTCATACGAGCGATAAACAGTAAGCTCCTCCGAGCTGAATATTGATAAGCTCATACGAGCTGCAAATCGGTAAGCTCATATGAGCTGTGGTGAGTCTGCAACATATGCAAAACCTCAACGAAAACGGTAACCCTAATGACATGTCATTTGTATCCTACGAATTTCTAAGGTTTAAACAGCGTTCGGTATTCTTCGTACATCATCGATTATGTGCTCGATAATTATACATAATAATTAAACTATTCACATACATATATTTATATTAAAACATATAAATACACAATTTATCTACACGAACTTACCTCAAACTCGAATGGAGAAATACGATTCTTTAGTCAATGACTTTATCTTTTCCCCGATTTAGTTCTGAATGTTGCTTTTCTTGATCTATGTAATCAAATTTAACTCATTTAATCATTATTCTAGTCAATTCAATCCAAATTTCATGCTAAGACAAAATTATTATTTTGCCCCTAAACATTTGACTTCTTTACAATTTAGTCCCTAGGCTTATAAAATGAAATTCATGCAATTTCATCCCCAACTAAGCCTAGCCGAATTTACTATATGCATTTAACAGCCCACACACTCCACAAATTCACACATTTAACACACAATTTTCACAATTTCACAAATTAATCCCTAATTGACAATTTCAACAAAACTCACTTAACAAAAGTTGTTTATTTAAGACCAAAGTTTCAATTTCTTCCATTAAACTTCAAGAATAACTAAAATGCTCTCATGGAAAAACCCTAGACTTTCAACCATTTTGCAAATTAGTCCCCTAATTAACTAGGTTAAGCTACAACGATTCCAAAAACATAAAAATCAATAAAAACGAACATCAAATTCACTTACGTGTAAGAGTTTATTTTTGCTGAAAATTTGAGCTCTCCAATGGCCAAAACCTTGCTGAAATTTTCAGTCATATGTATGGGAAAGAGATGACCATTTTCTTTTATTTAATTTTAACCTTTAATTGGCTAATTACCTAATTACCCTTACCTGACTTTAAAAATTACTCAATTACTAAGCCATGCACATCCATTATCACCGTTAATGGTATAATTACCATATAAGGACCTCCATTCTAATGTTCTATAACTATTTAACACTTTTAGATAATAGAGTACAACTTTCGCACTTTACGCTATTTAGTCCTTTTTCACAAATTGAGCATAAAAATGGTAAAATTTCTTAACGAAATTTCTATACTATCATATTATCATGCTGTAGATATTAAGATAATATTAAAATAAAATTTTTGACTTCAGATTTGTGGTCTCGAAACCACTGTTCTAATATCACTGAAAATGGTATGTTACAACTCTCCCCCTAAGAAATTGTCGTCCCCTAAAATCTTACAAAAAATAGATGAGGGTATTGTTTTCTCATGGTTTCCTTGAGTTCCCAAGTAGCCTCCTCAATCACGTGACAATGCCAAAGAACCTTCACTAAGACTATTCTTTTGTTTCTTAATTCCTTGATCTCTAGTGCCAATATTTTGATTCGTTCTTCATTATATGACATGTCGGGCTGAATCTCAACCTCTGTCGTAAAAATTATATGCGAAGGATCTAAACGGTACCGTCGTAACATAGACACATGAAACACATTATGAATCTTTTCCAATTCTGACAGTAATTCAGGTCGATATGCCACGGCCTTATTCTCTCGATAATCTCATACGGTCCGATAAATCCCGGACTCAACTTTCCTTTGTGACCAAAATGGAGAATTCTTTTTCAATTAAATACTTTCAGAAACACTTTATCACTGGCCTAAAATTCAATATCCTTATGCTTCAAATCTGTATACAATTTCTATTGATCTGAAGCTGCTTTCAAACTGTCACGAATCACTTTCACTTTCTCTTCGGTCTCTCGGATCAAATCAACCCTTTGTATCTTTTTCTCACTAAGCTCCGTCCACCAGTTCATTTGTCTCAAATCACCATACATCTTAGTACTCCCCAAATGAACAGACAAAATCCCATTGTGTGCTTCATGGAAAATTTTCTGTATAAGCTCAGGATTCCTCAGCACATAAACTCTACCTCAGACCAACAAATAATCATTCGGATCCGATTTGAAACTCTGAATCAAAAGTCAACTCACACGTATTCGTTTAGCTTGCAAATCATTATCACTTTTCTGAACTTCATAGATTTGCTAAAGAAATATTGCTTTAGCTTTTAACTCGACTAATATCAAACCATCATCAGACAAAGTTAATCGCGTATTCATTGCTCTTAGAGCAAACAAAGATTTTCTGGTCAAAGCATCCGCAACTGCCTTTGCTTTTCCCGGGTGATAATCAATCACTAACTCATAATCTTTTAACAATTCAAGCCATCTATGTTGTCTCAAATTCAGATCTTTCTGTGACATCAAATACTTCAAACTCTTGTGATCAGTAAATATGTGGTATTTTTCACCGAGCAAATGGTGTCGCCAAATTTTTAATGCAAGCACAATTACGACCAATTGCAAGTCGTGTGTTGGATAATTCTTTTCATGTGGCTTTAACTGCCTAGAAGCGTACATTATCACTTTTCCTTCTTGTATTAAAACACATCAAAACAATTCAATGATGCATCACTAAAAATAAAAAATTCTTTACCCGACTCAGGCTGAACCAAAACTGGTGCTTCAGCTAACAGTGTTTTCAACTGATTAAAAGTTTGTTGACATTTCTCAGACCACTCAAACTTTACATCTTTATGTAATAACCAAGTAGCAATCATCGAGAACCCTTTTACAAATATCCAAAAATAACCCGCTAATCCTAGGAAACTTTTGACCTCATATATGTTTCTTGGTGGTTTCCAGTCAACAATAGCTGAAATCTTGCTCGGGTCAACTCTGATGCCTTTCACCGAAATAATGTGTCCCAAAAATTGAACTTTTCGGAGCCAAAACCTGCATTTTCTGAATTTAGCAAATAGTTGTTTATCTCTCAATGTTTTTAACACAATTCTCAAATGTTCGGCATGTTCAGACTCGTCTCGAGAATAGATCAAAATATCATCAATGAATACAACAACAAATCTATCTAAATACTATTTGAAAATTCTATTTATCAAATCGATAAAAATTGGAGGAGCATTAGTTAACCCAAACGACATAACAAGAAATTCATAATGTCTATACCTAGTTCTGAATGTAGCTTTCGGCACATCCGAATCTTTAACCCGTAACTGGTAATAACCAAAAACTAAATCAATCTTTAAAAACATCGTGGCACCTTTTAACAAATCAAACAAATCATTGATTAACGAGAATGGGTACTTTTTCTTGATCGTAACTTTGTTGAGCTGGCGATAGTGAATACACAATCTCATTGAACCATCTTTCTTTTTAACGAATAAAACTGGTGTTCCCCAGGGCGAGAAACTCAGTTGTGCAAAACCTCTATCTGTTAACTCTTGTAATCGAGCTTTCAACTCTGTAAGAGTCATTCTGTACAGAGCTATCGATATCGGTGATGTTCCCGGGTAACACTTCTGGAAACACATCTGAATATTCACAAACCACTGGCAGTAATTCAATCTTCCATTCAGACACTTTTGTATGTAGTACATATGCAAGGTAAGCATCGAAACCTTTTCTCACATACTTTTGCACTAATATAGTCGATATCACAATAGGCAACCCATTCGAATCATCAGATTCAATGCGAAGAGTCTCACCTTTTTGACATTTCAACATAATAATCTTTTGTTTATAGTTTACAACAGCATCATGTAGAGTCAGCCAATCCATACCCAAAATCACATCAAACTCATCAAATGGTAAAAGCATTAAATTGGTCGAAAAACTATAACCCTGAGTCATCAAAGGACAATTCTTGCAAACTTTATCAATTAGGACGTACTGACCTAAGGGGTTTGATACATTAACCGCGAATTCAGTGGTCTCTACAGGTACTCTTACTAGGCACTAAATTCGTACATATATAAGAATAGGTTGATCCGGGATCAATCAAAACAGTTACATCAGTGTTATAGAGATAAAAGGTACTGGTGATATTATCTGGTGCCGACGCATCTTTGCGAGCGTGAATGGCATAAGCTTTGGCTGGCACTCGTGCCTCAGATCTCACTGTAGAATCTTTCGTTGCACCTCAACTACCACTAATTTTTCAAGTATTTCAGGATGGTCTCCCTCTAGTAGCTGTATTACTCGGCCTAGCGATTTGAGTTTTTTCTTTCTCAAACTTCTCAGGGCAATCTCTAAAGTAGTGGTTGAAGGAACCACACCAAAAACAAGCTTCGCTTTTAACTCGACACTCGCTATAATATGGCCTGTTGCAGTGTTTGCACTCAGATCTAGCATGCTAACACTACCCACGCTAGCTACAGATGTAGCCTAGGTTTTAGGACTAGAGTGTATCGCTTCTCTATTTCTATCAGAAAGCCCAGTAGAAACTGTAGGATGATAGTGATGTTGTTTAGATTTCTTCGATGTTGACTAATGAGACTTTCCCGTAAATCTCTTCCTCAAATCTCTAGCTTCAACTTTAACTTTTCTCTTTTCTTTACTAAGCTCTTCGACTTTTTGTGCTCTATCAACTAACACAATAAATTCTTTCAATTCAAGTATTCCGACTAAAAGCTTAATGTCTTTGTTCAATCTGTCTCCAAACCTTTTACACATAACCACCTCGGTTGGAATGCACTCTCAGGCATACTTGCTTAATCTGACAAACTCTTTTTCATATTCAAATATGGTCATACCACCCTGTTTCAGCTCTAGAAATTCTTTACACTTTTGATCGAGGAATCGTTGACTTATATACTTCTTTCTAAATTTGGTCTGAAAGAATTCCCATGTGACCCTTTCTCTTGGTACTACAAATATTAATGTGTTTCACCATTGATATGTGGCGTCTTTCAGAAGAAACATAACACATTTAACGCATTCTGAAGGTGTACAAGACAAATCATCAAAAACCCGGATCGTATTCTCAAGCCAAAACTTAGCTCTCTCAGGGTCATCATCAATTGTAGCCCTAAATTCTTCAGTCCCATATTTTTGAAATTTATCAACTGGCGGTTTGTTCATACGCACTGGTTCTAAAACTAAAGAGGCTACGGGGACTGGATGGGGAAAAGGTAGGGGTAGAGGTTGCTGAGCAGCTAGATTTGTTCGGACAAACTTAGTGAACCACTCATTCATCATCTAGAAGAAGGCTTCCTTAGCCTTTCCACCATGACCTTCAGACACGGGTTTAGATCTAGACGACGCTGGCCAGCGAATGGAAGCCGACGTGTTACTCTCAACATCATCAGAGTCTGCTCAATTGAAATCCACTACTATATGAAAAATATGATTTTAAATTGTCAGGAGACGTCACACTATCATAGGTTATAAAATGGCATGTATAGCTAGAGACACATACACTACATTAGTGTAACAGCCCGTTTTTGGGTCAAATCGGAACAGTGGTTTTGGGACCACAAATCTAAAGTAGAAATATTTTTTTTACTATTTCTTTAAGGTATACAGCATGATATAATAATTGTGTGAAAATTTCGTTAAGATATTTTATTGATTGAGTACTTAATTTGACTAGAAGGACTAAATTGCAATAGGTGCAAAATTTGAATTCTATAGGCTAAAGGTAGTAAATTGTTATGAAGTTCTAAATTAGAGGTCCTTCAATAGTAATTAGACCATTATACTTTAACATAGACAAAAAATAAACATGGTTAGGTGAAATTTCAAAGTTATATATTAAGGGTATTTTAGTAATTTGGCTAATAAGGACAAAATTAACTAAATAAAAGATGTCATCTTCTTCAATTTCATCCCCATAGCAAAAAATTAGAAGAGGAGATAGGACTAGGGTTTGGCCAAGCTTTCAAGCTCGATTGTAAGTCCGTTCTTGTCCTGTTTTTAACAATTTTTATATTTTTGAGATCGTTGTAACTTGATTTAGCTATTTCAAGGAATAAATTGAAAGAAATTTAAAGTTTAAAATTTTATCCATGTTGAATATGTGTATTTTGATGTTTGATGGTAGAAAATACATTTTTGTTGTTTGTTAAACGACTTTTGTAAAGTGATTTTCTGTAAAAAGGTCAAATAGGGACTTATTTGTAAAAGTCTATAACATGTGTAGAAAAGTGTGAATATATGAAAAATTTGGGCTGTTATGAGTATAAATAATATTTGACTAGGCTTGGGTTGTGAACAAATTGAAAGAAATTCATTTTACGAGCCTAGGGATTAAATTGTAAAATGTTAAAAAGCTAGGGGCAAAAAAATGTAAATTTTACCTTGTGTTTTTGGGATGAATTGAATAATGTGATGATTAAATAAGTTAAATGTGGTATTATAGATCAAGAAAAATGAAGTTCGGGTCTAGATCGGGGGAAAAACAAAGTAACTGACGAATAAATCCTTTTTGGCCATTTTTGTAACCGAGGTAAATCGTATGTTAAATAAGCTTTACTTAAATGTGTTTTAAATGCTTTAATTTATGCATGAATTATGTAATCAACCTTATGGACACATTTTATGATGATTTGGCAAGCGAGAAATCCCAATCAAACCTTAGGAATAGATTAGGATACAAGTGACATGTCACTAGGGTTTTATGTTATGTAATCTGGGTGCTGGTCCTGTACGTCCTACCGGTGGCTAAGTATATCGGCATATGTTGCAGTTACTTGACAACTTGTGTGCGCAGCACCGAGTAGCTACGTCTTGACTTATAGCTTGTGTGAGTAGGCCCATTGTTGGTTCAAGTGCGAGCATATATGTGATATGAGATGGAGGTAGCAATGGCTACTTATGTGGCATCTTCTGTGCAAGGTTCCTGAGTATCCGAATTTATTATTCCGAGTGCTTCATTGGGTATGTCAATTATGAGAATAAATATGAAGCTATTACAAGATGGTACAGGTATGTACGCAAAGCTTATGTTTAGAAAATTTGGGTAATGTTGATTTCAAGGCAAGTTGTGATGGAATGAATTATAGTCATGAGACTTTGGTAAATTGCATTACCTTATGTTAAATTACTTGCATGTTAATGTATGGTAAGGTTAGCTTATTTCTTTCATACGATCTTATTAAGCTATATAGTTTAATCCATTTTATTTTCCATGTTATATAGTGTCACCAAGCTAGCTCGGATTGGAGATCGTCGGAGTTCGCATCACACTAACAAACTATTATTTTGGGTACTGATGATTTTAAACATTTTGAGAATATGGCATGTACAAGGACTTGGTTATTTTGTTATATGTGTCATTAAGAATTTGGCCAATTGTATTGGCTTGTAATTGTCAAGGCTTGATGTGGTATTTGGCCATGAAACTTGACAGATTTTGGTTGAATTGATTGTAAGCTTATATATATTTATATATGCATGTATGTGCAATTATCACTTGTGTTATGTGATTTATTAATGCCTAGTAAATGGTTGAATATGGCTTAATGGTTTTGGTTCTTGAATGGTTAAGATTGGCTCCTTGATGTGGTAGGAAAACTAAGTAAAATTATGCATGTTATTGGTATGATTGGGTTTGACAAAATATGGTGTTGTAAATATGTTGAGTATGGATAATTAAATGACATGATTTGGCCTTGTCTTATGGATGTTTGGTTGCCTAAGTATATCTAGATTTATGTCATTGAACTTGTGTGTGTGTAGGTGGAAATGAGGGTGACAAATGGCTTGATAAATAGCCTTTATTTTATTCATACGGGTAGACACACGGGCGTGTGTCTAGGCCGTGTGTGACACATGGTTTGTCCTATGGGCATGTGTTTCTGTCGTGTCACTACAACAAAAAAGGTTTTTAGAGGCAATTTTTGGGCCTTTAGCTAAAACTATTTGCGGCACTTTTACAAGCGTCGTAAAAAATGCCACTAAAGACAACGCCGCTAACATTTTGTGGCATTTATGTAAAAAAATGCCGCTAAAGAACATGACTTTTAGCGACGTTTCTGAGGAAGCACCGCTAAAGAACGTGACCTTTAATGGTGCTTTTCACACAGATGCCGCTGAAGAATGTGACCTTTAGTGGGCCTTTCACACAAATGCCACTAAAGAACATGACCTTTAGTGGCACTTTTCACACAAATACCGCTAAATAACATGACCTTTAGCTGCGCTTCTACAAAAACGCCGCTAAAAGTCATGTTCTTTTGCGACATTTTTAGTAAAAATGCCACTAATTTTAGTAGATTTCTAATATCCTATTTTCATTCATATACAACCCTTCCTGTAACATCAAATCCAACCAATAGCAACAAATCTAAATGATACTTCAAAAATCCAACGAAAGATATATTATATAAATTAATAAATGAAATAACAAAATATTCTTACAGTAATGTTAAAAGTTATATTATTAAAACATTCTTACAATAAGAAAATAAACGTCTAAGATGGCGGATTCTGCAACTACTAAAACATCTTCATCATATTCTGAAGCTGTAGTTGGAGTTTGTTATATTTTTTGTTTTGCTGTGCTTCCCCGCTGCTACCTCTTCTTTAAGTTGTAGCTAGAGTTCTTCATATTTTCTTTGAACCTCTACTTCTCTCGATGCTGCCTCTACTTTAAGTTGAGCAATTTGCTCAACTGTGCTCGCTAGCATCTGAGCAATTTGGTCTCTTAATCTTTGAACTTCAGCTTGAGCTTGACTCCCCAAAGGCATGTATTGTTGTAAGCTGGATCCACAATATTGGGTTGGGTTAACACTAGATCCTTGAAATAGAACCCAACCATACCTTTCAGGACCCAAAACTTCAGTAATAATTCTGTTATCAATGTCCTCGAGATTAACAAAAACTATCACTCAAAGCAATCGCTTCATACTCTGCCTTTTTATCCTTTAGTTTCTTCTAATAAATCAATCAAAGAGTTAGAAATGAAATATATAATAAAAACAAATGCAACATAACTTAATATTATTTAAAACTACTAACGACGAATTAAACCATTATAATTAAATATTATAAATATTTAAAATAAATCAAAATTTATTAAGTAAATATACCATAATTTCTCCAGCTTCAGAAGTCATTAGAGATTCATCTTTCTTTCTATGTGTAATGTCAAAAAGCTGAAGGCGTCCAAGTTTTTGACCAGACGAGAGTTCCTACAACATAGTAGTAAAAATATTATTTAATAGAAAGTAATTAATATTTGACACAATTAATAAATTCAAAATACCTTGGCCTCAACTACACAAGCAAAACTTTTCGACCCTGTTGTGTGCGTGATTTTTTGTTTTTGTCTGTTGCTTGTTCCAACTCACTCACGGTCCTACATTACAAAATTATTATTACGTATTTAGTAAATACTATAAACCAAAATAATTATAAGATTTTGGAAGTACGTAATACCTCTACTTTCTTTGAATTTTAGAATCTAACCGCATCTTCCCATTGGTACCTTAGCATTCTCGGCGGGACATTTTGCAATTTCTCTTCGAGGCTTATATCTTTCTTAAAATATTATTTCTTTAAAGTGTTTTTATGGTCTCTCCATTTTTTTCCCAATGCCTTCTTGATATAAGTATCCGAGGCCTCTAAAGCAGATCTCTCCTTAAAAAACACAAGTTAGAAAGTAAATATAAATGAAACTTAAACCAAACAAGTCTCTAGTGGTGTTTCGGAGTACAACGTACCGACCCTCATCAGTTGGATCTTTCGAATAAAAAACTTGTTCCACTTGAGAAGAAAATACATACGGCTTGTCTATCAATTGTTGTCCAGTGTGAATCAAGCGAGAGAAATTAACCATTGTAAAGCCAAATTGATCTTTTTCAATTCCGTGAGTAGTATTAACATCAACCTAATCACATCGAAATAAGACAACTTTCCATTTTCCATAGTAATCCAACTCAATAATGTCAGTAAGAAGTCCGTAATACTCCACATTTCCCTCAACAGGATTACTGCCCCTAGCACTAGCATAACTTGTAATTGAAGATTTAACAACAATTCCACAATTTTGAGTTCTCCTCAATCTCTCGCGATACTTTGTATGAAATCTGAATCCATTGATGAGGAAGGCACTATATCTTTTTACTACTCTATTCGAACCTTGGGAAAGCCATTTAACTTCATCATTGACATCTTCCCCACTCCAAACCTATTGAATCAAAAGTAAATTGAGTAATTATAAATGTTATGAGAAAACATTATTATTTGATACAAAATATCGCGATTGTGTGTAACTTATTAACTTCAGTTGCATACCGTTTGGCTTAACCATCCATGAAAAGAGTTTGTGAATAACTTATTAATCTCTTGATGTTGTAATATTCGAGAGCATGAACGAGATCTCAAGATTTGTTTGTACTCACTATGTTTAAAAGAGTTTAATTGGTTAGAAGATAAACAAATAAAAAAGATGAATATTTATCAAGTTCTAGAACTTACTTGCGTAATGGTTCAATTGAATCGTGGTGAAAAAGAACATATCGATGTGCTTGTATCCAAGATCTATCATCTAATTCTGCAATTTCAACTTTACAGATTGGTTCACCATAACTTTGAAATAAATAAGTTTCGGCCAAGTTATGATCAGTGAGCCCAGCATTTCTACTTGGTCTATTCAGTATTGTTTCAACATCTTCTAAATATCTAGAACAAAAAGTCATACACTCCTCTGCCAAGTATCCTTCAGCAATTGATCCTTCTGGATAACGCTTATTATGACAATAAGACTTCAATTTGCATAGGAACTTAAACATGATATACAACATTATCAAAAGTTGTAACTAAAGGTATAAAGGTGAATGAATGAATAATTTACAAATAAATTAGCACCATTCTATAGGATACATCCATTCTATCGATATACCAAGTATTCATTCATGAGGGAGATGGATTAGCAAGTGCACCATAATAATGAAGAAGGAAGGTGGAAAGATATTCTCCAAATTGCATAAAGTCAAAGTAGCTCGATCTTGTACTTTCTCAAGTTCTTCAATATTCAAAACTTTGCCACAAATAGCTTTCATTATATTGGATAGTTCAATTATATAGGACGTCACCTTTTTTGACATACAGCACCGTAAAGCAACTGGCAGTAAATCTTGCATCAAGATGTGATAATCATGTGATTTTAAGGAATACAGTCTTTGATCTTTAAGACTCACACATCGAGATATATTTGATGCATACGCATTTGGGGCCTGTATATCCTTCAACACCATGCAAAACACTTCTTTCTCTTCATTTGACATTGCAAAAATAGAAGGTGGCAATCGATATTTCCCATTCAGAAGTACATGAGGATGAAGATCACACTGAATTCCCATGTCAACTAAATCAAGTCGACTCTGAAGATTGTCTTTTGATTTTCCATCGACATTCAAAATTGTCCCAATGATGTTCTTGTAAACATTTTTCTCAATATGCATGATCATCAAGATTGTGGCGTAAAATGTAGTGCTCCCAATAAGGCAACTAAAAAAATACTTCTTTTTTTCCACAAGTTTTCCTCATTAGGATCATCCTCTTCATCAAATTTATCATCAAATTCATCCCTCGATCTTGTCTTTGTTTGTGTATTGGGTGGTTGATTCATCTTCCCATAACTAAAATTGATATCTTTTAACATAAACAAGATTTCAGATCCAACTTAGGAGCTCCTCTGAACTCTTCAGTACCGTCAAATAGAGTCCTCTGAAGTCTAAATTTATGATTTCTATCTAACCATCGATGATGCCCCATATAACAGAAATTCTTCCCATTATATAACCACTTCAAACATGTTTGCGCAGCACAATAAGGACAAGCATAACGTCCTTTGGTACTCCAACTAGATAAATTGGCCTAAGCTGGGAAATCATTAATAGTCTACAACAAAGTTACACTGTAACACCCCAAACCCGGCCCAGACGTTATGGCCGAATCCGACGTGCCACATTAAAGTTAAAAATCCATGTCTCATTTTAGTGTTTTAAAAACTGACTTTTGTTAAGTTAACAAAGTGAATGGAAGCTGGGCACTAGGTAGGTATCCATAACAGAGGAGGTGAGCCATGAAGGCTGCTTAAGTACCAAGCTCTTTGGTTGGATCCAATCCTAGACATGCCCACAACCATTGCCACACTTGGTTATAATGAGTTGAAATTTCTTTAAGTGGATATCATTGATAAATCGAATAATCGTAACATTGTGTTATTTTGAAAACAAGTATCATTTTGAAAACGCGCCCTAAGTCTAGCCCATTTGAATTATTATCAACCAGTTTAAAGTTATTAAAAATAAAATAATCCCAGAAAAGAGAAGAAAACAAAGTTAAACAGGCCTTATTACAACCCAAAAATAAGTAGTAAATAAGATAAACTAAAGAAAACCAGTCACTTATTTCAAAGCCCAAAAGCGATCACCGTGGCCACTCTGAATCCCCTCCGACTCCAAGTCCCCAAATCAAGGCTCACCTGCAAGGTTAGGAAGGGGGTGAGTTTGGAAACTCAGTGTGCAACAAGCCCCTTTCAGAGCCCAAAACAATATCAGCCCGCTGGGCCTAAGCCCAACTTCAATCTCAACATATACTAGGCCGAAGCCTTTGCATTATTCATGTCATTGGGCCGAAGCCTTTTCATTATCATATCATTGGGTTGAAGCCTTTACTGTAAACGATATGGCCCATAGGCCCAAATCAATACCACATGCATTATTAATGGATGTATGCAATCGCATTTGGGGAGACTACTCAACCCATCAACCGCTACTCTCCACGTGTACCAACCAAGCTCTCCATGTGGGGAATAACTCAACCCACCCAACCAAACTCTCCACTGGCAGCATAGCAGCTTTATCATATATCTGGAGGCCTAGCCTCTTTTAATAACTAGGGCAAAGCCCTTTTTGATAAACTGGGGCAAAGCCCTTTTCGGTAAACTAGGGCAAAAGCCCTTTTGCACTTCCTCCATCCATATAAAACCCAACCCATGCATAAATGAATACATCATATGCATATCATACATATCATGTGCATATCATGTACAATCATGTATATCAAAGTCTCATGCATCAAACTCATAATTAAACCCTAGAGGTATAATGGTCATCTTTACCTAGAGGCAAAACAGTCATTTTCCATATTATAAGGGTAATTTCGTAATTTTACCAAAATATCAGGGTTTCCATGTTCATTAACCATTACCAATCACTCCAAGTGTTTAAACAATGATTTTAACGCACTTTATCAAATTTGAGCTTTTGGGCCCGAACCCCTAATGGGCCCTACGAATGTCGATTTAGTCACCTAGGCCCATTTAGCCTATATTACACAACGGTATTAACAGTCTTAACGTGCAATTTTACAGGATTCCATTTTCTACCAAATTTACCCGAATGGGTCTGGAAGCCCATTGGGCCCGATTTCAACCCCTCGAGGCCTAACTTACCATCGTGCACAAAATCGTGCCCTTACCTATTCCAACGATTCCAACATCGAACTTAGCGAAACTAACTAACCTATGAGCGTTCGCGTGCTTACGAGTCCTCGAAATACCATAATTTCGGCATTTCGGCTTTTCGACATATATCCATTTAAGATACAAAAGAGGGTTCGTTACACACCTGATTTGCGATATTCCTTGAAGAGATCTCCCACGGCAACCTACAATTACACACCTCCATTTTTGGTGTACAAATCATACTTATCAAACCCAAAATCTACCTTACCACATTCGGCCAAAGACCCCTAATGGCCATAGTTCACTTACCTTCACAAGGTCTAATGATATGATCAAAGCCTATCCAAATTGACACCCCACGCCTTGCTGCTTCTCCAACATATCTACTCCACTATACAAACCATAAAAAGTCAAAAGAAAAAGCCCCATAAGGCTTATATCTCTAATCGGCCACCTCCCTAAACTATAGGGGTTTTGGCTTTTGTCAACAGTTACTACTGAATCGGTTTAGAGTACGAATACTTACCACAGTCTCCCTCCTTGAACCGTTTAAAACTTAGAAGATAAAGGGATTGGCCACCAAAACGTGAAGGTAAAAAGAAGGTTGCTGGTCAATAAAGAATCGGCACCACCAAGCTTCACAGGTTCGGCTTTTTGCGGCTTTTCGGCAGATGTGGAGGTAAGGAAAGAAGTAGTAGGTGAACGGAAGGGAGTAGTGGGCTGGTGTTGGAGAAAAGAAAAGGAAGGAATACTAGATGTAAGGGTGGTAGATTCGGCTAGAGAAGAAGAAAGAAAAAGAAAAGACTAATCCTAAAGAAGAAAACGGCACAACCTAAGTCCCTAATGCCGAAAATACTTACCTAATACCCCTTTGCCGAAATCCCCTCTGTAATCCCCTCTATTCGACTAACTCTATCTCCCTCTGAAATCCCTAAAATCTTTCTCCTTATCCCTCCTTAATCCACGCGTTTGACTGATTCAAACTTTCTCCCACAAAGTTCCATTGGGCTACAACTCCTGCATGCTCAAAGCATAAAAATTAACATCACACTTGCCATCACAGGGAATCGAACCCAGGCTTTCCTCCTACCACTTACACGCCACCTTTTTAGCTCCTTAGTGGCGTCACTTAGCCACTTTACCAGATGCTCTCTTGTGATACATTTTACCCATAATTTTTAATAAGACTACCTATCCAAAGCCCCTAACTTTTTAAGTCCAAAATTCAAAAATTCTACCGGGTTTTGGCCATCACATGGGCCTTCCATAAGCCCATTTACACACTCCAATTATGAATTTCACAACCATATACCAAATTTTAAAAATTTACCAAAATCTCGCGAATCATGGAAAAGCCCGAAAATCAGGATGTTACAACTCTACCCTTCTTAAAGAAATTTCGACCTCGAAATTTTACCTGATCCAAACAGTTGAGGGTACTGCTGACGCATCGCATCCTCTGTCTCCCAAGTAGCTTCTTCTTTACCATGGTTTCTCCAAAGTACCTTCACTAATAGGACTGACTTCCTTCTCAGCACCTTGACGTCGTGATCAAGTATATACACAGGTTCTTCTTCGAAGGTCAGATCCGACTGTACTTCGATTTTTGCAGCTGACACGATATGAGTTGGGTCAGAACGATATCGCCTTAGCATGGACACATGAAAAACATCGTGAATACGATCCAGCTCTAGAGGTAACTCTAGCTGATAAGTCACCGGCCCCATCCGTTTAATAATTCGATAAGGCCCAATGAACCGTGGACTCAACTTGCCCTTCTTACCAAATCTCAATATCTTCTTCCAAGGCGAAACTTTCAAAAAGACCATGTCCCCAACCGCATATTCAATATCCTTACGCTTCAGATCGACATACGACTTTTGTCGATCTGCTGCCTCCTTTAACTGATTCCTGATCACCATCACCTTGCCTTCAGTATCCATTATCAACTCTGGCCCAAGTACTTGCCTTTCCCCCAACTCTGCCCAACAAGTAGGCGAACGACACCTTCGCCCATACAGTGCCTCATAAGGGGCCATCTGAATACTTGCTTGGTAACTGTTGTTATACGCGAACTCCGCCAATGGCAAGTAATCCTCCCAACTGCCCCTAAATTCAATAACACAACCTCTCAACATGTCTTATAGAATCTGAATGACCCTCTCTGACTGCCCATCCGACTGAGGGTGAAAGGCCGTACTGAAATCCAATCGCGTTCCCAATGCCTCATGCAACTTCTGCCAAAACTGAGATGTAAACCTTGGGTCTCGGTCAGAAATTATCGATACTGGCACCCTATGCAACCGCACTATCTCTGCCACATACAACTTAGCCAGCTTCTGAAGTGGGTAATCAGTTCAGACAAGTATGAAATGGGCAGATTTGGTGAGCCTATCCATAATTACCCAAACTGAATCCTTCTTGGAAGGCGTCAACGGCAACCCACTTACAAAATCCATAGTTTTCCTTTCCCACTTCCAAAGTGGTATCTTCATTGGCTGTAACAATCCTGAAGGCAGTTGATGCTCGGCCTTTACTTGTTGACATGTCAAACGTTTCCCCACAAATTCGGTCACTTCCCGCTTAAGACCAATATAGCTCTCGCAAGTCTCGATACAACTTACTCCCTCCTGGATGCATAGCACATGGTCCATTATGTGCCTCCCTTAAAATCATCAACCTTAAATCAGGGTCCTTCGACACTCAAATTCTTCCTCGAAAACAAAGAACCCCATCATTATTTAACCCAAAATCTTGATTCTCCCCTTTCTCGACTTGCTAAAACTGAGAAACCAACGACTCATCCTCCAACTGCTACTTCTTAATTTACTCCACCCAAGTCGGTCTCACTTGTAACTCTGCCAATAAGCTTCCATCGTCATACAAACTTAAACGAGCAAACATTGCCTTCAATTCCGCCACAGCCCTTCGACTTAACGCATCAACCACAACATTTGCCTTGCCTGGATGGTGCTTAATTGAACAGCCATAGTCCTTTAACAACTCTATCCACCTTCGCTGTCTAAGATTCAGCTCCTTTTGAGTCAGCAAGTACTTAAGACTCTTATGATCCGTATAAATAATGCATCTCTCCCCATACAAGTAGTGCCTCCATATTTTAAGCGCAAAAATCACTGCTGCCAACTCCAAGTCATGAGTGGGATAGTTTACCTCATGAGGCTTAAGCTGTCGTGAAGCATAATCAACCACTTTACCCTCTTGCATCAACACGCAGCCCAAACCTACATGTGACGCATCGCTGTACACAGTGAAATCTTTGCTAGACTCTGGTTGAATCAGTACTGATGCCTCAGTCAAAACCTTTTTCAGCTTCTCAAAAGCCTCTTGCTGCTTATTTGTCCAAACAAAAGGTGCTTCCTTCCTTATAAGTTTCGTTAACGGTGCTGCCAACATAGAAAATCCTTCCACGAATCTTCGAAAATAACCTGCCAACCCCAAAAAACTTTTAATTTCTGTTACCGACCTCGGTGGCTTCCATTCCAGAATTGCCTCAATCTTTCGAGGGTCCACCTTGATCCCCTCAGCAGACACAACATGCCCCAAGAAAGTTACTTCCTTCAGCCAAAACTCACACTTACTAAACTTTGCGTAAAGTTGCTTTTCTCTTAGCACTTGCAGCACAATACGAAGATGTTCATCATGCCTCTCTTCCGTTTCCAAGTACACCAAGATATCATCGATGAAAATGACTACAAACCGATCCAAGTATGGCTGAAACACCCGATTTATTAAATCCATGAATGTTGCCAGTGCATTAGTCAAACCAAAAGGCATAACCAGAAACTCGTAATGACCATATCGAGTCCTGAATGCCGTCTTATGAATATCCACTTCTTTGACTCTCAACTGATGATATCCTGACCGAAGGTCGATCTTAGAAAATACCGAGGCTCCTCTTAGTTGGTCGAACAGATCGTCGATTCTTGGCAGAGGATACCTGTTCTTGATCGTCAGTTTGTTCAACTGCCGATAGTCAATGCACATCTGCATGGTCCCATCTTTCTTCTTTACGAACAACACTGGTGCGCCCCACGGGGAAACACTTGGTCTTATAAACCCTCTATCCAACAGTTCCAGAATCTGAGCTTTCAATTCTACCAACTCCTTTGGTGCCATCCTATAAGGCGCAATGGACACTGGAGCTGTTCTATGTAACAAGTCGATTTCGAACTTGACTTCTCTGTTTGGAGGTAATCCAGGAAGTTCATCTAGAAATACATCTTGAAATTCTTTAATGGTCCTAACCGACGCAAAAGTTATCCCCTCAGGTTCAGCTTGACTTATGAAGGCCAAGAACGCCTCACAACCTTTCCGAATCAACTTCTCGGCCCTTAAAGCTGAGACAATATTGGACAAATAGTTCCTTCGCTCCCCTATGACCATTATCTCCTCATCCTTGGCAGTTCTTAGTACCATTCTCTTAGCAGCACAATCCAACGTCGCCCTATGCTTAGTTAACCAGTCCATTCCCAAGATAAGATCAAAATCCCCAAGTGGTAGCTCCATCAAATCTCCTTCAAAAATCTTATTTTGTATCTCTAAAGGCACCGTCCTAAAGAGTTTATCTACCTTAACCTAGTGTTCTAAAGGGCTTATCACCGATACCCCACTCACAGTCTCCTCAGGAAGCACACCCAATGCCCTAGTTACATCACAAGCAACATACGAGTGAGTGGAACCCACATCAATCAAAGCAGTGTAAGGCATGCTATGAATGAAGAACGTACCAGTTATAACATCAGGAGCATCACCCTCCTCACGACACCATGCAGCATATACCAACACCGGCTGTCGAGCTTCAGCATGTCCAGCACCCCTATCGGGTGCCCTACGTCCTCGTCCATTACCATTGCCACCCCTACCTTACCCATGACCTCTCTATGGTGGTGGTCCTCCTCGCTGTGGTTGGACATCCCTTTGCTCCGCAGCTAGATCCTGAGCTGCTTTTCGAGGACATTCTCTGAACTTATGCTCCTTTGACCCACATCGAAAACATGCTCCAGTTCGTTTCCAGCACTCCCCCATATGCACCCTGCCACAGTCCCTGCAAACCTGCTATCTAAAGGTATTCACTGGAACTGCTCGAACTGGTTCCTCCATTCTAGCTCTTTTAACATTCCTATTTGCAGCACCTGGGGGTCCAGAATCCCTCCTAAATCTGGGTCAATCCTTCTCATGGTTCTGCCGTTCAGTTCTCTTTACTTCCTCGGCTATCTTAGCCTTTTCAACCAACGCAGTGAAATCACGCTCCCTCTGTGGAGCTATCAGTATCTTAAGCTCATCGCGGAGACCATCCTCAAATCGAACACTGTGCTCATATTCAGTCGCAACTATCCCGCTGGCGTATCGACTCAACCTCAAGAATTTCGCCTTATACTCCGCGACAGTCTTATTACCCTGAGTCAGATTCAAAAATTCCTTTCAACGGGCATCTACATAACTAGCTCCAACATACCTCCCATTAAAGGCAGTCTTGAACAATTTCCAGGTTACTCGTTCAATCGGTGTGCTCTCCCTTACGGTGATCCACCATCGGTATGCCTCGTCTCGTAGCAACGACACAACCCCCTTCAGTTTTTGCTCCACAGAGCAATCTAAATCGTCCATAATCTGCTCTGTTGCTTCCAGCCAATATTCAGCCACATTTGGGGCTACTTCAGATATGCCCTTAAAAACTTCTGCTCCATTAGCCCGGAGTCGCTCCGAGATGGATCCCCTATTTACTGTCCCAGTGCTAGCTTCAGCAACTCTTTTTAAAACCCTTGACATTGGTTGGGACAAAGCATCATCCCCCGCAGCCTGATCATATGACCCAGTCTTAGTTGCCTGTCGCACAAATGCCTCCTCAGCTGGCCTATGCCCTGAGGATAAAGATTCAGCTTGTACCCTTCCACGACCACGTCCGCAGCCTCGTCCATGAGTTCCTCTTGTACTCATATCAAATTATCTGATTACGAATTTTATGACATTAGTTTAATGATCAATTGTTTATTACAAGATGTCTTATGGAAATATAGTAGTTCAAGGATTGTTTTCGCAACGTCGTAGCTTAGCTACAGTCTCATTCCTATCGTTTTACAGCTCTACCCTATCTAAAGTATCATAGTAGGGTCTCAGCATCATAACAATATCACATAATGTACAAAGAGAGTATACTTACAGACTTGGTGCCGGGGATTCAGTGTGCCACTTCTTTCTCCAAACCATTTAAAACCAAAAACCATGTATTTAGTTACAGAAAATAGAATTTCTTTAAAATTTGAAAAAAATATACCTTTGTTTGAAATTCTCAATTTTAGACCCGTTTAAAAACCCACAGCCAAGTTGTTGCAATTGGGCTTTCATACCATTAAATATAACACCCCAAACCCGGCCCAGACATTATGGCCAAGTCCGATGTGCCATATTAAAGTTAAAAATCCTTGTATCGTTTTAGTGTTTTAAAAATTGACTTTTGTTAAGTTAACAAAGTGAATGGAAACTGGGCACCAGGTAGGTATCCATAACAAAGGAGGTGAGCCATGAAGGCTGCTTAAGTACCAAGCTCTTCGGTTGGATCCAATCTTAGACATGCCCACAACCATTGCCACACTTGGTTATAATGAGTTGAAATTTCTTTGAGAGGATATTTTTGATAAATCGAATAATCGTAACGTTATGTTATTTTGAAAACAAGTATCGTTTTGAAAACGCGCCCTAAGTCTAACCCATTTGAATTATTATCAACCAGTTTAAAGTTATTAAAAATAAAATAATCCCAGAAAAGAAAAGAAAACAAAGTTAAAATGGCCTTATTACAACCCAAAAATAAGTAGTAAATAAGATAAACTAAAGAAAACCAGTCACTTATTTCAAAGCCCAAAAGCGATCACTGTGGCCACTCTGAATCCCCTCCGACTCCAAGTCCCCAAATCAAGGCTCACCTGCAAGGTTAGGAAGGGGGTGAGTTTGGAAACTCAGTGTGCAACAAGCCCCTTTCAGAGCCCAAAACAATATCAGCCCGCTGGGCCTAAGCCCAACTTCAATCTCAACATATACTAGGCCGAAGCCTTTGCATTATTCATGTCACTGGGCCGAAGCCTTTTCATTATCATATCATTGGGCGGAAGCCTTTACTGTAAACGGTATGGACCATAGGCCCAAATCAATACCACATGCATTATTAATGGATGTATGCAAGCCCATTTGGGGAGACTACTCAACCCACCAACCACTACTCTCCACCCATACCAACCAAGCTCTCCATGTGGGGAATAACTCAACCCACCCAACCAAACTCTCCACTGGCAGCATAGCTGCTTTATCATATAACTGGAGGCCTAGCCTCTTTTAATAACTGGGGCAAAACCTGTTTTGATAAACTGGGGCAAAGCCCTTTTCGGTAAACTAGGGCAAAATCCCTTTTACACTTCCTCCATCCATATAAAACCCAACCCGTGCATAAATGAATACATCATGTGCATATCATACATATCATGCGCATATCATGTCCAATCATGTATATCAAAGTCCCATGCATCAAACTCAGAATTAAACCCTAGGGGTATAATGGTCATCTTTACCTAGAGGCAAAACAGTCATTTTCCATATTATAAGGGTAATTTCATAATTTTACCAAGATATCAGGGTTTCCATGTTCATTAACCATTACCAATCACTCCAAGTGTTTAAACAATGATTTTAACGCACTTTATCAAATTCGGGCTTTTGGGCCCAAACCCCTAATGGGCCCTACAAATGTCAATTTAGTCACCTAGGCCCATTTAGCCTATATTCCACACCGGTCTTAACAGTCTTAACGTGTAATTTTACAAGATTCCATTTTCTACCAAATTTACCCGAATGGGCCTGGAAGCCTATTGGGCCCGATTTCAGCCCCTCGAGGCCCAACTTACCATCGTGCACAAAATCATGCCCTTACCTGTTCTAACGATCCCAATCATCGAACTTAGTGAAACTAACTAACCTATGAGCGTTTGCGTGCTCACGAGTCCTTGAAATACTGAAATTTCAGCATTTTGGCTTTTCGGTATATATCGATTTAAGCTATGAAAGAGGGTTCGTTACACACTTGATTTGCGATATTCCTTGACGAGATCTCCCACGGCAACCTACAATTATACACCTCCATTTTTAGTGTACAAATTATACTTATCAAACCCAAAATCTACCTTACCACATTCGGCCAAAGACCCCTAATGGCCATAGTTCACTTACCTTCACAAGGTCTAACGATATGATCCAAGCCTATCCAAATTGACACCCCACGCCTTGCTGCTCCTCCAACGTATCTACTCCACTATACAAACCATAAAAAGTCAAAAGAAAAATCTCAATAAGGCTTATATCTCTAATCGGCCACCTCCCTAAACTATAGGGGTTTCGGTTTTGGTCAACAGTTACTACTGAATCGGTTTAGAGTACGAGTACTTACCACAGTCTCCCTCCTTGAACCGTTTAAAACTTAGAAGATAAAGGGATTGGCCACCAAAACGTGAAGGGAAAAAGAAGGTTGCTGGTCAATAAAAAATCGGCACCACCAAGCTTTACAGGTTCAGCTTTTTGCAGCTTTTTGGCAGATGTGGAGGTAAGGGAAGAAGTAGTAGGTGAACGGAAGGGAGTAGTGGGCTGGTTTTGGAGAAAAGAAAAGGAAGGAATACTGGATGTAAGGGTGGTAGATTCGGCTAGAGAAGAAGAAAGAAAAAGAAAAGACTAATCCTAAAGAAGAAAATGGCACAACCTAAGTCCCTAATGCCGAAAATACTTACCTAATACCCCTTTGCCGAAATCCCCTCTCTAATCCCCTCTATTCGGCTAACTCTATCTCCCTCTCAAATCCTTAAAATCTCTCCCCTTATCCCTCCTTAATCCATGCGTTTGACTAATTCAAACTCTCTCCCACAGAGTTCTATTCGGCTACAAGTCCTGCATACTCAAAGCATAAAAATTAACATCACAATTGCCATCACAGGGAATCGAACCCAGGCTTTCCTCCTACCACTTACACGCCACCTTTTTAGCTCCTTAGTGGCATCACTTAGCCACTTTACCAGAGGCTCTCTTGTGATACATTTTACCCACAATTTTTAATAAGACCACCTACCCAAAGCCCCTAACTTTTTAAGTCCAAAATTCAAAAATTCTACTGGGTTTTGGCCATTACATGGGCCTTCCATAAGCCCATTTACACACTCCAATTATGAATTTCACAACCATATACCAAATTTTAAAAATTTACCAAAATCTCGCGAATCACGGAAAAGCCCGAAAATCAGGATGTTACATACACATAAATAAAAGTTCTACTTTCTCAATACATCATATCTCTCAACACTTGCCCATATCTGTTTTAAATCTTCAATAAGTGGCTGAAAATAAATGTCAATATCATTTCCGACCTTTCTCTCCAGGGATAATCATAGATAAGATAAAACAAGATTGCTTCATGCAAATCCATGGAGGCAAATTGTAAGGAATAAGCACTACAGGCTAAGTACTATATGAAGTGCTCATGATTTTATAAGGATTAAATCCATCAGATCCTAGCCCAAACCTTAGACTCTGAGGATCAGTTGCAAAGCTTGGAAATTTACTGTCAAATGATTTCCAAGCTAAAGAATCCACAGGATGCCTTACTAATCCATTATCGGTTCGTTGATCATGATGCCACGTCATAGACTTGACTGTCTTTGACGACATGAAAAGCCTCTGAAGCCTTGGTATTAGTGGAAAATATCGCAAAATCTTAATTGACTTCTTTCTTAACTATGCCTCATATTTGTCCTCATTCACATCTTGTGTATTTCTATTCATCCAACGAGATTTACCGCAAACATGATAAGACTATTGGTTTTTCCGATCACCCCAGTACAACATGCAATCCTTTGGGAAACTATGAATTTTGTTGTACCCAAGGCCTGATTCTTTTTATCAGTTTCTTCATATCTTTGCATGAATGAGGGATTTTTGCAAATAGAAACATATCTCTCAAAAACTTTAACAGCATTGTCAAAGAGTTTCTGGTCCACCCTCCCAAACATTTTAAGTGAAAAAGACGAATGTAGAAGGACATTTTTGAAAATTTTGATCCCTCATAAAGTTTTTCATTCATTTCATTAAGTAATGTGTAGAACTTCATCGCTTTAACATTTAGCTCTTCATCAGGTACACTTCTTCCCGTTTCAATAAAAACATTTCCACCAAGATTACAATCATCGGATGCAATAAAGTTAGGTGGAAACGATTGTAAACCATGATTGCGCATATTAAATGCATCCCGTAACATACCTTCCATGTCACCTTCTCTAACAGACTGATGGTAAGCACTATAAGGATAAGCCAGATTAATCGTTGAAGAGGTTCTATTAGGTGTACACTCTCCGTGGAAAATCCATTTTTTATACCCCTGAATAAAGCCATCAACAATTAGATGTTCGTAGACAACTTCATGAAAATGCCAATTGATGTTGCCACGCTTCTTACACGGGAAAAGAATCATATTCTCTTGGCTTGCATTCTGAAATGGAAAATTTGGAAAATTTTGTACTCCATTTCGATAGTCGTTGCTTACCCTTGATAAATTCATCCAACTCTTATCCATTTCGTTGTTCTTGAAGTGTAAAGTTGACAATAAATTACAGTTACTTAAATGTTCTCAATTGATTTAAATCATGTTATTGTACTAAAATAGATAATACATATCAAGCATCAAGTATCTAATGGTTGTAAGTTATGATAGTTATGATATGACATATATTTATGTAAGTTATATATTTTTAAGTTATGTAAGTTATATATTTATCTAAGTTATGTAAGTTATGATATGATATATATTTAACATTAAGATAAATATTATTTCCCTTGAAACTATTTATTTTAATTAAATAATATTTAAAAAACTTATCTTGAGATGGGATTTGGATAATATTGCAACTAAAGTGTAAACTATTTTGTAAAGACGAACCTAAATTGAAACTTTGTTTAAGTAATTACATTGAACTTGTAAATGGGGAAATGGATGAAACCCAACCTTATTATAAGTCAATATGGTGTATTACTTTGACAGTTCTGCTTGTTATACGAAAAATAAGAATGTTTTATGAATTTGGGTATCTTAAGCACATGGTGTAATTCCTTACTTTCATGCTACCCGAGAGAAGAAAAAAACATGCCCTCAAAATTATTTTCTTTGACTCATGTCTTTTAGTCCTTCTAACTCGAACTATTAAGAATCTTCATCCGATTTATATATTTAAACCTCAATTCCTTAACTAATGTGATTCTCTTCGTATACTGTTTCTTTAACTGCATGCATTTCCATAACTTTAAAACTATTATTACAAATGGGATCAATTTTAAAAGCTTGTCAGGTTTCTTTGATTTTCACATTAATAGCTAATTGGGTTTCATCCACTGCAGAATTTCACGTTTGCCAATTAAACTATTATATTATATACATCACATGATGAATTGCCAATTAAACAGCATCCTATTCCTATATAATTATAACAGTTTATCTAGATGTAATAAAGAATAAAACAATGCAGAAATGTAATGTAAATATAATTATTATTAATAGTATAATTAAAGAGAAAAGAACTAATTATGTAAAGCATAAGAATATATTAGGGAAAATCACCGTCCACAAAAACCTTAGAGAAAAGAACAATTAATCCTCCGACCAAACAAACTTATGGAAGCACAAAAAAATATGTCCCCTACAATAAAAGAGAAAACATTGGCGGATAAATAGTTTTGCTAAAAAAGAAGAAGAAGAAAACATTGGATAAATTGAGATAATGACTCTTCCAAACTATGACTCTATATCAACTGATTTTTAATCTTTCTCCAAATTATGACTCTAACTAATTTTCAATTTAATTAATCAATTCAATCTGAATTAATTATAATTGCTCTCTACTTAATCATGACTAATAAAAAAGGAAATTAATAAATAGAAAAGAGTACCTTCTTAGTGATGCGACAGTCCTTCACAATATATTGGTGAATAAGATAGTGACTCCTCCCCTAACCATGTAAACAAAACATTACAATATTTTCAATGCTTTAAATTTGGACAATGTTGGATCGAGTAATGAAGAATTTAATGCCTCTTAAATATATAAGGTTATTAGTTATCATTAGACGTATCGTTTTTCTATTATTAGTTATCATTAGACGTATCGTTTTTCTATTAAGACTAGTAATTAATTTTATAAAATATATAAATTAAGTCAATTAATTTTACAAATAAAAGTCCATCATTCAACAAATACAAAATAAACAAGGAAAAGAAACACATTCTATACAACAATATTATCTTGTATATGTAAAATACAAAATTTATATATTAAAACAATCAAAAAACGTGTTTTTTTCCAAAAAAAATTACAGAAAACCCTAAATATTTTTTAAAAATGAACTTTTTTTCCAAATTCCACCTAGTTCTATATCACAAAGTAAGCATTTTTTGTTGATTGTTTTGCCAAGAGAAAAGGGAAATAAGGTATTCGGGTTCTGGCACGGAAGAATGGGCAGATGACTCAAATTGTTATATATTGAAGGGCAAAGGAAAAAGAAAAGGAGACACAATATCGAAAATAGGAATAAATTTGTACGAAAGAATAAAAGCCCTAAAAAGAAAAAGAAATGGGTTTTACCTGGTAATTAACACTGAAAGAATGAAAGTATAGAGGAAAATGAAACATTGTGCTTGTCTGCCATCTCTAGCTGTTATGGTGGAGCTGAAAATCCTAGAGCTGAACTGAGAAGATAAGTAGCAAAGAAAGAGTGGTGAAATGAAGATTGAATTAATTTTGAAGTGAGAACAGTTTCATATACCAAACCAAATCAGCGAGCAAACAAAAACAAAATAGCTGGCGGTGACAACGATGAATATGTGGATATGCAAATGGTTGCAAAATACCTCTAGGACCCAAATTTCTAGCGGCGGCGGCAAAGAGAAGATGCGATAGCGGAGAGAAGAGGTGAAGAATTTCCTTTTGAAGCGGCAGAGAGAAGAGTAGAAGAGTTTCTAGCCAAAATTAGGCTAAAACAAAAACTAAAATGACTTTGAAAATTAGGAGGGATTGGGGAAGAAATATAGGGATTGGAAAATTGGGGATTTCGATCAGACGGGATTTTAGAAGTTGGCAAATTAGGGATTATGAAATTAGGGAAGAATAACTTGAGGGAAATTGGGGGAATAAAACTTGGGATGTTGGTGAAAAGAAATCGGGAAAATCTGAATTGGGGGAAAGTAAAGGAAATTTAGGGCTAAAAAACAACGTCGTTTAAGCTGAGTTTAATAAAATTTGCAATGCATTTAAAAACGCCACTAATGCAAACTTTTTGCGGCGTTTTACACAAAACGCCACTAAAAACAAAGCATAAAAATGGTGACATTTTGTAAACACTTAATACATATTCATGACGTTTTTGGCTAAAACCCGATAACGCACAACCTTTTGCGGCATTTTAGACAAAGCGCCACTAAAAACAAGGATAAAAACGCTGCTGTTTTGCATTCTTAATACATTTTTACTGCATTTATATTGAAAACGCCGGTAATGCATAATCTTTTGCGGTGTTTTAGACAAAACACCACTAAATATGCAGCATAAAACGGCACGTTCTATAATTTTTTCATACATATTAGCGGCGTTTTAACAAAAAACACCACTGTTACTAACTTTTTTGCGGCGATTTGACCGAAAACTCCACTATTATTAAAAATAATTAAAATTTGATTCAAGTTATAACCCTAAACTAGATTTGAGCCAACTTTTAATGCCCAAGCTAACAAGTAAATTGACAGAAGAATATGATTGATAAGACACTGATTATTCGATGACTCAAATAAAACGTTTTAAAACAACTAAATTAGAATGCTAACCATAATTTAAGAGAGATAATTATGGATTCCAAAAATTTATTTTTCATAAGCCTAAAAAAAACATGAAATATATGTTGAATTGAAAAGGAAAATTAATAAACCTAAAAATGCATCATTTTGCCATTTCATATTTTTTTCTCCTCTTTTATTGTTTGTGTTTTGCTTTTTGACTTTTTAATCAATATTAAGTGCTTCGACAAATTATTATAAACATAAGCTTTTACATGAATATCTATATATACACACATCAATAAATATCCATATGAAATTTATTTTTAGGGTTTAAAGTTTTAAGGTTTAATATTTAAGGTTTAATGGATTAAGGGTTTAGTGTCTATAGTTTAAGGTTTTATGGCATATGGTTTAGGGTTTAGGGTTTAGAGTTATGGTTTAGGGTTTAGGGATAAACAGATTGTAAAACCCCAATCTGACGTGTCATATTAAAGTGTTTTTCAAAAACCATGTTTTCATTAAAAACTCTTCTTATTTGAAAACTTGAGTAAAATCCCAGTTACATTAGTTTATTTTAAAAAGTGGTACATTGAAAAGTTATTAACTCTATTCCTAAAATTTCTTTTAAGTTGTGGAAGCTAATTTTACAAGTAACTGATTTACGAAAACGTGATGTTAAAAACTAAGTTGTGAAACCGTTCCGAGAATGTTGTAGAAACGTAGTGTTGTTTAAAAAAAATAAATCGAAGTAAATAAAACCCAAAGTTAAAATCCAAAAACTTTAAGAGGCCTTATTACAAAAGTTGAAAACCCAAAACGAAATCTAAAACATAAATGAAGTCCAAAGGCAGTCGTGTGGCTATCTTCGAGTCCCTCGTAGCATCGATCCTCCTAATGCTGGGGATTACCTGCACAGTTAATAAACAGGGTGAGTTTATGAAAACTCAGTGTGTAATCCCCTTGCTAGAGTAGCAGTCAGTATACAGAAACAGAAACTAGAACAGACTGGGCCAAAGCCCTTTTAACAGTAACAGTACAATCCAGTTTAGAGCATACGTGGGTCAAAGCCCATTACACTATCATTTGGGTCACAACCCATAACAGAATCAATTGGGCCTAGCCCAAACCAATAACAGAACAAGTGGGCCTAAGCCCATTACAGTGACAGATCTTATATACAGATATGCAACAGTATGAGGATGCATCTCACCCCGATCCAGCCAACACACCACCCGTACCAACCCTACACTTACGTGGAGATAAAATCGACCCACCCATCCCTACACTCTAGAATTAGCATCAGTCGCGGCACTAACCAAAATTGCAGCAAAGCTGCTAGTATATATGCAGCTCTAAGCCTTCAGTAGCAGTATTATAATTGGCACAAAGCCATTGGTAACTGTATTATGTTTGGCACATAGCCATCAGCGACAGTAATATAATAGGCACATAGCCTTGGGTAAATATGATCGACACAGGGTCATCAATAAGTATGTTAGGCCCATAACCACGAGTAAATACGTTTGGCACAAAGCCATAGTCAAGATGGCACAAAGCCATTTTTAGGTTGGCACAGAGCCATAATCAGATTACGCGGCTTTAAGCAATCCGTCGGTCCACAGTCGTCTTGTGCGACACGTGCAACCTTAACAGATCAATATTGGATCCACAGTCGTCTCGTTCGACTCATGTGACCCTATCAGAATAGTACTTCCTCCATATCAATGTCCCAACCCCATGCAATATGTTGTGTATGTCATGCTCAATCATCACACGTGTATACAGAATGGTCAGTAACAATCATTTAAACATATATTGAAAGCATATTAGTTTTACAACCATAGTTAAGCTAGTTAAAACACAGTCATACAATCACAGTTAAATCAGTCAATTTCATAGTCTAAGCCGGTTATTTACCCACAAGGGCAAAACAGTCATTTTACCCTACAGGGGTATTTTGGTAATTTTACACTATAAGGGTATTTTGGTAATATTACACTACAAGGGTACTTAGAAAAATTTACAAATCGGGGGTATTTTGGTAATTTTACAATCTGAGGGTATTTTGATAATTTTACAAATCAGGAGTATTTCAATAATTTTACAAATCAGGAGCTTAACGACCTAACAGAAGGTCCACCGTCGCCTCGAGCGACTTAAGTAACCTAAACAGACATAACGGTGCAAGTGGGCCTAAGGCCCATTACTCGGCCCAAGTAGGCCCACACACTCGTGTGGCCCATTTAGCCCAAATTTAGATAAGGCTATGTGTACACCATAGCCCGGTTCATTAATAGTCATTTACTGCAGATTTTATCTGTATGGGCCCACGAGCCCATTGGGCTCACACGGCCCATTTCAGCCCAAAGCAACTTAGGTCATATGCGCGACATGAAGTGTTTATCTACTTCCCGCTTAACAGAGAAATTTACCCACGCGGGCCCACGACCCATTTTACCTAGAACTATCACGGCAGTACGAACGACATAGCCCTATCCAAAACTTGCCACATAACATACATTTTATCCATGTGGGCCCAATGACAAGCCCAACCATATACCACCTAGTAGTTGATTTGACACAAGCGGACACATGGGCCCATTGGGCCTATTCGGCCCATTTCGTAGCCCAAGTGGCCCACTATGGCCTAAACCCACAAATTCGTTCATGGTGGCCTTCCTCGTCGTACGCCCATGTTCCGTAAGCTCGGTTCACCACACGCGCGATCGCACACTTGTGTGGCATCATTCGCCATATTTTTGGCTTTTCGGCATTTTTACCGATCTACAGTCATAGCAAAGTAAACAACACACACATTTTCGGCTTTTCAGCCAATTATCAAAATAAGGCATACGATTACACACTTGATCACGTAGAGTACTAAGAATTCCCAAGCATCGGAACCTATTCAAACATAACAATGGTTAATCACTTATCAACACAGTTAAAAGAATATTAACAAAACCCCTAGTCGAAGGATCGATTACCACTTGCCTTGACTCGAACGGTCAACTGTCATTTGCCTAGTTAATCTAAAGTTTGGTGCAGTCACCCTTCCGTAACCTGGCGGAAAGTCCCGAACCGCTGATACACTATGTCGCTTAAACTTGGGGGCAGAGGCTACGTGTCCACTCCCAGTCGACACCACTGTCATCACTTTTTTGCTAGAACCTCATTTTCTTATTGCGAGTTCAATTAACAAAGATTACTTGCCAAATCGAGAACATAAATGGAGAGAGAGGTTCGGCTATAAGAGAACATAAGGAGAAAAGGGTAGTCGACTTTAGAGAAGTGTAAGAAGGAATAGACTTAAACATATTGCAAGAATAGAGAAAACAAGTAGTAATCAAGTAACTCACCAATTGTTAAAGAACCAGTACCAAACCATAAATAGAACAAAGAGGAGGAGAAGAATCCAGAAATTGGTCACAAGGATTTAAGAACTAAAAGTCAAAAGGAAATGGAGAAAATAAAGAAGAGAAAGTTGACCAGGAGAAGAAAACCAAAAAGGGAATGGAGAAGGAGTAAAGAATTATGTATACGACTAGGTTGAGAGAAGGAGATGAGAGCAGAGAATTGTCCAATGAAAAAAATGTGAAGGAATTGAGGAGAAGAAAAGAGGGTATTCCGTCCACGAAGAAACTCTTGAGAGAGGGAAGAAAAGGTGACAAGACAACATGAACAAAATACCCTCATGGTAACCATTCAGCTACTCTAAAAATAAAATTAAAAGAAAAAACAGAAAACCCGAAAGACCCCTAGCAAGAATTGGCTAAGAAGTGCAACAGAGAACTCCCAAAATGCTCATAATCCTGAAAATGGGAAACTGCTCCCTTAAACCCGAATTAGTGATCACAAACGGTACTAGCTTTTCCCCACCTCATTCCAAACCCCTTGATTTTCTCCACAATCTCCTCCTGAAACTCCTCATTTATCTCCTCCACCAAATTTTCTCCTTGATTTACTCCAACTCCCCATTTAAATTCAACTCAAATTATTATGACCAATTCAACCATAGAGTTCAAGTCTAGTTCCAACACCTCCCCAGCTCAAGTAGCAAAATAAACATACAATTGCGCACGCCATGCCTCGAACCTCAAACTTCTTGCCACACATGTAGCGCCACCTTGCCACTAGATCCCTTCTCTCTTTTTGTCATAAAACAAACATATAAGCTAACATCCAGGTTCACTTAAGAGCCCAAAACTTAAAATTTTGCTAACACCTAGACTTGAACCCAGGCTTCTCAAGCACTCCCAAATATGCCCAAATACTTAGCCACTAAAACTACACATAATTTGTGATATTTCTCACACACATAAACTTTTATGCATTCCCATACTCAAGGCCCATTCCTTCTAGGCCCAAATTCGGGGCTTTACACAGATGCACAATCAGAATTTTTGTAAGGGCTAAAATTAAATTGTAAGTAAAAAAATGCAATCTCATCATTTTGATAGCATATAGTTTTATAATTTCTAAGTGATTAAATCAAAAATTTTCCATTTTTAGAGGGACAAAGTGCAATTTTACATTTAAAATTTTAAAAAATTTCAAAAGGCCTAAATGAAAAAATTTTATTCTTAGAGGGGCCGAGACCCTTTTAGCCCACTAGTTATGCCCTTAAATTTATATTAATTATAGGGTTTAGGATTCAATTGAGTATGGTTCACTTGAGATTGCAAAAACTCGAATTCAAGTTGGATTTTTAATTTAGAACGTAAAGTTTTATTTAAGTTGGATTCAATTTTATAAGATTCAAAATAAAAATCAAGGCATAAAGTAGTTGATTAAGTTTGATTTTGGAATTTTGGGAAGGGGGAACTGATTTTCAAAAAAAGACCAAGGCATTTCGGGGATAACAAAATAGAGTCATTTCACAAAAATAATACATATTCGTCGTGTTTGGATAAAAAATGCCACTATAGCTCAACCTTTTGCTGCATTTGGACTAAAAACGCTACTATTGCTCAGCTTTTAGCGGTGTTTGAACAAAAAATGCCACTATTGCTAAATTTTTAGTGGCATTTGGACTAAAAATGCCACTATTGCTCAACTTTTAGCGGTGTTTGGTCTAAAAACGCCACTATTGCTCAACGTTTTGCAACATTTTCCTTCTAGCGACACTAATGTATAACATTTGTGGCCTTTTTTCTCTAAGCGCCACTAAAAACGCCACTATAGGGGTAGAAGCACGGGTGTATGTCTTAGCGGTGTGAGGGACACGGCCTCAAGCACGGGCATGTTCTCGATTGTGTAAAGTCTACACATATTTTATGAAAATTTAATTAACCACACGGCCTAGCACAGGGCGTGTGACCTCAATTTTTTTCATTCTTTGTAAAATAAAGAGTTACACGGGTTAGAGACATGGGCGTGTGTTACCACACTGCGTGTCCAAAACTACACGGGTGTTTGACCCCTATTCATAGCAAAATTTTTCTAAGTTTTGTAAAATTTTTCTAAGTGCTCGGTTTAGTCCTGAACCACTTCACATGTTTTGGGCCTTGTAGGCTCGTATTAGGGACTTTATGGTTGAATACAAATGGTTTTAATTTGGATGCAAATTTATGACTCGATTTGTATGTTTGCTTGCGATGTAAGTTTGGTAATGCCTCGTATCCTGTTGCGGCAATGAATATGGATAAGGGGTGTTACATTTAATGGTATCAGAGCTATGGTTTAGTTGATTTTCAAACTAATGTAGTGTGTGTGAGAGTCTTGCTATACATGCCATATGTAATTTGTGATAGTGTGACGACTTCTGACAATTTAAATTATGTTTTCATTTAGTAAATGGATCCTATCCGAGAGGTACCTGATGATGTTGAAATTAATGCACTAGCTCCCACTTAAGGGTCAGCGCCATCCAAAAGTAGGCCAGTAACAGTTAGTTAGGGAGAAGAGGCTAGAGTAGCCTTCTTCCAAAGGATGAATGAGTGGTTTGCCGAGTTTGTTTGAACAAATCTAGCTGCCCAACATCCTCCACCCCTACCTAACCCCTAACCGGTTCCCGTAGCTTCCAAAGGTGTGGAATTGTTAAGACTGAACAAGCTTCCATTTAATAAGATTTGGAAATAAGGGGCTGAAGAATTCAAAGCCAATGTTGATGACGATCTTGAGAGAGTAGAATTTTGGCTTGAGAACTCTATCAGGGTATTTGATGAGCTTTCTTGCACACCGGATGAGTGTTTGGAATGTGATATATCACTTCTGAGGGACTCGACATATCAGTGGTGGAATACTCTTGTATCTATGGTATTAAGAGAAAAGGTTACTTGGGAATTCTTCCATGATGAGTTCAGAAAGAAATATATTAGTCAATGATTCATTGATCAGAAACGTAAAGAGTTTTTAGAGCTGAAACAGGGTCGTATGTCTGTGACTGAATATGAGCGAGAGTTTGTTAGGCTTAGTAAGTATGCTCGAGAATGTGTTTCCACCGAGGCTATCATGTGAAAAAGAATCAAATATGGGTTGAATGAAGATATCAGACTATTAGTTTGGATGTTAGAGTTAAAAGAATTTGTCGTGATGGTTGGTTGAGCTTGCAAGGCCGAAGAGCTGAGCAAAGAAAAGAAAAAAGCTGAGTTTGAGGCTAGAAATTCAAGAAAAAGACCGATGAATAAGTCATTTCAGTCTTCATCAAAGAAATAGAGGGATTTGCATGCTTATTCAAATACTTCACTGGACATCCCAACAGAGATCGTGGGAAGCAATATTCGGGTTCCAATACGTCAATAGCGAGTGTTGGTAACACTAGATCAAATAGACCTGAATGTCAACACTGTGGTAGACGACATCCTGGTGAATGTAGGATGAATAATCAGGCTTGCTTTAAATGTGGTCCCAAGATCACTTTATTCGAGATTGCCCCGAAATGACTGAGAAAGATAATTTTCAGAATGCAAGATCGAGAAACACTCCACTAGAAAGAGGCCACTAAGAAATACTGGAAATAGGGACAGTAGCAGAAGTGCAACGAAAGATTTAACTGCGAGATCAGAGGTCAAAGCACCTGCTAGGACCTACGCTATTCGTACTCGTGAAGATGCGTCATCCCTTTATGTTATCACTGGTACATTTTTTCTCTATGATACTAATGTAGTTGCATTAATTGATCCTGGATCGACTCATTCTTATATTTGCATGAATTTGGTATCTAGTAAGAATTTGCTTGTTGAGTCTACTGAGTATGTGATTAAAGTGTCGAACCCCTTAAGCAAATATGTTTTAGTTGATAATGTTTGGAAGAGTTGTCCTTTAATGATTTGGGGTCACTATTTTCCAGCTGACTTAACCCTTTTGCCATTTGATGAGTTTGATGTGATACTTGGGATGGATTGGTTGACTCTGCATGATGTAGTAGTGAATTGCAGACAAAAGGTTATTTAATTGAAATGTCAAAATAATGAAATTCTTCAGATTGAACTGGATGAATCGGATGAGTTGCCTATTGTGATTTCGTCGATGCCAGCTCAAAGGTATGTAAAAAAAAGGTTGTGAAGCTTATCTTACGTATGTACTGTATATGAAAGTGTTTGAATTGAAGATTGAATCTGTGTCGGTAGTTTGTGAATACCCGGATATGTTCCCAGAAGAATTACCTAGATTACCATCGATTAGAGAGGTTGGGTTTACTATTGATTTAGTACCAGGAACTTCACCTATATTGATAGCTCCACATAGAATGGCTTCAACTGAATTGAAAGAATTGAAATCTCAGTTGCAAGAGTTGACAGATAAAGGTTTTGCGAGACTGAGTTTTTCGTCCTTGGGTGCACCAGTGTTATTCGTCAAAAAGAAAGACGGATCCATGAGATTTTGTATTGATTATCGTCAGCTTAATAAGGTTACAATAAAGAACAAGTATCCTTTACCGAGGATTGATGACTTGTTCGATTAGTTGAAAGGGGCAATAGTGTTTTCAAATATAGATTTGAGATCAGACTATTACCAATTGAGAGTTAAAGGGTCAGATGTACTGAAGACCGCATTCAGAATGAGGTATGGGCATTATGAATTTCTTGTTATGCCTTTCGGGTTAACAAAAGTTCCTATAGTTTTTATGGACTTGATGAATCAAATTTTCTGGCCCTTTTTAGATAAATTTGTGGTTGTTTTTATTGATGACATTTTTATTTACTCCTAAGATGAGTCTGAGCATGCCGAACATTTAAGAATTGTATTGCAGACTTTGAGAGATAAGAAATTGTTTGTTAAATTCAACAAAAGTGAGTTTTGGCTTCGAGAAGCCAGATTCTAGGACACATTGTTTCAGTAGAAGGTATACGGGTTGATCCAAGTAAGATTTCAATAGTTGTTGATTGGAAACCGCCGATAAATGTATCCGAAGTTAGAAGCATTTTGGGTTTGGCTGGTTATTATCGATGTTCTGTTAAGGAATTTTTTATTATTGCTACACTTATGACCAAATTGTTATGAAAGGATGTGAAATTTGAGTGGTCTGAGAAATGTCAAAAGAGTTTTGAACAGTTGAAAGCGTTGTTGACAGGCACCAGTGTTAGTGCAACTTGAGTGGGGGAAAAAGTTTGTGATTTTCAGTGACGCGTCATTGAACAGTCCTGGTTGTATGTTGATACAAGAGCGTAAAGTGATACCTTATTCTTCGATATAGTTGAAACTGCACGAAAAGAATTATCCGACGCACGACTTGGAATTAGTTGCTATTGTGTTTGCTTTAAAAATTTGGAGACACCGTTTATTCGGTGAGAAGTGTCGCATCTTTACTGATCACAAGAGTTTAAAGTATTTGACGACTTAGAAAGATTTGAATTTACGACAACAAAGATGGCTTGAGCTATTGAAAGATTATGAATTAGTGATCGACTATCACCCGGGGAAAGCAAATGTAGTTGCAGATGCTTTAATTAGAGAGACTTTATTTTCTTTGAGGGCAATGAATATGCGGTTAACTTTATCTGATGATGGATCAATTCTGGCCGAGTTGAAAGCTAGGCTGGTATTTCTTCAGCAAATTTACGAAGCTCAGAAGGGTGATAATAAGTTGCAAGCTAAAAGAGTTTAATTCGAAACGAACAATGATTCAGAATATCAGATTGGATCCGATGATTGTTTGAGGTTCCGAGGTAGGATTTGTATACCGAGAGATACTGAGCTAATTCAAAAAATTCTTCCTGTGGCACATAATAGTTGTTTATCTGTCCATCCTGAAGTACCAATATGTATAGTGTTTTGAAGGAATTGTATTGGTGGTCAAGCATGGAATGAGACATTTCAGAGTTTGTAACGAGATGTTTGATTTGTCAACAAGTGAAAGTAGAACATTAATTACCTTTGGGTTTACTTCAGCCTGTGACTATACCCGAGTGGAAATGGGATAGAATTACGATGGATTTCTATGAGGTTACCTCTGACTTCGAAAAATAAAGATGTTGTATGGGTCGTTGTTGATAGATTGACGAAATTAGCACATTTTATTTCAGTATGTACTTATTATTCACTTGATAAACTAGCTGAATTGTACATTACTGAGATTGTTAGATTGCACGGAGTGCCTACTTCTATTATTTTGGATAGAGATCCAAGGTTTACGTCGCAATTTTGGAAGAGATTGCAAGAAGAATCGGGTAAAAAGTTGAATTTTAGTACTAAGTTCCATCCGCATATTGATGGCCAATTAGAGAGAGTAATTCAAATTCTCGAAGATATGATTCATTTTTTTGTTTTAGAATTTGAAGGTAGTTGTGAGAAATATCTACCTTTGGTCAAATTTGCTTATAACAATAATTTTCAATCGAGTGTAAAGATGGCAACGTGTGAAGCATTGTATGGTCGCAAGTGCCAAACTCCACTATACTGGACTGAGCTCAGTGAGAAATAGATTCACGGGGTTGATTTGGTCAGAGAAATCAAAGAGAAAGTAAAAGTAATTCGTGATTGTTTGAAAGCAGCTTCGGATCGTTAGAAATCGTACGTGGATTGGAAACGAAAAGATATTGAATTTCAGGTTGGTGATAAAATGTTTCTGGAAGTGTCACCGTGGAACAAAATTCTTAGAGTTGGTCGCAAAGGCAAGTTGAGTCCGCGATTCATTAGGCCGTATAAGATTATTTAAAAAATAGGGCTAGTGGCATATCGATTAGCTTTACCAACTGAGTTGGAAAAGATCCACAATGTGTTCTATTTGTCAATGTTGCGACGATACCAATCAGATCTTTCACATGTGATTTCTCTAACAAAGATTGAGATTCAATCCGATACGACATATGGTGAAGAACCGATCAAAGTATTAGCTCGAGAGGTTAAAAAATTGAGAAATTAAAGCGTAGCCCTAGTGAAAGTTGTGTGAAAACAGTACACTAACATCTTTTCTAGTAAGATTTTCAGGGATGAAAATCCCTAAAGGAGGGAGAGTTGTAACAACCCGTTTTTGGGTCAAATCAGAATAGTGGTTTTGGGACCACAAATCTGAAGTAAAAATATTTTTTTACTATTTCTTTAAGATCTATAGCATGTTAGAATAATTGTGTGAAAATTTCGTTAAGAAATTTTATCGATTGAGTACTCAATTTGACTAGTTGGACTAAATTGCAATAGGTGCAAATTTTGAGTTCTATAGGCTGAAGGTATTAAATTGTTATGAAATTCTAAATTAGAGGTCTTTAAATGGTAATAAGACCATTATACTTTGGGATGGACAAAAATGGACATGGTTAGGTGAAATTTCAAAGTTATGCATTAAGGGTATTTTAGTAATTTCGCTAATGAGGACAAAATTAACTAAATAAAAGATGTCAAGTTCTTCAATTTCATTGCCATAGCTAAAAATTAGAAGAGGAGACATAGCTAGGCTTTGGCCAAGTTTTCAAGCTCAATTGTTAGTCCGTTCTTGTCCTCTTTTAACGATTTTTATATTTTTGAGATCGTTGTAACTTGATTTAGCTATTTCAAGGACTAATTTGAAAGAAAGTTAAAGTTTAAATTTTTACCCATGTTGAATATGTGTGTATTTTGATATTTGATGGTACAAAATGCATGTTTGTTTTTTGTTAAACGACTTTTGTAAAGTGATTTTCTATAAAAAGGTCAAATAGAGACTTATTTGTAAAAGTCTATAAAATGTGTAGAAAAGTGTGAATAAATGAAAATGTAGGCTGTTATGAGTATAAATAATATTCGTCTAGGCTTGGGTTGTGAAGAACTTAAAAGAAATTCATTTTACGAGCCTAGGGACTAAATTGTAAAATGTTGAAAAGTTAGGGGTAAAAATGTAATTTTTTCCATAATGTGTTTCTGGGCTGAATTGAATAATGTGATAATTAAATAATTTAAATTTAGTATTATATATCAAGAAAAATGAAGTTCAGGTCTAGATCGGGGGAAAAACAAAGTAACTGACGAATAGATCCTTTTTGGCCATTTTTATAATCGAGGTAAGTTCATATGTTAAATAAACTTTACTTTAAATGTGTTTTAAATGCTTTAATTTATGGATGAATTGTGACCTTACGGACACATTTGATGATGATTTGGCAAGTGAGAAATCCCAATCGAACCTTAGGAATAGATGAGGATACAAGTGACATGTCACTAGGGTTTTATGTTATGTGATCCGGATGCTGATCCTGTACGTCCAATCGGTGGCTGAGTATACTAGCATATGTTATGGTTACTTGACAGATTGTGCGAGCAGCACCGAGTAGATACGTCTTGACTAACAGTTTGTGTGAGCAGGTCCGTTATTGGCTCAAGAGCAAGCATATATGTGATATGAGTTGGAGGTAGCAATGGCTACATATGTGGCACCTTATGTGCAATGTAATAGTCTGTTTAGACCCTAGTCAAAATAGTGGTTTCGAGACCACAAATTCGAGTCAGAAAAATATTTTAATATTATTTTCCGTGCTTATTATATGTGAATTAGTATGTGTGAAAAATTTGTATGAAAATTTAATCGTTTGTGTGCTCAATTTGAGAAAAAGACTTAATCGCATAAAATGTAAAAGTGTTCTTCCATTTGTTAAAGTGCTTAATTGCTATGTCTCTTTAATTGAGAGGTCCTTATGTGGATAATAAACCATTGAATTATTGGGTGGACATTAATGGCCCTAATGAATATGATTTATATGTTTAATTATAAAGGTTAAATTAGTAATTATTATAATTATGGTTATTATAATAAAACAAAATGAATTTTGTTCAACATTTTAACATCACCTGGCCGAATTCATCAAAGAAAAAGAATGAAAAGAGTCCTAGGGTTTCGTCACCTTAAGATTTAATTAAGGTATGTGCTTTTGGTCGGTTTTTGATAATTTCCACGTTTTTGTGATCGTTGCTTAGAGTTCTATTAAGCCCATGCTTCAATTTCTGATTTTGTTAATGATTTTGAGTTAATCCATTGATGAAATCGTAAGCTTTGTGTTGTTAAATGATGAATAATGAAAGATTTATGATAGATAAATATATTTTGTCTTTGAATTTTTGATGAATTTGAGTAATTTGGGCTAAATTGTGAAAATGAGATTTTGAGGAACTAAAATGTGAAATAAATGAATTGTGTGGGCTTACATGAACACTATGAATATTCGGCCTAACATGTATAAAAAAGGGAATTTTATGTATTTTTGTGATTTTATGAATTAGGGACTAAAATGTTAAAATGTGAAAATGTAAGGGTTAATTTGTAAAATTCCCTAAATATGTGTTTTTGGATTTAATTGAATGATTTGGTGAATAAAAGAGTTAAATTTGAATTTATATAGATCAAGAACAAAAGAAAACAGAATTAGATCGGGGGAAATCGAAAGTCGTCAAGTAGTCGACTCTGTACGTTTGAATCCGTACGAGATAAGTCAATATACAAATAAATGTGCATGAATCGATTTATTTATGCTTATATGCTATTGAAATGTAATGAATGGCTTTAGATGATAAATATGTGAAATTTTGAAATCATTGACAGTGATTCGACATCTGAAAAGCCCCGTACGAACCATAAGAATAGTTAGGATACATATGTCATGACATAGGATCCGATATGTGTTTTCGTGTAAGACCACATCTCAGACGTTGGCATCGATTTATGATTTACATGTAAGACCATGTCTGGGACATTAGCATCGTATTTGATTTCGTGTAAGACCCTATATGCGACAGTGGCATCGATATTTGATTACATGTATGGCCACGTCTGGGACGTTGGCATTGTACGAGCTTTCTATGCTATCCGAGTATCCTTATTGATTCTGAACGGTTCAACGGGTAATCTGAGAAAAGAATGAATATATGAAATGTGTATCCGAATCAGGTACGTTTAAATTGCATACCATGTTTGAGAATGAAAGGTAAGTACATGTACCTTTGTGAACATATAATATAAGTATGAGTTGCTATGAGAATGAGATATGATATATATATGTGTGAATCATGATCAACTGTACTATAAGAGACATATGGCTATGTGAATGTATTTTGCCTTGTGTTATATTAATGAATTGATCTAGATTGATGTTATGTGTTAAGTTTATTGTATATGGCTTACTAAGCTTTTGAAAGTTTATTTTGTGTGTGTTTGCAATTTTTTATAGATATCGTAGCTATCGGGAGCTTGGGGATCATCGAGGATCATCACAACACTATCGAACTCTATTTTGGTACCTTTTGAAAATGTATATATTGAAGTATGGCATGTATAGGCTAGAAGTTTGTGAATATGTTTTGTGAAGTGTATATTTAGCCATGTGATATGGCTTGATTATAGTTGAACTTATGGTTTAATTTTGGTATATGATGTGTGATGCAAAAATGGAAAATTTTGATGTATATGTTTGGCCTAATGAAATGGTCAATTTAGTAAGTTGGTAATGTGATTTAGTTGTGAAAATGTTATGATATTGACATGAGAATGAATGAATTGAAAAGAGGTGAATAAATATGTTAAATGTTTAAGGTCTCGTGAAATGAATGTTAAATGTTTCGATATGTCCGGTAATGCCTCTTAACCCTAGTCTGGCGACGGATATGGGTTAGGGGTGTTACATGCAAGGTTTCTCGAGTATCCGAATTTATTATTCTGAGTGGTTCATTGGGTATGTCAATGACGTGAATAAATATGAAGCTATTACGAGATGGTACAGGTATGTACGCAAAGCTTATGTTTAGAAAATTTGTGGAATGCTGATTTCAAGGCAAGTTGTGATGGAATGAATTATAGTCATGAGATTTTGGTAAATTGCATTACCTTATGTTAAATTACTTGCATGTTAATGTATGGTAAAGTTAGCTTATTTCTTTCATATGAGCTTACTAAGCTATATAGCTTACTCCGTTTTATTTTCCATGTTTTACAGTGTCACCAAGCTAGCTCGAATTGGAGATCATCGGAGTTCACATCACACTAACAAACTGTTATTTTGGGTATTGATGATTTTAAACATTTTGAGAATATGGCATGTATAAGGACTTGGTCATTTTGTTATATGTGTCATTAAGAATTTGACCAATTCTATTGACTTGTAATTGTCAAGGCTTGATGTGGTATTTGGCCATGAAACTTAACTTATTTTGGTTGAATTGGCTGTAAGCTTAAATATATTTATATATGCATGTATGTGCAATTATCTTTTGTGTGATATGGTTTATAAATGCTTGGTAAATGGTTGAATGTGGCTTAATGGTTTTGGTTGTTGAATGGTTAAGATTAGCTCATTGGTGTGCTAGGAAAACTAAGTAAAATCATGCATGTTATTAGTATTCATATTGAAACTTGTAGAATGTGAGTTGGTGTGATTGGGTTTGACAAAATATGGTGTTGTAAATATGTTGAGTGTGGATAATGAAATGACATGATTTGGCCTTTTTTGTGGATGTTTGGTTGCCTAAGTATATCAAGATTTATGCCACTGAACTTGTGTGTTTGTGTAGGTGGAAATAAGGGTGACAAATGGCTTGGTAAATAGCCTTTATTTTGTCCACACTGGTAGACATACGGGTGTGTGTCTAGGCCGTGTATGACACACGGTCTATCCCATGGGCATGTGTTTCGGCCGTGTGTCCCCTGCACCCTAATTTTGAGAAACAGAATGCTTAGAATTGAGCACATAGGAAAAAACGCAGGCGTGTGTCTCAGCCGTGTGAAGGAAACAGCCACAAGCACTGGCGTGTGTCCCGACCATGTGAAGTATGCACATATTTTATGAAAATTTAATTAGCCACACGGCCTGCCCACACGGGTGTGTCCCAAACCACATGGGCGTGTGACCCCTGTTCATAGCAAAAATTTTCCTAAGTGCTCGATTTAGTCCCGAACCACTTCCAAAGCATGTTTTGGGCCTTGTAGGCTTGTATTAGGGACTTTATGATTGAATACAAATGGTTTTAATTTGGATGCAAATTTATGACTCGATTTGTATGTTTGCTTGCGATGTAAGTCCGGTAATGCCTTGTATCCTGTTCCGGCGTTGAATAAGGGTAAGGGGTGTTACAGTTAGTCTGAGAATTGACTAAATCGTAGCTCTAATACCAATAAATGTAACACCTCTAACCCGTATCTGACACCAAAATAGGGTTACGGAGCATTACCGGACTTGTAACTCAATCAATGAAACATTTCAAGTACATTTCTCATTCAAATAAAAAACCATTCATAAACATTCATATGGTCCCAAATACGAGCCCTCGAGGCTCAAAGTAGACATTAAAAGTGGTTTAGGACTAAACTGAGTACTCAAGAAATTTTTAGAAAAACTTTACAATTTTTCAAAGTGCAGGAGACACATGCCCGTGTGGCCAGGCTGTGTGAGCATTTGAAGTGGGGACACACGGTCGGGTCCCATCCCGCGTTCGACCCCGTGTAACTCACTGAATTGGGTCACACGGCCAACCCACACGCCTGTGTGCCAGGCCGTGTGCTAGGCCGTGTGAAAATTTGAGGGTATATTGACTTGTGCCACACGGCTCTAAGGAAGTTACAGGGGACACACGACTAAGACACACACCTGTGTCTCTGCCCGTGTAGACAAAACTAGGCCATTTTCCAAGCCATATTTCTCACTTAAATTGGTACCAACCTACACACATCAATATGCATACAACCATGGCATAAATAGGCATTCAAAACCAACCAATGTCAAGTTTATAACATGTAATAACATCACTTACAATCATGATACATATAGGCACCTCAGATGGCCACTCATAATCATGCAACCTACGTATCCAAATGTTCCTAATGGTCAAACACATAAATGAAATCTTTGTGCCTAAAACTTAGCATGTATGCCACTTATAAATCTCAACCATTTGATACCCAAAATACCAATTCAAAAATAAAGGCATTCACATAACTTCCATACATCATATACTATAAGGCTTTTTACATATATACATATATACATAACTGAATTCAAGCCAAATTAAATGGCTACAACACAACAAAACATGTAACATCCCAAATTAGGGCCTAAACGGAACAGTGGTTGCGAAACCATGAATCTGAGATAGAAAATTTTATTCCGATTAATTTTTATAATTTACCGAGTGATTAGATGCATGTGTCAGAGTATCGATGGAAAATTTTATAGATAGCATCTTAATTTACCTACTAGGGCTTAATTGAAAAAGTTGATAAATATGAGTTTTAGATGCTAAAGGATTAAATTGAAGAGTATAATTGAAGTAGAGGTACTTAAATGGTAATTAGACCATTAGGTTTTCATGGACAAAAATGGACATACATAGATAAAAATAACTAAAGTTTTAATGAAGGGTATTTTAGTCATTTGGTAATTAAAATATTAAAAAAGGGAAAAAGATGGCTAAATGTGCCAATCTTCTTCATTAGGCCAAAATTTCAAGGGTTCTTCATAGCTAAGGTTTTTTCAAGCTTCCAAGCTTCATATTAAGTGATTCCAAGCCCCGTTTTTAATGTTTTTTTACGTTTTTGAAGTCCCGGTAACTTGATTTAGCTTATTCTAGTAATAATTTAACTTAGGGTTCATATTTGAAAAAATACCAATAGGTGAAATGTGTTTATTTTGATGTTTTATTGTAGAATATGAAGCTTGAAATTATGTTAAACGACTTGAGCTAAGCGATTTTAAGCAAAAACGAGTAAAACGACATAATCGATAAAAATACCTAATTATCATAAGTACATGTTAGAGTGAGAATTTGATGTTGTCGTAGGTAAATAAATGATCAGCATGTTATAAAACATAAGAATTAGGGATAAAGTTTCATTTTCGAGCCTTGGGGAAAAAGTGTAAATATGCAAAAGTTTAGGGGTAAAATCATAATTTTTCTAAAGTTAGAGTTAAGGACTGTTTTGATAAATGTGAATATTAAATAAGTTAAATTTGCTATTATAGATCAAGAAGAATGAAATTCGAGGTTAGACCGAGGAAAGAAAAAGGTTGAGGACTAAATCAAAATATTTGATCGTATTTTGTATCAAGGTAAGTTTGCGGTAAATAAATGCAATGTTTTATTATTTATAATTAATGATGTTATTTTTCAGCATCTATATATTTATTTTGTAAATTTATTCCTTGATTATTCAAGCAAGAATTGGCGGAGAAATGATACTTAAAAGTCCCGGTTAAACCTTAGGAATCTGTAGGATACAAATGTCATGACATTAGGGTTTAAGGATACTAAGTAAGACCATGCCAAGGCATGACATTGGTAAGTTTTACAAAGGAAGGAATTCATGTAAGACCATGTCAAGACATGGCATTGATAGATAAGGCAAAGATCCCATGTAAGACCATGCCAAGGCATGGCAATGGTGAGTTCATAAGGCAAGGATACCACGTAAGACCATGTCAAGACATGGCAATGGTAAGTTTAAAAAGGATAGGTACCCGTGTATCCTTAGTATTCCAAGTGGTTCAACGAAAAATTTAAAGAGTGTACCAAAGGGAAGGTAAGATAAGTCCATGTTCGAAAGTTTTAGGTTATCTTGATAATTCATTTAGAATGTTGTTATTTATTTACATGCAAACTTACTAAGCTTTATGCTTACTCCCTTTCTTTTCTCTTTTTTTTTATAGTATCACAAAGCCAACTCGGAAAATTGTAAGGACTTCAGAGATCGCCTCACACTGTTAACGAGCTATCTCGATATTTTATGACTAGAAATACTTTAAGTTATGACATGTATAGGGACTTGGCTATTTTGTGTGTATGTCCTTATGATATGAATAAGGAATGGCATGTGAATAGTTGGTTATGATTAGCTTATGATATAGCTAAACAAGAACATGTTTTGGTATTATGTATGCCTAATTTGATGCAAAGAAATTATGGAGTAAGAGGTGGTCATGGAACAATTAGGAAACAGTAGCAGTGACATGGTTTTGAAAAATCACAAAAAAATTGTAGAAATTGAATTAAATGGTGAATTAGATATAGAATTAAATATTATTGAGTCTATTTTTATAGGAAAGAAACAGAACAAGCAAATGAAGTCTATATTCTAAAATATTTAAATTTTTGTAAGACTGGTTCAGGGTGACTTCGTAATCCCATATTCCAACTTTGGAAAATCACTAGAAATTGTACAAAATGAATTATAAGTCATATTTTATATTTTTGGATTCTTTAGTGAGTCTATTTTCATTAGAAAGAAACAGAAATGTTATCAAAATTCTGTATAATGATATAACCGATTTTTAGTGAAGAGAGGTCAGGTTCGCTAAACTGCGAAACATGGGAACATTTAATGAATAAACTGTACTAATTTTCCAAACCAAAAATTCTGAAAAAATTATGGTAAGAAGATATATGAGTCTAGTTTCAGGAAAAACTTATATATTTAATTTTTGAGTTTTGTAACTCAAGTTATAATTAATTTAGTGACTGTTATGCAGATGGGCAGTTTTATTATGAATAGTGAAATAAATTGTTTTGATTTGTGGAAGTAATTGAAAAATTTTTAATGTTCCCGGTTTGGTCCCGAACCATTCCAATTGCAAGTTTTAGGGCCTCGAAGACCCTTTTTAGGGATTTATTGGATGAATGTGAGTGAATTAAAATAAAATTTTTTTATGCCCCGAACAAGTAAGATAAGTTTGGTAATGCCTCGTGCTCGACTTCGACGAAGGTCTTGGGTAAGGGGTGTTATAAAACATACGGGCTTCCAATAGCCAAAAGACCTATACATGCCATTTAACCCAAATAAATATAAGTCAAAAGTTCCAAAATATTGTTTGATAGTGTGATGCAACCCTTGACGACTTCCAAGCCGAATGAGCTTCCGAGACACTATAAAACATGGATAAACATTTACCAAGTAACTCAAAGTATAACTCAATTCAATTTGGCCAAAGCCTATCACATAACCATTTACCAAGTTAGCCATGTATAAACATAAAAACTGAGAATCATGTATGAATTCAACAATTATTAAAATTTCATGTATATGTAACATCTCTACTGTATATTCGTATATCATATATGTAAACCATCTCCATGTAAATACCTGTACTAGTTCGTATCGAACTTGTATAATCTTTGTAATAACACTATGCCCATTGAACCACTTAGAATCTCGTTAGATACGCATGTAGTACACGCAAGGTGTACTGAACTGTAATCTGTCAATTCCTATACATGTAGGCTCATATGAGTGATAAACGTTAAGCTTCTCCAAGCTGAATATCGGTAAGCTTATACAAGCTACAAATTGGTAAGCTCGTACGAGCTGTGGTGAGTCTACAACATATGCAAGACCTCAACGAAAACGGTAACCCTAATGACATGTCATTTGTATCCTACGAATTTCTAAGGTTTAAACGGGGCTCGGTATTCTTCGTACATCATCGATTATGTGCTCGATAATTATACATTATAATTAAACTATTCACATACATTTATTTCAATTAAAACATATAAATACGTAATTTATCTACACGAACTTACCTTAAACTCGAACGGAGAAATACAATCGTTTAGTCCACGACTTTATCTTTTCCCCGATTTAGTTCTTAATGTTGCTTTTCTTGATTTATGTAATCAAATTTAACTCATTTAATCATTATTCTAATCAATTCAATCCAAATTTAATGTTATGGAAAAATTACCATTTTGCCCCTAAACATTTGACTTCTTTACAATTTAGTCCCTAGGCTCCTAAAATGAAATTCATGCAATTTCATCCCCAAATAAGCCTAGTCGAATTTACCATATGCATATAACAACCCACACACTCCAAAAATTCACACAATTAACACACAATTTTCACATTTCACAAATTAATCCCTAATTGACAATTTCAACAAAACTCACTTAACAAAAGTTGTTTATTTAACAACAAAGGTTCATTTTCTTCCATTATACCTCAAGAATAACTAAAATTCTCTCATGGAAAAACCCTAGACTTTCAACCATTTTGCAAATTAGTCCCCTAATTAACTAGGTTAAACTACAACGATTCCAAAAACATAAAAATCAACAAAAAAAAAACACCAAATTCACTTACTTGCAAGAGTTTATTTTTGCTAAAATTTTGAGCTCTCCAATGGCCAAAACCTTGCTGAAATTTTTAGTTGTCTGTATGGGAAAAAGATGACCATTTTCTTTTATTTAATTTTAACCTTTAATTGGATAATTACCTAATTACCCTTAACTAACTTTAAAAACTACTCAATTACTAAGCCATGCACATCCACTATCACCTTTAATGGTATAATTACCATATAAGGACCTTCACTTTAATGTTTTATAACTATTTAACACTTTCAGCTAATAGAACACAACTTTTGCACTTTACGTGATTTAATTCTTTTTCACAAATTGAACATAAAAAGGGTAAAAATTCTTAACGAAATTTTTAGACTATCATATTATCATGCTATAGATATTAAAATAATATTAAAATAAAATTTTTGACTTCAAATTTATGGTCTAAAACCATTGTTCCGATTTCGCTGAAAACGGGCTATTACATGAGCAACATATGTAGTTAATGAGCATGGAGCAAAAGAAACAATATGTCATTGTAAGCATTAAAAAATAACTATATTGAATCACCAATATTTCTTTCCACTAATCTCCATATTGGTTTTTTGTACTAAAGAACAAGTACAGCTGTATTAGCTATGGTCTTCCACTTTGTTACCTCTTATGCCCCTAACACATTCATGTAGTCATTGTATTCCATCAAGTGGGATCTTAGGCCCCTTATTCTCTCAAACATATCCTTTGGGACCTTGAAGTCATGTGGCAGGTTCACTACTACGATCTCAGGGACCAATGGGTTGTTGGAGCAGAATAACCAATCCATGTCTTGAGATTCAGGGTGTAACATCCTCACATCCCTCTATAAGTCATCCATCTCATTTTTCCATTCTTTCACCTGCATGCCCATTACCTCATCCTATGTTTTTACGTTTTCTTGAAAGCCAAATTTATTAGAATGCATCTTTCTTCTCAACTCCTCATTCTGTGTCAACAAATCCAGCTGAAGAGCTTGTTATTGCTCGAATTGGGCCTCCTAAGTGATCATCTGCTCCCTCATGGACGTCATTTGCTCATGGATAAAAAGAATTGATGTGGGGGTGCCTCTAGGTCATGTAGAAGTGGCAACCCCTGGCCGCCGGAAACATTCAGGTCCAGAGTGTTAGAAACTCTCTGGTGAACTGGATTGCCGAAGTTCTCTAGTCTATCAATGAACCATTCGACAAACAAATCCGTGTCATTCTGGTGATCACTGGATTGATGACAGTTTGAAGGTAAAGTTATCATTTGGGAGAGACATTTCTATTCTCCGGTCAAAGACAAGAAAACCAAACTTGTTGAAAAACCAAACTTGTTGAAATCTAATTATTAGAAGTGTGTCCACGCTCACCTCGCCAATTGTTGAGTAATTTGTCTTGTGTGTTATCAATGGGAGTGTTTGAGTATTTATACATGCTATTACAACTCATAGTACGACTCCACTATTTTGTCTTGACTCCGTCGTTACTAACAATAACATTCCGTGCGAGCTTCAGGCTCGCTAGACACGTCTTTCACTCTGGGTTACTGACAAAGCATGCGGTCCTTTCTGTTTCTAATACTGACATTCCGTGCGGGCTTCGGGCCTACTAGACATGTGTTTCACTTTGGGTTGCCTGTGGAGCTTGCGGTCCCCCTTCTGCCAGCTCCTTGGACGCATGCGAGCTGAGACTGTTGCCTTCCCTTGGTTTGTGCAATCTAGATTCGCGAGCCTGTCTTGCGAGCTTGTTCCACGAACTACCCTTGTTGTCCTCTCGTGGTTCGCCTTTCACTCAATCATCTGGTGGGATCTATTTGAGTCATGGGTAGGTGGCCCAGATCCTATCTAGGACTCTAGTTAGTGGTCACTGATGTATAACAGACTTACCCTTTTGAAAAGAGTAAATATTTTTTTGAAAAAAAGCTCTACTATAAGTAATTTTATTTTTATATAAAAATTAACTTAAATAATATTAATATTATTATATTGATAATAATTTTTTTTATTATTTTTAAAATATTAAAATTATTAAAATATTAAAATAAAATATTATATTTTTTAATATTATTAAACATACATATTTAACTATTTATATTTAGTTATATAATAAATTATTTAATATTTCAATTTTATTTTAAAAAATAATAATTTTAAATAATATTCTGCACATGTTATTAAAATATTTAATATTAATATTTTAATAATAAATATTTATTACAATTATAAATATATTTATAATAAATTTTTTGTAATATAAAGGTTAAAATATGTCATAAGTTTATATACTCTTGACAAATTTGCAATTTAGTCTCTATACTTCTATTTTAAAAAATTAATCCCTTTACTTTTCAAATTTGAAAACCAAGTCCAATTATTTGCATTGTTAAATTTTTTTTTGTCAATTTTGTTGATGCCACATTTGTAAATAAAAAATACTCTCTTGGTAGTCATCTAACTAAAAAATGACGTTGTAATGAACCTAAATTTAACAAAATATTTTTAATATATTCAAAAACAATATAAAATTATAGATATAAAATAAAATCAATTAAACAATGAAAGATAAGAAAATATTAAATGTATGTTTATTTCATTAAAAACAACTTTTATGAAATATTTTTAAGAAATCTGTCAAACAACAGCATCCAAGAAAATAAGGTATTTTCCAGAAATCAATTTCCGAAAGTAATTTTTAGTAAAACAAATAGACCCTTAATTATTATAATTATATTTCAAGCTCCTAGTTGGATTGTAATGATTCCTTGGATTCTGTTGCCTACCTTACTGCCTTCAAAAAGGTAGAGCATAAATTGTTGGGGTTTTAAGAGAAGTAAAAACAAAGAATGGATTAAAAATGAGCAGTAAGAAACATAAAAATGAATCTGAAAAAAGTTCTTCTTATCCATTCCATTACTAAGCGTCACTAAACATTACCAAATACATAACTACTCCCACTAATTATATTGAAACTTGCAAAACATTGCTTGCACTTAAGCATAAAGAGTCTGTAACATCCCAAAATAGGGCCTAGTCAAAATAGTGGCTTCGGAACCCCAAATATAATGTTAAAATATTGTTTTTATGATTGTTATAAGGTGTAGAATATGAACATATGCATGTGTTAAAGTTTCATGAAGAAATTCTAAGTATAAGGTGTCCAATTGGAAATTAGGAACCAAATTGAATAAGTTGCAAAATTTGTGTTGTAGAAGCAGTTTGTATGAAATTGCTTTGGATTATTAATTAAGAGGTCTTAAAGAGCAATTTTCCCAATTTCTAAGTTTTTGGACAAAAATGGGCGTGTATGAAAAAATTTGAAAGAAAGGCATTAGGGGCATTTTAGTCATTTGGTATATTAATGAAATAAACAGGGAAAATAAGTCAAAGATCAGCTCATTCTCTCCATGTAGCTACCGAAAATTAGGGTTCTCCATAGCTAGAGTTTTCAAGCTTTCCAAGCTCAATAGTAAGTGCCCTCAAGCCCCATTTTTAATGTTCTTCGTATTTTTGAAATCCTGGTAACTTGCGCTCTCTATTTCTACCCATATTTCATGCTAGGGCTCATGTTTAGAAATTTACCCATGCATGAGAAGCTTATGTTTTGATGATTTATAGAGGGATATGAGAGTTTAAAGGATGGTAAACAACCTTTACTAAGTAGATTTTCATGAAAAGGGCTTTAAGGATTATTTTGTAAAAGTTGTAAAAAAAAGGTAGAAAAATGTGAAAGGAAGGAAAATGTGGCCTGTTGTGAACATGAAAAATGTTCGGCTAGGCTTGGGTAACTAAGAAATCCCATACATTGTATTATCCGAGCCTAGAGACTAAATTGCAAATATATGAAAGTATAAGGGTAAAATAGTAATTTTACCCAAGTATGAATTTTGGGTCTTTTTGAGTAATGTAATTAAACGAGCTAAATTTGGTATTATAGATCAAGAAAATTAAGATACGGGACTTGATCGGGAAAAGAACAAGGTTTTCGAGGTTTAAGCTGATTTCTAATATTTTGTACCAAGGTAAGTACAAATGCAAATAAATACATTAATTATTGTTATTAAATGATTTATTGATATTTGTATGCTTAATATGCTTTTTTGGCTATGTTGATAATATAACATGTTAATGCTTTGCTATATGATTCTAAAACGTTGGCCATGTGAAAGAAACCATTTATGCGAGTACGTTCGGTAAAGTCTGGAAGTCTAAAATCCCGTTTGAACTTAGGAATAGTTGAGGATACAAGTGACATGTCACTAGGATAGTCATGCGTGTTATGAGCTCATTTAATATGTGATACATGCTAGGGTCTGGGTGCTGGGTATCCTGAGTTGTGTTTGGATACTCTCTTAGCTCTTTGAGTAGCCCCATTGAGAGCGGCATGTGATTCTGTGATATGAGGCACTTCAGGTAACTTTTTGTTTGGTAGCCAAGGCTACATTCAGACTGCTGTGCATTTCTTCCGTGTGTCCGAATCATATTCCAAGTGTTCAACGGGTAACGGAATATGAATTCCAAAAGTAAAATTTAAGTAAGCCATATGTGTGCAAGATGACACAAGTATGTACTAAAACCCTATGAGGACTTAGTACATGATGATATTATGGAAAGATATGTAATTGGATAAGCATGTGCATATAAATATGGAAGGTAAGTAAATATATATGACATGATGAAAAGTATCAAAATGGAAGGTTATCAATAATTGCAAAAATGTAGATTATTTGTATGTGTACTTACTAAGTTTTATAGCTTACCCTCCTCTATTTTCCCTTCTCTTTAGATATGTCAAGCTAGCTCAAAGGATCGGGAGATGTCGAAGTTTGGATCACACTATCTTCAGGAAATTTGGGTATAAAAGGGTTTAATTATTTTGGTCATGGCATGTATAGGAAACTTGTCTATTTCGTGTATATGTGTCATGTTGAAGTAGCCAAGTGTAATGGCTCATTTAGGCATTGATTATTTTGTATGTGGCCATGTGATTTGGTCCATAGTAATGAATGGAATGTATCCCTAAGTTTATCTTTACATGCATACTAAAATGTGTACGTGTTGGTTTGATGGATGACTATTTATTTGCTTGTATGTGGTTGCATGATTTAGCACTTATAATGGATCGATAATAAGGAATATGGTAAACCATGAAATTGGTGTGGAATGACTAAAAGACAAGGTTGTGTGAATACTAATGGTGTAGTATAAAAAAGGGGTCATAATGATGCTATAATGTTGTATGTTTAAGTGTCCAAATATATCATGGGATTTTCCATTGAACATATGGGAGTGTATGATTGTTTAAGGGTGACCAATGGCTTGGAGAGTAGCCTCCAAATGGTCCATACAGGTAGACACAGGGGCATGTGTCTAGCCTGTATGTGACACACGATCAGCCCCATGGGCGTGTCGTTCGGCTGTATGTCCCCTGTACCTTGAGTTTTATGTTAACATGCATGGTAGTAAACACATGGGCAGAGACATAGCCGTGTGTCTCAACCATGTGGAGGACACAGCCTCTGGCCATGGACGTGTGCTTGGCCATGTGCTCAAATTTGTATGATGATGGCATAAACAGAATGCTCGCTAAAACAATACGGGCTACCACACAGGTGTGTCCTAGGCCGTGTGAGGAACACGGGCCAAGGGCACGGGTTTGTGCTCAGCCGTGATAACCCCTGTAGGTTCGAATTGGAAAATAAATCCAATAAATCCACATGGGTGTGGGACATGGGCATGTCCCCATGCACACGGGCGTGTGCATAGCCTCCATGTGGGCATGTGAGGCTTTAATTGTTAGAATTTCTGTGAGTTCTCGGTTTAGTCCATAATAGGGACAAATTGACTTTAATTGATTGGTTTTAGTTTGAATGAAATTTCATGCCCTGGTTCTGTATGTTTGGTTCTACTTAAGTTCGGTAATACCTTGTACCCTATCCCGACATCGGATATGGGTAAGGGGTGTTACATTTATTGGTATCAGAGCTACAGTTTAGTCAGTTCTTGGACTACGTAGCATGTGTCTATGTCTAGCTATACATGCCATGCGTAAATTGTGATAATGTGACGACTCCTGGCGATATTAAACTGTGTTTTTCATATAATAATGGATTCGACCGAGCTGTAGCAGATGAAGTAGAAAGCAATGGACCAACCCCCGCTCAAGGGACGGTGCTTGAAGAAAGTAGACCTGTAACCATGAGCCAAGAGGGGAGGCTAGAGAGGCCTTATTCCAGATGATGAATGATTGGTATGCTGAGTTCGTCTGTGCAAACCCAGCCGCTCAGACCCAGCCTCCTCTACCCCCTACGAACTCTCAGCCTGTACCCGTGATGCCCTGATGTATAGATTTTATGAGATTTTCTAAAAATCTAGTGGATAAGATTCGGAAACAAGGAGCAGAGGAGTTTAGAGCTAACACTGAGGATGATGCTGAGAGAGCCGAGTTTTGGCTCTAGAATTCTATTCCGATGTTCGATGAACTGTCTTGTACACCTTAAGAGTGTTTGAAGTGTGCTATTTCGTTGTTGAGGGATGATGCCTACCATTGGTGGAAGACTTTGGTTTCGGTTGTGTCTAAGGTTGCAGTTACTTAGGACTTCTTTTAGGAGGAATTTCGAAAAAAGTATATTAGCGAGAGGTTTATCGACCACAAACGTAAGGAATTCCTTAAACTTAAGCAGGGTTGCATGTCAATTACCGAATATGGGTGAGAGTTCATCTGGCTTAGCAAGTATGCCCGAGAGTGTGTGCCCACTGAGGCTAAGATGTGCAGGTGGTTTAAGGACGGACTTAATGAGGATATCAGAGTGTTAGTAGGCATCCTTGAGCTAAAGGAGTTTGTTGTGCTCGTTGAATGGGTGTGTAAGGCTGAAGAATTGACAAAGGAGAAAAAGAAAGCCGAGTTAGAAGCTAAAGATATGCGAAAGAGAATGATGAACAGATCGGCCCCAACTCAGTCTAAAAAGTCTAAAGATGTGTATTCTCATTCTTATGCATCGTCAGAACGCTCCCATGGGAATCGTAAGAAGCAAAGTTTGGGTTTTTGGACTAAGACTACATCTATAGCTAGCGTAGGAGACACTAAACCCCGTCGACCTGAGTGTAAATACTGTGGAAGATGTCATCTAGGCTCATGTAGGAGGAATGATGGGATATGTTATAGATGTGGTTCTCAAGACCACTTTATTAAGGATTGTCCCGAGACGGATGAGAGATTTCAGAATGCAAGACAGAGTGGTTTGGCTTCAAAGGTGAGGCCCCCGAAAAGTGCCGGTACAGGAGCTGGTAGTAAAAATACGACACGAGAGACGGCAGTACGATTGAGGCTAGGGCTCCGGTTAGAGCCTATGCCATACCAGCACGTGAAGAAGCATTGTCGTCTGACGTAATCACTGGTACATTTTCTCTTTATAACACTGTTGTTATTGCTTTGATAGATCCAGGATCTACACATTCGTATGCATGCATGAAAATGGCATCTAGCTTGAATTTACCCGTGGAGTCTATTTAATTTGTGATTAGAGTGTCAAACCCATTAGGCAAACATGTCTTAGTCGATAAAGTATGCAAGAGATGCCCTTTGATGATTAAAGGTCTTTGTTTTCCGACCGACTTGATGTTGTTGCTGTTTGATGAATTCGATGCTATTTTGGGTATGGATTGGTTGACACTTCATGGTGCTATAGTAGATTGTAAACGGAAAGTTATGGAATTGAGACATGAGAATGGTGAAGTCCTTCGAGTTGAATCAGATGAACTTAATGGATTGCCAATCATAATTTCTTTGATGACCACTCAGAAATGTATGAGAAAGGGATATGAAGCATATCTGGCTTATGTGTTGAATATAAAGGAATCTGAGTTGAAAGTGGAATCAATGCCTGTTGTATGTGAGTTTGCGGATGTGTTCCCGGAAAAATTGCCATGTTTACCCCCGATTAGGGACGTTGAATTTGGTATTGAGTTAATGCCAGGGACTGCACCTATCTCTATCGCTCTGTATAGGATGGCTCCAACGGAGTTAAGGGAATTAAAGTCACAGTTGCAAGAATTGGTTGACAAAGGCTTTGCGAGACCCAGTTTTTCTCCTTGGGGTTCTCCCGTGTTATTCATAAAGAAGAAGGATGGTTCCATGAGATTATGTATTGATTACTGGCAACTTAATAAGGTAACGATTAAGAACAAATATCCATTGCCAAGAATTGATGATTTTTTCGATCAGCTAAAATGAGCAACATGGTTTTCCAAGATAGAATTGAGGTCCAGTTATTACCAGCTACGAGTTAAGGAGACAGACGTACCTAAGACTGCTTTTAGAACAAGGTATGGTCATTACGAATTCCTTGTTATGCCTTTTGGATTGCAAATACTCCAGCTGTGTTTATGGATTTGATGAATAGAATATTTCATCCATACTTGGATAAGTTTGTTGTAGTGCTCATAGATGACATTTTAATTTACTCTAGAGATGAGACAGAACATGCCGAACATATGAGGATCATTTTGCAGACTTTGAGGGATAAGTAATTATATACCAAGTTCAGTAAAAGTGAGTTTTGGCTTCAGGAAGTTGGATTCTTAAGCCACATTGTTTCCAGTGATGGTATTCGGGTTGATTCTAGTAAAATTTCTGCCATTGTTGAATGGAAGCCTCCAAGGAATGTAACTGAAGTTAGGAGCTTTTTGGGCTTAACCGGTTATTATCGAAGGTTTGTAAAAGGATTTTCTATGAAAGCCACTCCTATGATGAGACTGCTGTAAAAGGATGTTAAGTTTGAGTGGACAAAAAAGTGCCAACAAGGCTTTGAAAAGTTGAAAATGCTATTGACCGAGGTGCCAGTGCTAGTACAACTGGAACTAGGGCATGAATTTGTAATCTACAGCTATGTGTCCTTAAATGGACTAGGATGTGTGCTTATGCAAGAAGGAAAAATTGTAGCTTATGCTTCGAGACAGTTGGAACCTCATGAGAAGAATTATCCTACTCATGATTTGGAATTGGCAGCCATAGTGTTTGCCTTGAAGATTTGGCGTCATTATTTATTCGGGGAAAAATGCCATGTCTATACCGATCATAAGAGCCTCAAGTATTTGTTGACTCAAAAAGATTTGAATTTAAGACAAGGAGATGGTTGGAAATGTTAAAAGATTATGAGCTTATAATTGATTTCCATCAGGGAAAGGCGAATGTGGTCGCTGACGCTTTGAGCAGGAAGTCTCTATTCGATTTGAGGGCAATGAATAAACAAATGACTTTATATGATGATGGTTTCATTTTAGCTGAATTGAGAACTAGGCTGACTCTTCTCCGTCAGATTTGTAAAGCTCAAAAATCCGATGAGGAATTACAAGCTAAGAAAGTTCAGTGTAAAGCAACCAGTGAACCTGACTTTCAGATTGACTCTGATGGATGTTTGAGATTTTGGGGAAGAATCTGTGTTCTGAAGAATGCCGAATTGATCCAGACTATTTTACACGAGGCATATAACAGTCGTATGTCAGTTCATCCGGGAAGTACCAAGATGTACAATGACTTGAAGAAAGTTTATTGGTGGAATGGCATGAAAAGAGATATCTCAGGATTTGTAACAAGATGTTTGATTTGTCAATAGGTTAAAGCTGAACATCAAGTACCCTCTGGTCTTCTCCAACCTATTATGGTCCCTGAGTGGAAATGGGATCGGATCACTATGGATTTCGTGACCGGGTTGCCTGTAACTCTAAGAAAGAGAGATGCTATTTGGGTGATAGTTGATAGATTGACTAAATCGGTCCATTTTATACCGGTACGCATAAATTATTCTCTAGATAAGTTAACCGATTTATACATTTCAGAGATTGCTAGACTTCATGGTGTGCCATTTTCGATTATTTCGGATAGAGATCCAAGATTTACGTTGTGAATTTGGAAAACGTTGCAAGCGACTTTAGGAACGAAACTGAATTTTAGTACTGCTTTCCACCCACAAACTGATGAACAATCCGAGAGAATAATTTAGACACTTGAAGATATGCTTAGATGTTGTGTTGTTGAGTTTCAAGGTAGTTAGGAAAATTATCTACCTTTGGTTGAATTTGCTTACAACAACAGTTATCAGTCTAGTTTAAAGGTGGCACCTTATGAGGCGTTATATGTCTGAAAATATCAAAATCCTTTGTATTGGACAAAGCTTAAGGAAAGTAAAATTTTCAGAGTTGATTTGATCAAAGAAACCGAGCATAAAGTTAAGGTGATTCAAGATTGTTTGAAAGTGGCATCGGACAGATAGAAATCATATGTGGATTTGAAAAAAAAAAAGAAATTAAGTATCAAGTGGGTGACAAAGTATTCTTGAAGGTATCACCCTGGAGAAAGGTTTTTAGATTTGGTAGAAAAGGCAAATTAAGTCCTCGTTTTATTGGGCCTTATGTGATTACCGAGAGAATAGGACCGATTGCCTATTGCTTAGCTCTACCATCAGAGCTGGAAAAGATCCATGATATGTTCCATGTATCCATGTTACATCATTATATATTGGACCCCTCGCATGTGATTACCCCGACAGAGGTTGAAATTCAACCAGACATGACTTACGGTGAGGAACCAGTTAAGATTTTGGCCAGGGAAGTTAAGCAACTGAGGAACAAAAGTACTGCCCTTGTAAAGGTATTATGGCATAGACATGGGGTTGAAGAAGCCACTTGGGAACCAGAGGAGACTATGAGGAGTCAATATCTGAACCTGGTTATTGGTAAGACTTTCGAGGATGAAAGTCCCTAAGGGGGGAGAAACGTAACATCCCAAAATAGGGCTTAGTCAGAATAGTGGTTTTGAAACCCCAAATTTGACGATAAAATATTGTTTTTATGATTTTTATGAAGTTTAGAATATGAATATATTCATGTGTTAAAGTTTCATGAAGAAATTCTAAGTATAAGGTGTCCAATTGGAAATTAGGGACCAAATTGAATAAGTTGTAAAATTTGTGTTCTAGAAGCAATTTGTATGAAATTGCTTTGGATTATTAATTAGGAGGTCTTAAAGAGCAATTTTCCCAACTTCTAAGTTTTTGGACAAAAATGGGCTTGAATGGAAAAATTTGAAGGAAAGGCATTAGGGGCATTTTAGTTATTTGGTATATTAATGAAAAAAAAAGGTAAAATAAGTCAAAGATCAGCTCATTCTCTCATGTAGCTGCCGAAAATTAAGGTTCTCCATAGCTAGAGTTTTCAAGCTTTCCAAGATCAATAGTAAGTGCCCTCAAGCCCCATTTTTAATGTTCTTCGTATTTTTGAAAGCCCGATAACTTGCTCTCTCTATTTCTACCTGTAACAAACTATACTCATAACCCACGCCAGAGCGGAATACGAGGCATTACTTAACCGATCTCATACGCACAAACGTTCCCCAAGTTTCCAAGACTTGGGCCCATATTGGAAATCTTTCAATTTCTACTTTAAACTTCTTATTATGGGCCTACGAGCCCTAAATTGGCCATTGAAAACTATTTGGGATCAACCCGAGTTCTTAAACCATCTATATAAAATTTGACTTTGAAACAGGGCCCACGCCCGTGCGCCATTTCAACATAGTCGTGTTGATGGCCCGTGCGGCTCACACAGCCTAAGCAATACAAGGACACGCCCGTGTCCTCCACCCGTATGAAATTAATTCTAAATGTACATGCACAAGGGTTTTCACATGGCCTGGCACATGCCCGTGTGCCCAGCCCGTGTCCTTCACATGGATATGACACGTCTGTGCCCTAACTCGTGTGAGAAAACATGGACATTTTAGTTTTGACGTCAGAACCCCCAAAACTACACATGGCCAAGGCACACGCTCGTGTTCTAGCCAGTGTCCCTCACACAGCTGAGACACACGGCTGTGTCTCTGCCCGTGTGTTTACAATCATGCATACTGACTTGAAATTTTTACGTGCAAGAGACACACGACCGGACCACACGCCCATGGGGCAGACCGTGCGTCACACATGGCCTAAACACATGCTTGTGTGTCTACCCGTGTGGACAATTTAAGGCCATTTACCAACCCTTTTAGTCACCGTTATTTACACAACCTGCTTAGCAACCAAAACCAATATAAGGCTATCTTATACAACCAAATCAGCCACAATAAATAGCATTCCAATTGTATTTTACTCATCCATCGAAATAGCATCTTTGCATATAAATCAAAATGAATAATAGCCATCATTCAAGGCTTAATACAAAATAAAGGGTTCTCAACCCAAGCAAACACATTTGGCCAATTCTCAATGACACAAACAAAGTAAAGTCTAGGTCCTATACATGCCATATTCAAAAATATAAATCAAACTATACTGAAAGCTTCGATTGATTGTAACACCCCGTACCCGAGACCGTTGCCGGAGTCGGACACGAGGGGTTAACAAACTTAATTCCCTTATTTTTACAGTCCATTTTAAAAATTTCCAGACTAGCTGGCTAACTGCGTCACTGTCACCATAAAAATCATATCTTGAGTTCCAGAACTTGAAAATCAGTTTTGTAAATTTTCCCTGAAACTAGACTCATATATCCATCTACAAATTGTTTTCTAGAATTTTTGGTCGGGCCAATTAGTACAGTTTATTAGTTAAAGTCTCCCCTGTTTCAATGTTCGACTGCTCTGACCTTCATGCATTACGACTTATATATCTCCCTGTACAGGGCTTCAATACTTATGCTGTTTGTTTCTAAAGAAACTAGACTCGAAAAGGAATCTATAAATATATGGAATGACTTCTAACTATCTCTGGTTAATTTATAATGAATTTCCTAAGTCCGAACAGGGAATCCAGAAACCGCTCTGGCCCTGTTTCACGAAAACTTTAAAATCTCATAAAATACTATTCATATGATCGTTTCATTACTTCCCTATGAAAATAGATTAATCAAGGTTCAATTACATAATTTATTCACTATTTAATTCCATTCTTACTATTTTTAGTGATTTTTCAAATCCACACCACTGCTGCTGTCAGCATCTGTTTTTAAGGTAAACCTTACCTATTTCATGGTTTTCCATGAATCAACTAGAGTTTGTCATACATAGCATCAAAATAATCATAATTAACCATTCCCAATGGCTAATCGTTACCAAACATTTCCATACCTCTCAATGAACAAGATACAAGACGATTATAATGCTATGCTCAAAGTGTATATAAGCCATTTTCGCATGGCTATCCAAATTTATACAAAACCAAAGGGTACATGACCAACAACAAAAAGGGTAGTCCTATACATGTCATTTTCAGAGTTCAACCAAAAGTGTACCAAAAGGGCTTTGATAGTGTGGACGACTTCGACTTCGACAATCCCGAGTCCGATAGCTGACGAACCAAAATCTATAAAACAGAGATTCAAAGAACGGAGTAAGCATTTAATGCTTAGTAAGTTTTGAGCAATGAAATCATGCACAACTGAAGTATAGCATTCATACGACTAAACGAATAATTTCATATACACATATTCTCACAATCATACCTACTTCACATTTCCAACCCTTATATTCATACATAAGAAATCAACTTAACCACAGGCCGGAAGCTCATTAATTGACTGAGCGAATAATATTTAAAAGGAATCAACTACTCCAATGCATATACGAAACGTACCTCATCGTTGGGATTTTACGAGCGTATTAATTGAAATTATTACAGCAAGATCGCTCATTCCCAAACCAAGTACCTTCGGAATTTAGCCGGATATAGCTACTTGCTCAAATGCCTTCGGGACTGAGCCCGGTTATAGTAACTCACACAAATGCCTTCGGGACTTAGCCCGGTTATAGTAACTCGCACAAATGCCTTCGGGACTTAGCCCGGATATAGTAACTCGCACAAATGCCTTCGGGACTTAGCCCGGATTTAGTCACTAGCACAAATGCCTTCGGGACTTAGCCCGGTTATCATCCGAATATCCACGCACATATCAATAAATCATGACACATCTATATTTCACTTTCATAACTAGAATTCAAACACAAGTCACTTATCAAGCATTATCATTTTCGGCTCCATAATTACATACAAAGAGCATGATTTTGATTTACTTAAAACATGATCTAATCGAATCATAATCTAAGATCCATTACTCAAAAACTTACCTCGGATGTTGTCGAACGATTTTGGTGGCTATTCGATCACTTTTTCCTTTCCCTTATCCAACTTTGGTCCTCTAAGCTCTTGAGCTAATTCAAACAAATTTAACTTATTAAAGTCTCATTATGCTAGCTTATGGCCGAATATGACAAGGAGTTTGATAGGTCACATGGCCACCTTTAGCTCAAATACAAAATGGTCATACCATTTGTTTCAAGTTCAAAACTCGGCTAATACACATATATACACTAGTAATTAAATACTAACATTTGCACTTCACCTTACTACCATTTTTCATCCAAATAACATGAACAACAACCAATTTCTCTTCTACTTCCTACCATGGCCGAATGCATCAAGACACCATACCATTTTAATTTTGGTCATGGGTTAAACAAAGAACTTAATGTCTAACTCAAAAATGCTAAAAAAAACAGAAAATCCAAGAGTCAACAATCCACCATCACATGTATCATTACAAGGCTTCACATTTAGCATGCAAATGACATCAACACAAATCCACCTTAACCGAAACTTAACTCATCTCCATGCATCATCACCACAACATCAAACACCAACCAAGAAGACAACATCCATGGCCGAATATCATCTCCATCACATAGCAAAGATTTAAACCATGGGCTAGGTAGAACTCAAGCTAACAACTAAAACATGCATGCATCTCATGGAACATCAACAAACATACCTTAATCTAGATACTAGTATGGCCGAACCTCTTCAACCTTTTCTTCCCCTCCTTCCTTTGATTTTTCGGTCAAGAAGAAACAAAGAGGATGAAGCTCTTTTTTTTTTCTTCTTTCAATTCACGGCAATGAAGGGGGCAACCACACACTTTTTTTTTTGTTTCTCCTCCTACTAACACTAATATTTTATTGCCCATGTTCTTTATTTTATTATTCCTAACATAAGCATTAACATAACATGTTTATGACATGTTTTGCCCATAACATTTTGTCCACCCTCCTTGTCATGGCCGGCCACTTACTAATTAAGGGGGAAATTGACATGCAAGTCCACCCTTTTGATCTCATGCACTAATAGATCCTTATAGATCGACCTATCACATTTCAAAAGTGTCACACATAAGTCTTATTAGCTAAATTCACATGCAATTGACTAAATCGAAGCTTAAAACTTTCACACATTCATATTCACATTTTTAGACAATAATCATTATATTCAAATAATTTAGTGACTCGGTTTAGCGGTCCCGAAACCGCTTTCCGACTAGGGTCACTTTAGGGCTGTCACATTGATAGTGTGATCGATATCTCTGACTTCAGTTGATCCTTGAGCTAGATAGGTGGCATTATAAGAAAATGGAAAAGGGGAGGGAGTAAGCATAAAGCTTAGTAACTTGCACATAAATAAATATACAACATAACTTTACCATTCATCAACAAGTATCATAACACATAAGTGGCATAAGCAAAACTTACTCATTAGCATTCAATACACCTCATTTAGTTTATATTGAGCTCACATTTCATATATACCATTAGGTACCTATACCAATCACAACCCGATTATACTTTTCCTGGTTAACTTTAAATCATACTTTCACCGTTGAGCCATTTGGATCATTATCGGATACTCATTTAGCCTAAAACATAGGGTCAGGTGCCGATGCCATGTCCCAGACATGGTCTTACACAAGATCTAGCATATCTGTGTCAATGCCATGTCCCAAACATGGTCTTACACTGACACCTCTCATAGCCGATGGATGTCCCTGACATGTCTTACACTGGCTTACATATCGAGGCCGAAGCAAGTCCCTGACATGTCTTACAGTAGCACTTGTCTCAATGTCGATGCTATATCCCAGACATGGTCTTACACTCGCTCTCATAATGTTGCCGACGCATGTCCCAGACATGTCTTACACTAGCTCACACAAGTGACCTAAACATCATGGCATGAATATCCGACTTATTGCCTAAGGTTCAATCGAGAATTCTACTATCTTTATCATCATCATACTTTCTCAATTCTACATTTTAGCAATTCATACTATATTAATTTAAATACAATTCAACACATACATAGGCAATATAGTTTTATTAATTACATACAACTTACTTCGGATTACAAAAATGTGGCGACTAGTCGATTTAGTTGATTTGCTTGGCTTTCCCTCGGTCAAGGTTAAGATTCGGTATTTCTTGATATATATTAAAAAATGCACTTATTTTGTCACTTTATCAATCTAGGAACTATACAATACATAATTGGGCAAAATGACCAATTTGCCCCTAGACTTTTACAAAATGACCATTTTACCCCTAAGCCCGAAAATCGATTTTTATCGAATTTCTTCACATCTTAAGCCTAGCCGAAGCCTTTCTACTCTTATAGCAACTCCAATTTCTGACTATTTCACACACTTATAATCTATTTTACATCTTATGCAAAATAGTCCTTTTAGGTGTTTTCATGCTAACACCTTTCACAAAAGTTAGCTATAAGACACCCAATACTCATTTTCTTCCACAAAAACTCAACAAACATTACAAATAATTTCATGGGAAAACCCTAAACTCTTAATCATTTTTCAAAATAGTACCCTCATTTGAAAGCTTATGCTTCAAGGGTCTCAAAAGTACAAAAATGTTCAACAAAGGGTTGGAAAATCACTTACTTGTGAAGGCTTAAAGTTGCTAAAATTTTCAAGCTCAAAACCCTTATTTTTGCTAAAAATTTCAGTGGTAGAAAAGAAGATGAGAAGGTGATATCATCTTTCTCTTATTTTAATTTTATTTTAGTTGAAATAAGCCACCTAACCTACCAAATTTTAAAAATTTGACCACCCTTGTCTCCTATGGCCGGCCATGCCTCCCTAAAGGGTCTCATTTCCTTTAAAGACCCCCAATTTAAGTTCTCTAGCTATTTGGCACTTTTAGCTACCAAAATAGGATTTTTGCATTTTATGCGATTTAGTACTTTTTCACAATCGGGCTGACAAACGTCACAATTAACTCACCAAATTTTTCATGCACTCCTTAAACATGCTATAACATCTAAGAAATTATAAAATAATTTATTTGACTCCAGATTTGTGGTCCCAAGACCACTATTCTGACTAGGCCTTAAATCGGCCTGTTAGATTTCTCCCCCCTTAGGGATTTTCGTCCCCGAAAATCTTACTGGCGAATAAGTTCGGGTACTGATCTCTCATAGTCTCCTCAAGTTGGCATGTGGCTTCCTCGACTCCATGTCTATGACACAAAACTTTCACGAGTGTAATACTCTTATTTCTTAACTGTTTGACTTTTCGAGCCAATATATTGACTGTCTCTTTGCCATAAGTCATGTCCGGAAGAATCTCAACCTCTATTGGCTTAATCACATGCGAAGGGTTTGATCTATACTGGCGTAGCATGGATACATGAAATACGTTGTGAATATTTTTCAACTCTGGTGGCAAAGCCAATCGATAGGCAACCAGTCCTATTCTCTAGATAACCTCATAAGGTCCTATGAAATGAGGACTCAACTTGCCTCTTCTACCAAATATGAGGACTTTCCTCCACGGAGATACTTTTAAAAACACTGGTTCACTGACTTGAAACTCAATTTCCTTTCGGTTCAAATTCATGTAGGATTTCTGTCTATCTGAGGCGACCTTCAAACTGTCACGAATCACTTTAACTTTCTCTTCAGTTTCTTTGATTAAATTGACCCCATGAATCTGACTCTCTCTGAGCTCAGTCCAATATAAGGGTGTTTGACACTTTCGCCTATACAAAGCCTCATAAGGCGCCATTTTTAGACTCGTCTGATAATTATTGTTGTAAGTGAATTCAACCAATGGAAAGTACCTTTCCCAACTGCCTTGAAACTCAATAATACAACACCATAACATGTCTTCTAAGATCTGAATCACCCTTTCCGACTGACCGTCGGTCTACTGGCGAAATGCCGTGCTAAAACTCAATTTTGTTCCCAATGCCTCTTGTAACTTTTTCCAAAACCTCGAGGTAAATCTCGGGTCCTTATCTGAAACAATCGACAATGGCACCCCATGTAGTCTCACGTCTAGGAAACGTACAATTCAGCCAATCTCTCAAGGGAGTAGTTGGTACGCACTGGTATAAAATGTGCCGACTTTGTTAGCCTATCCACAACAGCCCAAACAACATCCTTTTTTTTCAGGGTTACCAACAAACCTGTCACAAAATCCATGGTAATCTGATCCCACTTCCACTCTGAAACCATTATAGGCTGTAGCAGACCTGAAGGTACTTGGTGTTCAGCCTTCACTTGCTGACACACGAGACATTTGGAAATGAACTCTGAAATATCTCTTTTCATCCCCGACCACTAATAATTTTCTTAGTCGTTGTACATTTTTACACTGCCCGGGTGGACAGACAAACAACCATTATGGGCCTCTCGCAGAATCTTCTAAATAAGCTCATTGCCCTTGGGTACACAAACTCTATTTTTGAACAGTAAACATCCATCAACACCAATACAAAACTCGGATTCATTTTCCATCTCACACTGAGTCATCTTAGCTTGCAACTCCTTATCATCTTTTAGAGCTTCACGGATCTCTTGTAAAAATGTCGATCTAGCTCTCAACTCTGCTAAGACTGAACCATTGCTAGACATAGCCAACTGAGTATTCATAGCTCTCAAAGTGGACAATGACTTTCTACTCAAAGCATCGGCGACTACATTTGCCTTTCCCAGATGGTAGTCGATAATCAACTTATAATCCTTTATTAGCTCTAACCATCGTCGTTGCCGTAAATTTAATTCCTTTCGAGTCATCAAATACTTGAGACTTTTGTGGTCAGTGAATACTCAGCATTTCTCTCCATACAAGTGGTGCCTCCAAATCTTTAATGTGAACATGATGGCGGCCAACTCTAGATCATGTGTCGGGTAAATTTTCTCATGTGGTTTTAGTTGTCTTGAGCCATAAGCGATAACCTTGCCTTCTTGCATAAGCATGCACCCCAAACCATTCAAGGAGGCATCACTATATATGACAAATTCCCTACCCTACTCTAGTTGTACTAACACTAGGGCTTTGGTCAACAATGCCTTTAATTGCTCAAAACTCTATTGGCACTTTTCTGTCCATTCAAACTTGATATCTTTTTGTAGCATTCTCGTCATCGGAGTAGATATCATAGAAAATCCATTTACAAACCGCCTATAGTATTTGGCCAAACTCAAAAAGCTTCGAACCTCAGTCACATTCTTCGGCGGCATTCATTCAACAATAGCCGAGACTTTTGGTTGGGTCGACTCTAATCTCGTCATCTGACACAATGTATCCTAGAAATCCAACCTCCTTAAGCCAGAATTCACTCTTACTAAACTTAGCGTACAATTACTTATCTTTCAGGGTCTGTAATACAGTACTCAAATGCTTCGCGTGCTCACTCTCATCACGCGAGTAAATCAATATATCGTCAATAAAGACTACTACAAACTTATCCAGATATGGATGAAAAATGAGGTTCATCAAATCCATAAACAGTGCCAGGGCATTAGTCAAACCAAAGGGCATGACGAGGAACTCTTAGTGCATATATCTTGTTCGAAACACAGTCTTCGGTATGTCTTGCTCTTTCACCCTTAACTGGTAGTATCCTGACCTTAGGTCAACCTTGGAAAATATAGTGGATCCCTTTAACTGATCAAACAGGTCATCGATCCTTGGCAAACGATACTTATTCTTCACTGTTACCTTGTTGAGCTGTCTGTAGCTGATACATAACCTCATCGACCCATCCTTCTTTTTCACAAAAAGCACCAGAGCACTCCACGAGGAAAAACTCGGTCTTGCAAAGTCTTTGTTAGTTAACTCTTGTAGTTGAGCTTTCAACTCCTTTAACTCCATAGGAGCCATCCTATACGGAGCAATCGAGATGGGTGCCGTATTGGGGACCAACTCGATTCCAAACTCAACTTCCCTTATTAGAGGTAATTCGGGTAATTCCTCCGGAAACACGTCTGTAAACTCACAAACCACCGGTACCGATTTAATATTCAGCTCTATTATTCAACACCAAAGCTAGGTAAGCTTCATATCCTTTTCTCAAATATTTCTCAGCAGTCAAAGACGATACTATAACATGCAAATTATCCGACTCATCTGGTCCAACTCGAAGAATGTTCCTGTCTTCACATTTCAACTCAATCACTTTTCTCCCACAATCCACTATAACACTTTGAGAAGTTAACAAATCCATCCCAAGGATTACATCAAATTCATTAAACGACAATAACATTAAGTTAGCCGGAAAACAATAATCTTTAATTGTCAAAGGACAATTCCTACATACATCGTTCACTAGCACATGTCTGCCTAAAGGGTTGGACACTTTTATCACAAACTCAGTGGACTCTACTATCATGTTCATACGAGGTACTAATTCGATAAAAATATAAGAATGAGTAGTTCTCGGGTCAATTAAAGCAACAACAGATATTTCATAGATAGAAAAGGTACCCGTGATCACGTCAAGAGACTTTGCCTCTTTACGGGCACGAATAGTATAAGTCCTTGTAGGCAGTTTACCCTCAGATCTCATTGTCGCATCTCTTGGTGCACCTATGCTAGTTGTAACACCCCGGATGTTAACACGAGATGTTAACAAACTTTGAAAAATTTTTCCAGACACTGCCCAGTCTGAGTACTAGTTGCTTCAAAAATCATATCTTGAGTTTCACAACTCGAAAATCAGTTTTGTGATTTTTCCCTGAAACTAGACTCATGTCCCCACCTATGTATTTTTTTCTAGAATTTTTGGTCGGGCCAATTAGTACAGTTTATTAGTCAAAGTCTCCCATGTTACAGGGGTCGACTACACTGACCTTTTCCCATTACGACTTGGATATCTCTCTACACAGAGCTTCAATACTGATGCCGTTTGTTTCTATGGAAACTAGACTCAGAGAGGAATCCATAAATATATGGTATGACCCCTAATTTTCTCTGGTCAATTTATAGTGAATTTCCAAAGTCGGAACAGGGAATCCAGAAACTGTTCTGGCCCTGTTCCACAAGAACCCGGATATCTCTTACTGTACTGTTCATATGATTGTTTCGTTACTTTCATATGAAAGTAGATTCATCAAGGTTCGATTACATAATTTATTCACTATTTAATTCCACTCCTACGAATTCTTGTGATTTTTCCAATCCACACCACTGCTGCTGTCAGCCTCTGTTTTCAAAGTAAACCTTACCTATTTTCGGGGTTTCATGGACCAACTAGGGCCTTGTCATACATATGCCCACATATGATCATACTTAGCCATTCCAATGGCTGATCATTTGCTCAACACTTCCATTCCAACTATAGTTACATCATGAAACCATCTATACATTCATAAACACGAATGGTCTAATGCCATACTCCACTTCTACAAGCCATTTTCGCATGGCTGTACACTTATACATTTCATAAAGTACTCGAAAAACAACAATGGGTAGTCCTATACATGCCATATCAAAATTCAACCAAAATAGTACCCAAAAGAGCCTTTGATAGTGTGGGCGAATTCGACTTCAAGATCCCGAGTCCGATAGCTGGAGAACCAAAAATCTATAAAACAGAGGAGCAGTGTAACGAGTAAGCAATTTATGCTTAGTAAGTTTTGAGCAAGGAATTCCAGCATAAACAAAGAATAACACACATTTAGCTAAACGGAATATTTCATAATACGCAATTTACCGATATCAAACTTGCTTCACAACATTAACAACCCTTATGTACATACACAATAGACTAACTTAGCCGAAGGCCGGTAGCTCGTTTATCAACTGAGCGAACATTTATTTGTAAGGGCTCGATTAAATTCAACACATACGTAACATATCCCCATATTGGGATGTTTTTCGAGTATTCGCTGGAATTTTACAGCAAGCTCATTCATTACCAAATCACGTACCTTCGGGATTTAACCGGATATAGCTCCTCGTTCAAATGCCTTCGGGACATAGCCCGGTTTTAGTAACTCACACAATGCCTTCGGGACATAACCCGGATTTAATAACTCGCACGAATGCCTTTGGGACTTAACCCGGATTTAGTATCTCGCACAAAGGCCTTCGGGGCTTAACCCGGAATTTGTATCTCGCACAAATGCCTTCGGATCTTAGTCCGGATATATTCACTTAGCACAAAGCCTTCGGGACTTAGCCCGGACAGCATTCAATTAATCATGCACATCTAACAATAATTCATGGCACATTCATATTTCATTTTCATTTGCGAAACTCAAACACAAGGCACATATCGTCCTTGCACATTCGGCTCAATAGCCACACATAGAGCATGATTTAATCACATCGTAATTTAAGCTCTCTTACTCAAGAACTTACCTCGGGTGTTGTCGAACGATTCCGCTAGCTATTCAACCACTTTTTCCTTCCCTTTATCGGATTTATTTCCCCTTTGCTCTTGAGCTTAATTAAACAAATAAATTGATTTCATCATTTAGGCATCAAAAAGATGAACACAAGGCACTTAGCCCATATTTATACATTAGACATTAAAGTCTCATACATGCAAAAATCATGCATCAACACAACATATTAGCTAATTTCTTTCCCCTTGGCCGAATATGCATGTCTATTTTTGGGGTCGATTTCAACACTTAATACACACATATACACACTAGTAAAGCATCCTCCCCCTTTTCATCAATTTAACACATGCATTGCTCATTAACATGCAAAGTTACATTCGGCCTTAGCACACATCTTGCTAGCCGATTCTTCTCCATTTAGCAACCAATGCACATATGTGCTCACACAAAAATGCTAAAAAGGAGGTTCAAGAATCATCAAGCCATCATCACATGCATCATTAACAAGCTTCATATTTTGCATGCAATGGCATTAACACAACCTCCACCTAGGCCGAATCTTAACTCATCCTCATGCCTCATCACCACAACATCAAACACCAACCAAGAATGATGCATCCATGGTCAAGTGCCAATTCCATCACATAGCAAGATTTAGACCATGGGCTAGGTAGAACTCAAGCTAACAACTAAAACATGCATGCATCTCATGGAACATCATCAAACATACCTTAGCCTAGCTACATGCATGGCCGAATCTCTTCACCTTTCTTCTTCTTTCCTCCTTAAAATTTTTGGCCAAGGATGAACCAAAGGATGAGAAATTTTTTTCTTTGTTTTTCTTTCTAATTTAGGCTAAATGAAGGTGAGAAAAGGATGAACAAAGATCTTCTCCTCTCTTTTCTTTAGCTCACGGCAATGGGGGGGAAAAGAATCAACTACACATTTTTTTTTTGTGTATTCATCATACTCCTTTTCATTATTTAATTTCCATGCCTATTATTTTATTTTTTTCCACCCATGATGCACCAACAAAACATGTCTATGACATGTCTTGGCCATCAAACTTGGTCTACCATGCTTGTCATGGCCGGCCACTACTAGTAGGGGGGGAATTTGACATGCAAGTCCCCCCTTTGTCCACATGCACTAATAGGTCCTCACACATTGACCTATCACATTTTAGAATTTTCTCACATACGTCCTATTGACTAAATTCACATGAAATCAACCAAATTGAAGCTTGAAATTTTCACACATTCATAATTACATATTCTAGACAATAAGTATCACATTCAAACATTTCAGTGACTCGGTTTAGCGGTCCCGAAACCACTTCCCGACTAGGGTCAACTTTGGGCTGTCACAACTCTCCCCCACTTAAGAAATTTTCGTCCCCGAAAATCTTACCGGTAAATAGGTTTGGGTATCGTTCTTTCATCGAGCTCTCGGTCTCCCAAGTAGTTTCCTTGATCCCGTGTTTGAGCCGTAACACCTTTACTAGCGGAACTCTTTTGTTTCGCAACTCCTTCACTTCACGATCTAGGATACGCATCGGTTCTTCTTCATAGCTCATGTCGACTTGAATTTCAACCTCTGATGGGCTAATTATATGCGATGGATCAGATCGATAGCGTTGAAGCATCGAAACATGAAAGACGTCATGAATCTTTTCAAGCTCCGGGGGCAAAATCAATCTATACGCAACCGGACCAACTCGTTCGGAGATTTCGTACGGCCCAATGAATCTTGGGCTCAACTTGCCCTTACGGCCGAACCTGAGTATCTTTTCCAAGGTGAAACCTTAAGGAACACTTTGTCTCCCACCTGATACTCGATGTCTTTTCGTTTCAAATCTGCGTACGACTTCTGACGATCCGTGGCTACCTTTAGACTTTCACGGATTACCTTTACTTTCTGTTCAGCATCTTTAATCAAATCAACTCCGAAAATTTTACTTTCACCGAGCTCGGTCCAAAACAATGGTGTACGGCATTTACGACCGTACAAAGCCTCGTAAGGTGCCATCTTAATACTTGATTGAAAACATTGTTGTAAGCGAATTCAATCAAAGGTAAATACCGTTCCCATAAACTACTGAACTCGAGGATGCAACATCTCAACATATCCTCAAGTATCTGAATTATCCGCTCGGATTGACCATCGGTTTGGGGGTGAAAAGCAGTGCTAAAATGCAACTTGGTACCCAGAGCTTCTTGCAATTTCTTCCAAAATCGTGAGGTGAATCTCGGATCTCTATCCGACACGATAGAAACAGGTACCCCGTGTAATCTCACAATTTGATAAACGTACAATTCAGCTAGTTTATCCAATGAAAAATCCGTACGTACGGGGATGAAATGAGCCGACTTAGTCAGTCTATCAACAACAACCCATATCGCATCCTTCTTACTTGCTGACAAGGGCAGTCCGGACACAAAGTCCATTGTGACTCGATCCCATTTCCACTCGGGTATCATGATCGGCTGGAGTAATCCTGAAGGCACTTGATGTTCCGCTTTCACTTGTTGACATATTAAACATCTCGAAACAAAGTCGGAGATGTCCCGTTTCATACCATGCCACCAAAATTGACGTTTCAAATCGTTGTACATTTTCGTACTCCCCAGGTGAATTGACATTTGGCTACAATGGGCTTCGTTCAGAATCATCGAAATGAGTTCCGAATTCCTTGGAACACACAAACGATTTCTGAACCTCAAACAATCATCATCATCAATTTGAAACTCCGATTCCTCGTTCGGAAAACACTTAGCCTGTTTTGCAACCAATTCATCATCGACTTTCTGAGCTTCACGAATTTGGTGAGTCAATAATGGTTTAGCTTTTAATTCAGCTACTAACACATTGTCTGGTAGAACAGACAAATGCACGTTCATCGCTCGTAAAGCAAACAATGACTTCCGGCTTAAGGCGTCCGCAACCACGTTAGCCTTTCCCGGGTGGTAATCAATGACAAGCTCGTAATCTTTCAACAACTCAAGCCAACGTCTTTGTCGCAGATTCAAGTCTCGTTGAGTCATCAAATATTTGAGACTTTTGTGATCCGAAAATACATGGCACTTCTCACCAAACAGATAATGTCGCCATATTTTTAAAGCAAACACGATGGCAGCTAGTTCGAGATCATGGGTCGGATAATTCCTCTCGTGTGGCTTCAATTGTCTTGACGCATAGGCCACGACTCGACCTTCTTGCATCAATACGCAACCCAACCCAAGTAGGGATGCGTCACTATAAATGACAAACTCTTTACCTGATTCGGGTTGCACCAAAATTGGAGTTTTAGTCAAATGAGTTTTCAGTTGGTCGAAACTTTTCTGACATTTCTCCGTCCACTCGAACTTAACATCCTTTTGAAGTAGCTTCATCATTGGCGTGGCTATCATCGAGAAACCTTTCACAAATCATCGGTAATAACCGGCGAGCCCCAAAAAGCTCCGATCTCAAATCTATTTTTGAGAACATTGAGGCTCCCTTCAGTTGGTCGAACAAATCATCGATGCGCGGCAACGGATATTTGTTCTTTATCGTCACTTTATTCAGCTGACGATAGTCAATGCACAACCTCATGGTTCCGTCCTTCTTTTTCACGAACAATACTGGTGCACCCCAAGGTGAGAAACTTGGTCGAGCGAAACCTCTATCCGTCAGTTCTTGCAACTGAGCTTTCAACTCCTTTAACTCGGTTGGTGCCATACGATACGGAGCTATCGAAATCGGCGTAGTCCCAGGTACAAGCTCAATACCAAACTCTACCTCCCGAACAGGTGGTAAGCCCGGTAATTCTTCCGGAAAAACATCCGGGTATTCACAAACCACCGGCACAGATTCGGGTTTCTTTTCTAATTCTTTGCCATCAAGTACATACGCAAGGTATGCTTCGCACCCTTTTCTTACATATTTCTGTGCCAACATTGCTGATATTACAGCTGGCATCCCCTCCAAGTCCGCAGACTCAATTCAGACTACTTCGTTATTTGCGCACCTCAAATCAATAGTCTTGCTCTTGCAATTCACAATCGCATCATGCGCGGTCAACCAATCCAAACCAAGGATAACATCAAATTCATCAAACGACAAAAGCATCAAGTCCGCCGGAAAACAGGAACCTCGAATTTCCAGGGGACATTTCTTACACACTTTGTCGACAGCACGTATGACCCAAGGGATTTGACACCCGAATTACGAACTCAGTAGACTCAATAGGTAAAGTCTTACTGGATGCTAAGGTTTCACATATGTAAGAATGAGTAGAACCGGGGTCAATCAAAGCAATTACATTAGTATCAAAGAGAGTGAATGTACCGGTAATAACATCAGGCGAAGAAGCATCCTCGCGGGCACGTATAGCATAAGCTCTAGCAGGCGCACGAGCTTCGGATCTGGTTATATCACCTCTAGATCCTCTCTGACCACCACTAGCATTGCCCGTATTTCCAGATGGTCTACCTCGAGCAGTGGTAGCACCCGGTTTCCCACTCTGATATTCATTCTGTTCAAACAACCTCGGGCAATCTTTAATGAAGTGGTCAACTGATCCGCACTTGTAACAGGAGCGGTCAGGGAATCTACAACTCCCCGAATGCCATTTACCGCAATATCGACATTTCGTTCTATCTCGACGTTCATTCCCAACACTGGCGACCGAAGTGCCTCGTGTACCCACAGGGGGTCGATCACGGTCTCGTCTAAAAAGGCCCGAAGTGCCTCTAAACTGGCCCGCATCATCTCGAAATCTCTTCGATGTCTATTGAAGAGACCTTCCCGAGGATCTTTTACGAAACTCTCCAGTTCCCTCATCAACTCTTTGCTTTTCTTTTCTAAGCTCTTCTGCTTTACAGCTCGTCCAACAAGTACCACGAACTCTCGTATTTCAAGAACGCCAACGAACATTTTTATATCTTCATTCAGCCCATCCTCGAAGCGTTTACACATAATAGCTTCGGACGAAACACATTCCCGAGCGTATTTGCTAAGTCTAACAAATTTTCGCTCGTAATCAGTAACCGACATGGAGCCTTGCTTAAGCTCAAGAATTCCTTCCGTTTTTGATCAACAAATCTCTGACTGATATACTTTTTCCGAAACTCAGTTTGGAAAAACTCCCAAGTTACTTGCTCTCGGGGCACAACAGAAGTCAGAGTACTCCACCAATAGTAGGCAGAATCACGTAGCAAGGAGATAGCACACTTTAGGCATTCATCGGGTGTACAAGATAGCTCATCGAGTACCCGGATAGTGTTGTCCAGCCAAATTCAGCTTGCTCGGCATCATCGCTATCCATAGCCTTAAATTCAGTAGCCCCATGTTTTCGGATTCTGTCAACTGGGGGCTTATTTGACCTTATCTGGTCCGTTACCGGTGGTATTGTAGGTGCGGGGGTAGTATTTGTCGGGAATGGAGGTTGTGGAACAGCCATATTAGTTCGAATGTATTGGTTGAACCAATCATTCATCACGCTATAGAATGCTTGTCTAGCTTCATCATTCGGATTACTAGCATTAGGTTGAGAGTCTGCCGGCACTGTCCCTTGTGCGGGAGCAGGCGCTACACTCTCAAGATCATCAGCTACCTCTCGGTCACGATCGGGATCCATTACTATAAACACATTTACAATTGTCAGAAATCACCACACTATCAAGTAATCACATAAAATGGCATGTATAGCTAGACCCAACACATTACGGTAGTCCTAGAATCGACTAAACCGTAGCACTGATACCAATTTAATGTAACACCCCGAACCCGAGACCGACACCGGAGTCGGACACGAGATGTTAACTTTGAAAAATTTTTCCAGACACTGCCCAGTCTGAGTACTAGTCGCTTCAAAAATCATATCTTGAGTTTCACAACTCGAAAATCAGTTTTGTGATTTTTCCCTGAAACTAGACTCATGTCCCACCTATGTATTTTTTTCTAGAATTTTTGCTCGGGCCAATTAGTACAGTTTATTAGTCAAAGTCTCCCATGTTACAGGGGCCGACTACACTGACCTTTTCCCATTACGACTTGGATATCTCTCTGCACAGAGCTTCAATACTGATGCCGTTTTTTTCTATGGAAACTAGACTCAGAGAGGAATCCATACATATATGGTATGACCCCTAATTTTCTCTGGTCAATTTATAGTGAATTTCCAAAGTCGGAACAGGGAATCCAGAAACTGTTCTGGCCCTGTTCCACAAGAACCCGGATATCTCTTACTGTACTGTTCATATGATTGTTTCGTTACTTTCATATGAAAGTAGATTCATCAAGGTTCGATTACATAATTTATTCACTATTTAATTCCACTCCTACGAATTCTTGTATTTTTCCATCCACACCACTGCTGCTGTCAGCCTCTGTTTTCAAAGTAACCTTACCTATTTTCGGGGTTTCATGGACCAACTAGGGCCTTGTCATACATATGCCCACATATGATCATACTTAGCCATTCCAATGGCTGATCATTTGCTCAACACTTCCATTCCAACTATAGTTACATCATGAAACCATCTATACATTCATAAACACGAATGGTCTAATGCCATACTCCACTTCTACAAGCCATTTTCGCATGGCTGTACACTTATACATTTCATAAAGTACTCGAAAAACAACAATGGGTAGTCCTATACATGCCATATCAAAATTCAACCAAAATAGTACCCAAAAGAGCCTTTGATAGTGTGGGCGACTTCGACTTCAAGATCCCGAGTCCGATAGCTGGAGACCAAAATCTA